>NW_026870910.1:4201319-4501413 GCF_033118175.1 Dama dama
AAGGATGTGAGGCCTCCGTTCGCGTTGAGGCGGAGGACTAGGTCTTTCTCTGTGGTCTCCACAGGGGATTCAGACAACCCTTTGTCTTGGGACATGCAAGACGAGCCTGCATTCAATTCACTGCAGGGATATCCGGCCTTAATTCAAGTCAGAGCATCTTGGTGTCCATTCCACTTGAGGCCACAAACTCAGGGTCCCTCTCACATACCTGTAGCTGAGAAAAGCCTCCTCTTGAGGTGCTTGTGGAAAGTTGGTATTCCTCTTGAGTCGAAGCCAGGAACTAAGCTCTCATCTCCAGTTGATTTGGGGTCCACGGAGCCCTTTCATTTTGCTCCAGTGACCTCAGGATACCTCTAGACTAGAGACAGTGATCTTGGGTTTTCTCTGGAGTGCCATCAAGGAAATCAAGGCTCCTTTCACGTTTGATGTGGAACACGGAATTGCTCTGCACGCAGTGCAGGGGAATCGGGCCTCATTTCGCGGCGAGGGGGAAGTCTCATGGTTTTTGTCGAGTTGCGGCCGGAACCTGGGGTATATTCTCGAGTTACGACGGGGAGGGCCCTTCCAGACACGTGTTTGTTCAGCGACGTCAGGACTCCTGCCTAGGTGCGAGGGACACCTCGGGATTCTCCTCGAGTATTGGCATGGCAATTGGGACGCGCATCCACGTGAGGCGGGAGACCCAGGGTCCCTTTCCACGTGCCACAGGGATCCTGGGACTCCTATCCATTTTCAAGAGGAGTCAGGCATCGTCTCCTTTGGAAGCATTGATCTCTGCAGACCTCTCGAGTTTTCAAAGGATGTGAGGCCTCCGGTCACGATGAGGCGGAGGACTAGGTCTTTCTCTGTGGTCTCCACAGGGGATTCAAACATCCCTTCGTCTTGGGAGATGCAAGACGAGCCTGCATTCAATTCACTGCAGGAATATTCGGCCTTACTTCGAGTCAGAGCATCTCGGTGTCCATTCCACTTGAGGCCACAAACTCAGGGTCCCTCTCACATACCTGTAGCTGAGAGAAGCCTCCTCTTGAGGTGCTTGTGGAAAGTTGGTATTTCTCTTGAGTCGAAGCCAGCGACTAAGCTCTCATCTCGAGTTGATTTGGGGTCCACGGAGAACTTTCGTGTTGCTCCAGTGACCTCAGGATCCCTCTAGACTTGCGACAGTGATCTTGGGTTTTCTCTGGAGTGCCATCAAGGAAATCAAGGCTCCTTTCACGTTTGATGTGGAACTCGGAATTGCTCTGCACGCAGTGCAGGGGAATCGGGCCTCATCTCGCGGCGAGGGGAAGTCTCATGGTTTTTCTCGAGTTGCGGCCGGAACCTGGGGTATATTCTCGAGTTACGACGGGGAGGGCGCTTCCAGACACGTGTTTGTTCAGCGACGTCAGGACTCCTGCCTAGGTGTGAGGGACACCTCGGGATTCTCCTCGAGTCTTGGCATGGCATTTGGGACGCGTCTCCACATGAGGCGGGAGACCCAGGTTCCCTTTTCACGTGCCACAGTGATCCTGGGACTCCTATGCATTTTCAAGAGGAGTCAGGCATCGTCTCCTTTGGAAGCATTGATCTCTGCAGACCCCTCGAGTTTTCAAAGGATGTGAGGACTCCGGTCACGATGAGGGGGAGGACTAGGTCTTTCTCTGTGGTCTCCACAGGGGATTCAGACATCCCTTCGTCTTGGGAGATGCAAGAGGAGCCTGCATTCAATTCACTGCAGGGATATCCGGCCTTACTTCGAGTCAGAGCATCTCGGTTTCCATTCCACTTGAGGCCACAAACTTAGGGTCCCTCTCACAAACCTGTAGTTGAGAGAAGCCTCCTCTTGAGGTGCTTGTGGAAAGTTGGTATTCCTCTTGAGTCGAAGCCAGGTACTAAGCTCTCATCTCGAGTTGATTTGGGGTCCACGGAGCCCTTTCGTGTTGCTCCAGTGACCTCAGGATCCCTCTAGACTTGAGACAGTGAACCTGGGTTTTTTCTGGAGTGCCATCAAGGAAATCAAGGCTCCTTTCACGTTTGATGTGGACCTCGGAATTGCTCTGCACGCAGTGCAGGGGAATCGGGCTTCATTTCGCGGCGAGGGGGAAGTCTCATGGTTTTTCTCGAGTTGCGGCCGGAACCTGGTGTATATTCTCGAGTTACGACGGGGAGGGCCCTTCCAGACACGTGTTTGTTCAGCGACGTCAGGACTCCTGCCTAGGTGCGAGGGACACCTCGGGATTCTCCTCGAGTATTGGCATGGCAATTGGGATGCGCATCCACGTGACGCGGGAGACCCAGGGTCCCTTTCCACGTGCCACAGGGATCCTGGGACTCCTATCCATTTTCAAGAGGAGTCAGGCATCCTCTCCTTTGGAAGAATTGATCTCTGCAGAACTCTCGAGTTTTCAAAGGATGTGAGGCCTCCGGTCACAATGAGGCGGAGGACTAGGTCTTTCTCTGTGGTCTCCACAGGGGATTCAGACATCCCTTCGTCTTGGGAGATGCAAGACGAGCCTGCATTCAATTCACTGCAGGGATATCCGGCCTTACTTCGAGTCAGAGCATCTCGGTGTCCATTCCACTTGAGGCCACAAACTTAGGGTCCCTTTCACAAAACTGTAGTTGAGAGAAGCCTCCTCTTGAGGTGCTTGTGGAAATTTGGTATTCCTCTTGAGTCGAAGCCAGGGACTAAGCTCTCATCTCGAGTTGATTTTGGGTCCACGGAGCACTTTCGTGTTGCTCCAGTGACCTCAGGATCCCTCTAGACTTGAGACAGTGATCTTGGGATTTCTCTGGAGTGCCATCAAGGAAATCAAGGCTCCTTTCACGTTTGATGTGGAACACGGAATTGCTCTGCATGCAGTGCAGGGAAATCGGGCCTCATCTCGGGGCGAGGTGAAAGTCTCATGGCTTTTCTCGAGTTGTGGTCGGAACCTGGGGTACATTCTCGAGTTACGACGGGGAGGGCCCTTCCAGACACGTGTTTGTTAAGCGACGTCAGGACTCCTGCCTAGGTGCGAGGGAAACCTCGGGATTCTCGTCGAGTCTTGGCATGGCAACAGGGACGCGTCTCCACGTGAGGCGGGAGACCCAGGGTCCCTTTCCACGTGCCACAGGGATCTTGGGAATCCTATCCATTTTCAAGAGGAGTCAGGCATCATCTCCTTTGGAAGCATTGTTCTCCGCGGACCTCTCGAGTTTTCAAATGATATGAGGCCTCCGGTCGCGATGAGGCGGAGAACTAGGTCTTTCTCTGTGGTCTCCACAGGGGATGCAGACATCCCTTCGTCTTGGGAGATGCAAGATGAGCCTGCATTCAATTCACTGCACGGATATCCGGCCTTACTTCGAGTCAGAGCATCTCGGTGTCCATTCCACTTGAGGCCAAAAACTCAGGGTCCCTCTCACATACATATAGCTGAGAGAAGCCTCCTCTTGAGGTGCTTGTGGAAAGTTGGTATGCCTCTTGAGTCGAAGCCAGGGACTAAGCTCTCATCTCGAGTTGATTTGGGGTCCAGGAGCCGTTTCGTGTTGCTATAGTGACCTCAGGATCCCTCTAGACTTGAGAGAGTAATCTTCGGTTTTCTCTGGAGTGCCATCAAGGAAATCAAGGCTCCTTTCACGTTTGATGTGGAACACGGAATTGCTCTGCACGCAGTGCAGGGGAATAGGGCTTCATCTAGCGGCAAGGGGGAAGTCTCCTGGTATTGCTCGAGTTGCGGCCGGAACCTGGGGTATATTCTCGAGTTACGACGGGGAGGGCCCTTCCAGACACGTGTTTGCTCAGCGACGTCAGGACTCCTGCCTAGGTGCGAGGGACACCTCGGGATTCTCCTCGAGTCTTGGCATGGCAATTGGGACGCGTCTCCACGTGAGGCGGGAGATCCAGGGTCCCTTTCCACGTGCCACAGGAATCCTGGGACTCCGATCCATTTGCAAGAGGAGTCAGGCATCGTCTCCTTTGGAAGCATTGATCTCCGCGGACCTCTCGAGTTTTCAAAGGATGTGAGGCCTCTGGTCGCGATGAGGCGGAGAACTAGGTCTTTCTCTGTGGTCTCCACAGGGGATTCAGACATCCCTTCGTCTTGGAGATGCAAGACGAGCCTGCATTCAATTCACTGCTGGGATATCCGGCCTTACTTCAATTCAGAGCATCTCGGTGTCCATTCCACTTGAGGCCACAAACTCAGGGTCCCTCTCACATACCTGTAGCTGAGAGAAGCCTCCTCTTGAGGTGCTTGTGGAAAGCAGGTATTCCTCTTGAGTCGAAGCCAGGGGCCAATCTCTCATCTCGAGTTGATTTGGGGTACACGGAGCCATTTCGTGTTGCTACAGAGACCTCAGGATCCCTCTAGACTTGAGAAAGTTATCTTGGGTTTTCCCTGGAGTGCCATCAAGGAAATCAAGGCTCCTTTCACGTTTGATGTGGAACACGGAATTGCTCTGCATGCAGCGCAGGGAAATCGGGCCTCATCTCGCGGCGATGGGGAAGTCGCATGGTTTTTCTCGAGTTGCGGCCGGAACCTGGGGTATATTCTCGAGTTACCACGGGGAGGGCCCTTCCAGACACGTGTTTGTTCAGCGACGTCAGGACTCCTGCCTAGGTGCGAGGGACACCTCTGGATTCTCCTCGAGTCTTGGCATGGCAATTGGACGCGTCCACGTGAGGCGGGAGACCCAGGGTCCCTTTCCACCTGACACAGGGATCCTGGGACTCCTATCCATTTTCAAGAGGAGTCAGGCATCGTCTCCTTTGGAAGCATTGATCTCCGGGCACCTCTCGAGTTTTCAAGGGATGTGAGGCCTCCGGTCGCGATGAGGCGGAGAACTAGGCCTTTCTCTGTGGTCTCCACAGGGGATGCAGACATTCCTTCGTCTTGGGAGATGCAAGATGAGCCTGCATTCAATTCACTGCAGGGATATCCAGCCTTATTTCGAGTCAGAGCATCTCGGTGTCCATTCCACTTGAGGCCACAAACTCAGGGTCCCTCTCACATACCTGTAGCTGAGAGAAGCCTCCTCTTGAGGTGCTTGTGGAAAGTTGGTATTCCTCTTGAGTCGAAGCCAGGGAAAAGTTCTCATCTCGAGTTGATTTGGGGTCCACGGAGCCCTTTCGTGTTGCTCCAGTGACCTCAGGATCTCTCTAGATTTGAGACAATGATCTTGGGTTTTCTCTGGAGTGCCATCAAGGAAATCAAGGATCCTTTCATGTTTGATGTGGAACAAGGAATTGCTCTGCACGCAGTGCAGGGGAATCGGGCCTCATCTCGCGGCGAGGGGGAAGTCTCATGGTCTTTCTCGAGTTGCGGCCAGAACCTGGGGTATATTCTCGAGTTACGACGGGGAGGGCCCTTCCAGACACGTGTTTGTTCAGCGACGTCAGGACTCCTGCCTAGGTGCGAGGGACACCTCGGGATTCTCCTCGAGTCTTGGCATGGCAATTGGGACGCGGCTCCACGTGAGGCGCGAGACCCAGTGTCCCTTTCCACGTGCCATAGGGATCCTGGGACTCCTATCCATTTTCAAGAGGAGTCAGGCATCGTCTCCTTTGGAAGCATTGATCTCCGCGGACCTGGTGAGTTTTCAAAGGATGTGAGGCCTCCGTTCGCGTTGAGGCGGAGGACTAGGTCTTTCTCTGTGGTCTCCGCAGGGGATTCAGACATCCCTTCGTCTTGGGGGATGCAAGACTAGCCTGCATTCAATTCACTGCAGGGATATCCGGCCTTACTTCAAGTCAGAGCATCTCGGTGTCCATTCCACTTGAGGCCACAAACTCAGGGTCCCTCTCACATACCTGTAGCTGAGAAAAGCCTCCTCTTGAGGTGCTTGTGGAAAGTTGGTATTCCTCTTGAGTCGAAGCCAGGGAAAAGCTCTCATCTCGAGTTGATTTGGGGTCCACGGAGCCCTTTCGTGTTGCTCCAGTGACCTCAGGATCCCTCTAGATTTGAGACAGTCATCTTGGGGTTTCTCTGGAGTGCCATCAAGGAAATCAAGGCTCCTTTCACGTTTGATGTGGAACACGGAATTGCTCTGCACGCAGTGCAGGGGAATCGGGCCTCATCTCGCGGCGAGCTGGAAGTCTCATGGTTTTTCTCGAGTTGTGGCCGGAACCGGGGGTATATTCTCGAGTTACGACGGGGAGGGCCCTTCCAGACACGTGTTTGTTCAGCGACGTCAGGACTCCTGCCTAGGTGCGAGGGACACCTCGGGATTCTCCTCGAGTCTTGGCATGGCAATTGGGACGCGTCTCCACGTGAGGCGGGAGACCCAGTGTCCCTTTCGACGTGCCACAGGGATCCTGGGACTCCTATCCATTTTCAAGAGGAGTGAGGCATCGTCTCCTTTGGAAGCATTGATCTCCGCGGACCTCTCGAGTTTTCAAAGGATGTGAGGCCTCCGGTCGCGTGGAGTCGGACGACTAGTTCTTTCTCTGTGGTCTCCACAGGGGATTCAGACATCCCTTCGTCTTCGGAGATGCAAGACGAGCCTGCATTCCATTCACTGCAGGCATATCCGGCCTTACTTCGAGTCAGAGCATCTCGGTGTCCATTCCACTTGAGGCCACAAACTCAATGTCCCTCTCACATACCTGTAGCTTAGAGAAGCCTCCTCTTGATGTGCTTCTGGAAAGTTGGTATTCCTCTTCAGACGAAGCCAGGGACTAAGCTCTCATCCCGAGTTGATTTGGGGTCCACGGAGCCCTTTCGTGTTGCTCCAGTGACCTCAGGATCCCTCTAGACTTGAGACAGTGATCTTGGGTTTTCTCTGGTGTGCCATCAAGGAAATCAAGGCTCCTTTCACGTTTGATGTGGTACACGGAATTGCTCTGCACGCAGTGCAGGGGCATGGGGCCTCATCTCGCGGCGAGGGGGAAGTCTCATATTTTTTCTCGAGTTGCGGCCGGAACCTGATTTATATTCTCGAGTTACGACGGGGAGGTCCCTTCCAGACACGTGTTTGTTCAGCGACGTCAGGACTCCTGCCTAGTTGCGAGGGACACCTCGGGATTCTCCTTGAGTCTTGGCATGGCAATTGGGACGCGTCTCCACGTGAGGTGGGAGACCCAGGGTCCCTTTCCACGTGCCACAGGGATCCTGGGACTCCTATCCATTTTCAAGAGGAGTCAGGCATCGTTTCCATTGGAAGCTTTGTTCTGCGGGGACCGCTCGAGTTTTCAAAGGATGTGAGGCCTCCGGTTGCGATGAGGCGGAGAACTAGGTCTTTCTCTGTGGTCTCCACAGGGGATTCAGACATCCCTTCGTCTTGGGAGATGCAAGACGAGCCTGCATTCAATTCACTGCATGGATATCCGGCCTTATTTCGAGTCAGAGCATCTCGGTGTCCACTCCACTTGAGGCCACAAACTCAGGGTCCTCCCACATACATGTAGCTGAGAGAAGCCTCCTCTTGAGGTGCTTGTGGAAAGTTGGTATTCCTCTTGAGTTGAAGCCAGGGACTAAGCTCTCATCTCGAGTTGATTTGGGGTCCACGGAGCCCTTTCGTGTTGCTCCAGTGACCTCAGGATCCCTCTAGACTTGAGACAGTGATCTTGGGTTTTCTCTGGAGTGCCATCAAGGAAATCAAGGCTCCTTTCACGTTTGATGTGGAACACGGAATTGCTCTGCACGCAGTGCAGGGGCATCGGGCCTCATCTCGCGGCGAGGGGGAAGTCTCATATTTTTTCTCGAGTTGCGGCCGGAACCTGATTTATATTCTCGAGTTACGACGGGGAGGTCCCTTCCAGACACGTGTTTGTTCAGCGACGTCATGACTCCTGCCTAGGTGCGAGAGACACCTCGGGATTCTCCTCGAGTCTTGGCATGGCAATTGGGACGCGTCTCCACATGAGGCGGGAGACCCAGGGTCCCTTTCCACGTGCCACAGGGATCCTGGGACTCCTATCCATTTTCAAGAGGAGGCAGGCATCGTCTCCTTTGGAAGCACTGATTTCCGTGGACCTCTCGAGTTTTCAAAGGATGTGAGGCCTCCGGTCGCGTTGTGTCGGACGACAAGGTCTTTCTCTGTGGTCTCCACAGGGGATTCAGACATCCCTTCGTCTTCGGAGATGCAAGACGAGCCTGCATTCAATTCACTGCAGGCATATCCGGCCTTACTTCGATTCAGAGCATCTCGGTGTCCATTCCACTTGAGGCCACAAACTCAGGGTCCCTCTCACATACCTGTAGCTGAGAGAAGCCTCCTCTTGAGGTGCTTGTGGAAAGTTGGTATTCCTCTTGAGTCGAAGCCAGGGACTAAGCTCTCATCTCGAGTTGATTTGGGGTCCACGTAGCCATTTCGTGTTGCTCCAGTGACCTCAGGATTGCTCTAGACTTGAGACAGTGATCTTGGGTTTTCTCTGGAGTGCCATCAAGGAAATCAAGGCTCCTTTCACGTTTGATGTGGAACACGGAATTGCTCTGCACGCAGTGCAGGGGAATCGGGCCTCATCTCGCGGCGAGGGGGAAGTCTCATATTTTTTCTCGAGTTGCGGCCGGAACCTGGGGTATATTCTCGAGTTACGACGGGGAGGGCCCTTCCAGACACGTGTTTGTTCAGCGACGTCAGGACTCCTGCCTAGGTGCAAGGGACACCTCGGGATTCTCCTCGAGTCTTGGCATGGCAATTGGGGCCCGTCTCCACGTTAGGCGGGAGACCCAGGGTCCCTTTCGACGTGCCACAGGGATCCTGGGACTCCTATCCATTTTCAAGAGGAGTCAGGCATCGTCTCCTTTGGAAGCTTTGTTCTGCGCGGACCTCTCGAATTTTCAAAGGATGTGAGGCCGCCGGTCGCGTTGAGGCGGAGAACTAGGTCTTTCTCTGTGGTCTCCACAGGGGATTCAGACATCCCTTCGTCTTCGGAGATGCAAGACGAGCCTGCATTCAATTCACTGCAGGCATATCCGGCCTTACTTCGAGTCAGAGCATCTCGGTGTCCATTCCACTTGAGGCCACAAACTCAGGGTCCCTCTCACATACATGTAGCTGAGAGAAGCCTCCTCTTGAGGTGCTTGTGGAACGTTGGTATTCCTCTTGAGTCGAAGCCAGGGACTAAGCTCTCATCTCGAGTTGATTTGGGGTCCATGGAGCCCTTTCGTGTTGCTCCAGTGACCTCAGGATCCCTCTAGACTTGAGACAGTGATCTTGGGTTTTCTCTGGCGTGCCATCAAGGAAATCAAGGCTCCTTTCACGTTTGATGTGGAACACGGAATTGCTCTGCACGAAGTGAAGGGGAATCGGGCCTCATCTCGCGGCGAGGGGGAAGTCTCATGGTTTTTCTCGAGTTGCGGCCGGAACCTGGGGTATATTCTCGAGTTACGAAGGGGAGGGCCCTTCCAGACACGTGTTTGTTCAGCGACGTCAGGACTCCTGCCTAGGTGCGAGGGACACCTCGGGATTCTCCTCGAGTCTTGGCATGGCAATTGGGACGCGGCTCCACGTGAGGCGCGAGACCCAGTGTCCCTTTCCACGTGCCACAGGGATCCTGGGACTCCTATCCATTTTCAAGAGGAGTCAGGCATCGTCTCCTTTGGAAGCATTGATCTCCGCGGACCTGGTGAGTTTTCAAAGGATGTGAGGCCTCCGTTCGCGTTGAGGCGGAGGACTAGGTCTTTCTCTGTGGTCTCCGCAGGGGATTCAGACATCCCTTCGTCTTGGGGGATGCAAGACTAGCCTGCATTCAATTCACTGCAGGGATATCCGGCCTTACTTCAAGTCAGAGCATCTCGGTGTCCATTCCACTTGAGGCCACAAACTCAGGGTCCCTCTCACATACCTGTAGCTGAGAAAAGCCTCCTCTTGAGGTGCTTGTGGAAAGTTGGTATTCCTCTTGAGTCGAAGCCAGGGAAAAGCTCTCATCTCGAGTTGATTTGGGGTCCACGGAGCCCTTTCGTGTTGCTCCAGTGACCTCAGGATCCCTCTAGATTTGAGACAGTCATCTTGGGGTTTCTCTGGAGTGCCATCAAGGAAATCAAGGCTCCTTTCACGTTTGATGTGGAACACGGAATTGCTCTGCACGCAGTGCAGGGGAATCGGGCCTCATCTCGCGGCGAGCTGGAAGTCTCATGGTTTTTCTCGAGTTGTGGCCGGAACCGGGGGTATATTCTCGAGTTACGACGGGGAGGGCCCTTCCAGACACGTGTTTGTTCAGCGACGTCAGGACTCCTGCCTAGGTGCGAGGGACACCTCGGGATTCTCCTCGAGTCTTGGCATGGCAATTGGGACGCGTCTCCACGTGAGGCGGGAGACCCAGGGTCCCTTTCCACGTGCCACAGGGATTCTGGGACTCCTATCCATTTTCAAGAGGAGTGAGGCATCGTCTCCTTTGGAAGCATTGATCTCCGCGGACCTCTCGAGTTTTCAAAGGATGTGAGGCCTCCGGTCGCGTGGATTCGGACGACTAGTTCTTTCTCTGTGGTCTCCACAGGGGATTCAGACATCCCTTCGTCTTCGGAGATGCAAGACGAGCCTGCATTCCATTCACTGCAGGCATATCCGGCCTTACTTCGAGTCAGAGCATCTCGGTGTCCATTCCACTTGAGGCCACAAACTCAATGTCCCTCTCACATACCTGTAGCTTAGAGAAGCCTCCTCTTGATGTGCTTCTGGAAAGTTGGTATTCCTCTTCAGACGAAGCCAGGGACTAAGCTCTCATCCCGAGTTGATTTGGGGTCCACGGAGCCCTTTCGTGTTGCTCCAGTGACCTCAGGATCCCTCTAGACTTGAGACAGTGATCTTGGGTTTTCTCTGGAGTGCCATCAAGGAAATCAAGGCTCCTTTCACGTTTGATGTGGTACACGGAATTGCTCTGCACGCAGTGCAGGGGCATCGGCCCTCATCTCGCGGCGAGGGGGAAGTCTCATATTTTTTCTCGAGTTGCGGCCGGAACCTGATTTATATTCTCGAGTTACGACGGGGAGGTCCCTTCCAGACACGTGTTTGTTCAGCGACGTCATGACTCCTGCCTAGGTGCGAGGGACACCTCGGGATTCTCCTCGAGTCTTGGCATGGCAATTGGGACGCGTCTCCACGTGAGGCGGGAGACCCAGGGTCCCTTTCCACGTGCCACAGGGATCCTGGGACTCCTATCCATTTTCAAGAGGAGTCAGGCATCGTCTCCATTGGAAGCTTTGTTCTGCGGGGACCGCTCGAGTTTTCAAAGGATGTGAGGCCTCCGGTTGCGATGAGGCGGAGAACTAGGTCTTTCTCTGTGGTCTCAACAGGGGATTCAGACATTCCTTCGTCTTGGGAGATGCAAGACGAGCCTGCATTCAATTCACTGCATGGATATCCGGCCTTATTTCGAGTCAGAGCATCTCGGTGTCCACTCCACTTGAGGCCACAAACTCAGGGTCCTCACACATACATGTAGCTGAGAGAAGCCTCCTCTTGAGGTGCTTGTGGAAAGTTGGTATTCCTCTTGAGTTGAAGCCAGGGACTAAGCTCTCATCTCGAGTTGATTTGGGGTCCACGGAGCCCTTTCGTGTTGCTCCAGTGACCTCAGGATCCCTCTAGACTTGAGACAGTGATCTTGGGTTTTCTCTGGAGTGCCATCGAGGAAATCAAGGCTCCTTTCACGTTTGATGTGGAACACTGAATTGCTCTGCACGCAGTGCAGGGGAATCGGGCCTCATCTCGCGGCGAGGGGGAAGTCTCATGGTTTTTCTTGAGTTACGGCCGGAACCTGGGGTATATTCTCGAGTTACGACGGGGAGGGCCCTTCCAGACACGTGTTTGTTCAGCGACGTCAGGACTCCTGCCTAGGTGCGAGGGACACCTCGGGATTCTCCTCGATCTTGGCATGGCAATTGGGACGCGTCTCCACGTGAGGCGGGAGACGCAGGGTCCCTTTCGACGTGCCACAGGGATCCTGGGACTCCTATCCATTTTCAAGAGGAGTCAGGCATCGTCTCCTTTGGAAGCATTGATCTCCTCAGACCTCTCGAGTTTTCAAAGGATGTGAGGCCTCCGGTCGCGATGAGGCGGAGAACTAGGTCTTTCTCTGTGGTCTCCACAGGGGATTCAGACATCCCTTCGTCTTGGGAGATGCAAGACGAGCCTGCAGTCAATTCACTGGAGGGATATCCGGCCTTACTTCGAGTCAGAGCATCTCGGTGTCCATTACAGTTGAGGCCACAAATTCAGGGTCCCTCTCACATACCTGTAGTTTAGAGAAGCCTCCTCTTGAGGTGCTTGTGGAAAGTTGGTATTCCTCTTGAGTCGAAGCCAGGGACTAAGCTCTCATCTCGAGTTGATTTGGGGTCCACGGAGCCCTTTCTTGTTGCTCCCGTGACCTCAGGATCCCTCTAGACTTGAAACAGTGATCTTGGGTTTTCTCTGGAGTGCAATCAAGGAAATCAAGGCTCCTTTCTCGTTTGATGTGGAACACGGAATTGCTCTGCACGAAGTGCAGGGGAATCGGGCCTCATCTCGCGGCGAGGGGGAAGTCTCATGGTTTTTCTCGAGTTGCGGCCGGAACCTGTGGTATATTCACGAGTTACGACGGGGAGGGCCCTTCCAGACACGTGTTTGTTCAGCGACGTCAGGACTCCTGCCTAGGTGCGAGGGACACCTCGGGATTCTCCTCGATTCTTGGCATGGCAATTGGGACGCGTCTCCACGTGAGGCGGGAGACCCAGGGTCCCTTTCCACGTGCCACAGGGATCCTGGGACGCCTATCCATTTTCAAGAGGAGTCAGGCATCGTCTCCTTTGGAAGCATTGATCTCCGCGGACCTCTCGAGTTTTCAAAGGATGTGAGGCCTCCAATCGCGTTGAGGCGGAGGACTAGGTCTTTCTCTGTGGTCTCCACAGGGGATTCAGGCATCCATCGTCTTGGGAGATGCAAGACGAGCCTGCATTCAATTCACTGCAGGGATATCCGGCCTTACTTCGAGTCAGAGCATCTCGGTGTCCATTCCACTTGAGGCCACAAACTCAGGGTCCTTCTCACATACCTGTGGCTGAGAGAAGCCAACTCTTCAGGGGATTGTGGATAGTTGGTATTCCTCTTGAGTCGAAGCCAGGGACTAAGCTCTCATCTCTAGTTGATTTGGGGTCCACGGAGCCCTTTCTTGTTGCTACAGTGACCTCAGGATCCCTCTAGACTTGAGACAGTGATCTTGGGTTTTCTCTGGAGTGCCATCAAGGAAATCAAGGCTCCTTTCACGTTTGATGTGAAACACGGAATTGCTCTGCACGCAGTGCAGGGGAATCGGGCCTCATCTCGCGGCGAGGGGGAAGTCTCGTGGTTTTTCTCGAGTAACGCCGGAACCAGGGGTATATTCTCGAGTTACGATGGGGAGGGCCCTTCCACACACGTGTTTGTTCAGCGACGTCAGGACTCCTGCCTAGGTGCGAGGGACACCTCGGGATTCTCCTCGAGTCTTGGCATGGCAATTGGGACGAGTCTCCACGTGAGGCGGGAGACCCAGTGTCCCTTTCCACGTGCCACAGGGATCCTGGGTCTCCTATCCATTTTCAAGAAGAGTCAGGCATCGTCTCCTTTGGAAGCATTGATCTCCGCGGACCTCTCGAGTTTTCAAAGGATGTGAGGCCTCCAGTCGCGTTGAGGCGGAGGACTAGGTCTTTCTCTGTGGTCTCCACAGGGGATTCAGTCATCGCTTCGTCTTGGGAGATGCAAGACGAGCCTGCATCCAATTCACTGCAGGGATATCCGGCCTTATTTCGAGTCAGAGCATCTCGGTGTCCATTCCACTTGAGGCCATAAACTCAGGGTCCTTCTCACATACCTGTGGCTGAGAGATGCCTCCTCTTGAGGTGCTTGTGGAAAGTCGGTATTCCTCTTGAGTCGAAGCCAGGGACTAAGCTATCATCTCGAGTTCATTTGGGGTCCACGGAGCTCTTTCGTGTTGCTCCAGTGACCTCAGGATCCCTCTAGACTTGAGACAGTAATGTTGGGTTTTCTCTGGAGTGCCATCAAGGAAATCAAGGCTCCTTTCACGTTTGATGTGGAACACGGAATTGCTCTGCACGCAGTGCAGGGGATTCGGGCCTCATGTCGCGGCGAGGGGGAAGTCTCATGTTTTTTCTCGAGTTGCGACCAGAACCTGGTGTATATTCTCGAGTTACGACAGGGAAGGCCCTTCCAGACACGTGTTTGTTCAGCGACGTCAGGACTCTGGCCTAGGTGCGAGGGACACCTCGGGATTCTCCTCGAGTCTTGGCATGGCAATTGGGACGCGTCTCCACGTGAGGCGGTAGACCCAGGGTCCCTTTCCACGTGCCACAGGGATCCTGGGACTCCTATCCATTTTCAAGAGGAGTCAGGCATCGTCTCCTTTGGAAGCATTGATCTCCGTGGACCTCTCGAGTTTTCAAAGGATGTGAGGCCTCCGGTCGCGTTGAGTCGGAGGACTAGGTCTTTCTCTGTGGTCTCTACAGGGGATTCAGACATCCCTTCCTCTTGGGAGATGCAAGCCGAGCCTGCATTCAATTCACTGCAGGGATATCCGGCCTTACTTCGAGTCAGAGCATCTCGGTGTCCATTCCACTTGAGGCCACAAACTCAGGGTCCCTCTCACATACCTGTAGCTGAGAGAAGCCTCCTCTTGAGGCGCTTGTGGAAAGTTGGTATTCCTCTTGAGTCGATGCCAGGGACTAAGCTCTCATCTCGAGTTGATTTGGGGTCCACGGAGCCCTTTCGTGTTGCTCCAGTGACCTCAGGATCCCTCTAGACTTGAGACAGTGATCTTGGGTTTTCTCTGGAGTGCCATCAAGGAAATCAAGGCTCCTTTCAATTTTGATGTGGAGTACGGAATTGCTCTGCACGCAGTGCAGGGGAATCGGGCCTCATCTCGCGGCGAGGGGGAAGTCTCATGGTTTTTCTCGAGTTGCGGCCGGAACCTGGGGTATATTCTCGAGTTACGACGGGGAGGGCCCTTCCAGACACGGGTTTGTTCAGCGACGTCAGGACTCCTGCCTAGGTGCGACGGACACCTCGGGATTCTCCTCGAGTATTGGCATGGCAATTGGGACGCGTCTCTACGTGAGGCGGGAGACCCAGGGTCCCTTTCCACGTTCCACAGTGATCCTGGGACTTCTATCCAATTTCAAAAGGAGTCAGGCATCGTCTCCTTTGGAAGCATTGATCTCCGCAGACCTCTCGAGTTTTCAAAGGATGTGATGCCTCCGGTCGCTATGAGGCGTAGGACTAGGACTTTCTCTGTGGTCTCCACAGTGGATTCAGACATCCCTTCGTCTTGGGAGATGCAAGACGAGCCTGCATTGAATTCACTGCAGGCATATCCGGCCTTACTTTGAGTCAGAGCATCTCGGTGTCCATTCCACTTGAGGCCACAAACTCAGGGTCCCTCTCACATACCTGTAGCTGAGAGAATCCTCCTCTTGAGGTGCTTGTGGAAAGTTGGTATTCCTCTTGAGTCGAAGCCAGGGACTAAGCTCTCATCTCTAGTTGATTTGGGGTCCACGGAGCCCTTTCGTGTTGCTCCAGTGACCTCATCATCCCTCTAGACTTCAGACAGTGATCTTGGGTTTTCTCTGGAGTGCCATCAAGGAAATCAAGGCTCCTTTCACGTTTGATGTGGAACACGGAATTGCTCTGCACGCAGTGCAGGGGTATTGGGCCTCATCTCGCGGCGAGCTGGAAGTCTCATGGTTTTTCTCGAGTTGCGGCCGGAACCTGGGGTATATTCTCGAGTTACGACGGGGAGGGCCCTTCCAGACACGTGTTTGTTCAGCGACGTCAGGACTTCTGCCTAGGTGCGAGGGACACCTCGGGATTCTCCTCGAGTCTTGGCATGGCAATTGGGACGCATCTCCACGTGAGGAGGGAGACCCAGGGTCCCTTTCCACGTGCCACAGGGATCCTGGGACTCCTATCCATTTTCAAGAGGGGGCAGGCATCGTCTCCTTTGGAAGCACTGATCTCCGCGGACCTCTCGAGTTTTCAAAGGATGTGAGGCCTCCGGTCGCGTTGTGTCGGACGACTAGGTCTTTCTCTGTGGTCTCCACAGGGAATTCAGACATCCCTTCGTCTTCGGAGATGCAAGACGAGCCTGCATTCAATTCACTGCAGTCATATCCGGCCTTACTTCGAGTCAGAGCATCTCGGTGTTCATTCCACTTGAGGCCACAAACTCAGGGTCCCTCTCACATATCTGTAGCTGAGAGAAGCCTCCTCTTGAGGTGCTTGTGGAAAGTTGCTATTCCTCTTGAGTCGAAGCCAGGGACTAAGCTCTCATCTCGAGTTGATTTGGGGTACACGGAGCCCTTTCGTGTTGATCCAGTGACCTCAGGATCCCTCTAGACTTGAGACAGTGATCTTGGGTTTTCTCTGGAGTGCCATCAAGGAAATCAAGGCTCCTTTCACGTTTGATGTGGAACACGGAATTGCTCTGCACGCAGTGCAGGGGAATCAGGCCTCATCTCGCGGCGAGGGGGAAGTGTCATGCTTTTTCTCGAGTTGCGGCCGGAACCTGGGGTATATTCTCGAGTTACGATGGGGAGGGCCCTTCCAGACACGTGTTTGTTCAGCGACGTCAGGACTCCTGCCTAGGTGCGAGGGACACCTCGCGATTCTCCTCGAGTCTTGGCATGGCAATTGGGACGCGTCTCCACGTGAGGCGGGAGACCCAGGGTCCCTTTCCACGTGCCACAGGGATCCTGGGACTCCTATCCATTTTCAAGAGGAGTGAGGCATCGTCTCCTTTGGAAGCATTGATCTCCGCGGACCTCTCGAGTTTTCAAAGGATGTGAGGCCTCCGGTCGCGATGAGTCGGAGAACTAGGTCTTTCTCTGTGGTCTCCACAGGGGATTCAGACATCCCTTCGTCTTCGGAGATGCAAGACGAGCCTGCATTCCATTCACTGCAGGCATATCCGGCCTTACTTCGAGTCAGAGCATCTCGCTGTCCATTCCACTTGAGGCCACAAACTCAATGTCCCTCTCACATACCTGTAGCTTAGAGAAGCCTCCTCTTGATGTGCTTGTGGAAAGTTGGTATTCCTCTTCAGACGAAGCCAGGGACTAAGCTCTCATCCCGAGTTGATTTGGGGTCCACGGAGCCCTTTCGTGTTTCTCCAGTGACCTCAGGATCCCTCTAGACTTGAGACAGTGATCTTGGGTTTTCTCTGGAGTGCCATCAAGGAAATCAAGGCTCCTTTCACGTTTGATGTGGAACACGGAATTGCTCTGCACGCAGTGCAGGGGCATCGGGCCTCATCTCGCGGCGAGGGGGAAGTCTCATATTTTTTCTCGAGTTGCGGCCGGAACCTGATTTATATTCTCGAGTTACGACGGGGAGGTCCCTTCCAGACACGTGTTTGTTCAGCGACGTCATGACTCCTGCCTAGGTGCGAGGGACACCTCGGGATTCTCCTCGAGTCTTGGCATGGCAATTGGGACGCGTCTCCACATGAGGCGGGAGACCCAGGGTCCCTTTCCACGTGCCACAGGGATCCTGGGATCCTATCCATTTTCAAGAGGAGGCAGGCATCGTCTCCTTTGGAAGCACTGATCTCCGTGGACCTCTCGAGTTTTCAAAGGATGTGAGGCCTCCGGTCGCGTTGTGTCGGACGACAAGGTCTTTCTCTGTGGTCTCCACAGGGGATTCAGACATCCCTTCGTCTTCGGAGATGCAAGACGAGCCTGCATTCAATTCACTGCAGGCATATCCGGCCTTACTTCGATTCAGAGCATCTCGGTGTCCATTCCACTTGAGGCCACAAACTCAGGGTCCCTCTCACATACCTGTAGCTGAGAGAAGCCTCCTCTTGAGGTGCTTGTGGAAAGTTGGTATTCCTCTTCAGTCGAAGCCAGGGACTAAGCTCACATCTCGAGTTGATTTGGGGTCCACGTAGCCCTTTCGTGTTGCTCCAGTGACCTCAGGATTGCTCTAGACTTGAGACAGTGATCTTGGGTTTTCTCTGGAGTGCCATCAAGGAAATCAAGGCTCCTTTCACGTTTGATGTGGAACACGGAATTACTCTGCACGCAGTGCAGGGGAATCGGGCCTCATCTCGCGGCGAGGGGGAAGTCTCATGGTTTTTCTCGAGTTGCGGCCGGAACCTGGGGTATATTCTCGAGTTACGACGGGGAGGGCCCTTCCAGACACGTGTTTGTTCAGCGACATCAGGACTCCTGCCTACGTGCAAGGGACACCTCGGGATTCTCCTCGAGTCTTGGCATGGCAATTGGGGCCCGTCTCCACGTTAGGCGGGAGACCCAGGGTCTCTTTCGACGTGCCACAGGGATCCTGGGACTCCTATCCATTTTCAAGAGGAGTCAGGCATCGTCTCCTTTGGAAGCTTTGTTCTGCGCAGACCTCTCGAATTTTCAAAGGATGTGAGGCCGCCGGTCGCGTTGAGGCGGAGAACTAGGTCTTTCTCTGTGGTCTCCACAGGGGATTCAGACATCCCTTCGTCTTCGGAGATGCAAGAGGAGCCTGCATTCAATTCACTGCAGGCATATCCGGCCTTACTTCGAGTCAGAGCATCTCGGTGTCCATTCCACTTGAGGCCACAAATTCAGGGTCCCTCTCACATGCATGTAGCTGAGAGAAGCCTCCTCTTGAGGTGCTTGTGGAACGTTGGTATTCCTCTTGAGTCGAAGCCAGGGACTAAGCTCTCATCTCGAGTTGATTTGGGGTCCATGGAGCCCTTTCGTGTTGCTCCAGTGACCTCAGGATCCCTCTAGACTTGAGACAGTGATCTTGGGTTTTCTCTGGAGTGCCATCAAGGAAATCAAGGCTCCTTTCACGTTTGATGTGGAACACGGAATTGCTCTGCACGAAGTGAAGGGGAATCGGGCCTCATCTCGCGGCGAGGGGGAAGTCTCATGGTTTTTCTCGAGTTGCGGCCGGAACCTGGGGTATATTCTCGAGTTATGACGGGGAGGGCCCTTCCAGACACGTGTTTGTTCAGCGACGGCAGGACTCCTGCCTCGGTGTGAGGGACACCTCGGGATTCTCCTCGAGTCTTGGCATGGCAATTGCGACGCTTCTCCACGTGAGGCGGGAGACCCAGTGTCCCTTTCCACGTGCCACAGGGATCCTGGGACTCCTATACATTTTCAAGATGAGTCAGGCTTCGTCTCCTTTGGAAGCTTTGTTCTGCGCTGACCTCTCGAGTTTTCAAAGGATGTGAGGCCTCCGGTCGCGATGAGGCGGAGAACTAGGTCTTTCTCTGTGGTCTCCACAGGGGATTCAGACATCCCTTCGTCTTGGGAGATGCAAGACGAGCCTGCATTCAATTCACTGCAGGGATATCCGGCCTTACTTCGAGTCAGAGCATCTCGGTTTCCATTCCACTTGAGGCCACAAACTCAGGGTCCCTCTCACATACCTGTAGCTGAGAGAAGCCTAAACTTGAGGTGCTTGTGGAAAGTTGGTATTCCTCTTGAGTCGAAGCCAGGGAAAATTTCTCATCTCGAGTTGATTTGGGGTCCACGGAGCCCTTTCGTGTTGCTCCAGTGACCTCAGGATCTCTCTAGATTTGAGACAATGATCTTGGGTTTTCTCTGGAGTGCCATCAAGGAAATCAAGGATCCTTTCATGTTTGATGTGGAACAAGGAATTGCTCTGCACGCAGTGCAGGGGAATCGGGCCTCATCTCGCGGCGAGGGGGAAGTCTCATGGTCTTTCTCGAGTTGCGGCCAGAACCTGGGGTATATTCTCGAGTTACGACGGGGAGGGCCCTTCCAGACACGTGTTTGTTCAGCGACGTCAGGACTCCTGCCTAGGTGCGAGGGACACCTCGGGATTCTCCTCGAGTCTTGGCATGGCAATTGGGACGCGGCTCCAAGTGAGGCGCGAGACCCAGTGTCCCTTTCCACGTGCCACAGGGATCCTGGGACTCCTATCCATTTTCAAGAGGAGTCAGGCATCGTCTCCTTTGGAAGCATTGATCTCCGCGGACCTGTTGAGTTTTCAAAGGATGTGAGGCCTCCGTTCGCGTTGAGGCGGAGGACTAGGTCTTTCTCTGTGGTCTCCGCAGGGGATTCAGACATCCCTTCGTCTTGGTGGATGCAAGACTAGCCTGCATTCAATTCACTGCAGGGATATCCGGCCTTACTTCAAGTCAGAGCATCTCGGTGTCCATTCCACTTGAGGCCACAAACTCAGGGTCCCTCTCACATACCTGTAGCTGAGAAAAGCCTCCTCTTGATGTGCTTGTGGAAATTTGGTATTCCTCTTGAGTCGAAGCCAGGGACTAAGCTCTCATCTCGAGTTGATTTGGGGTCCACGGAGCCCTTTCATGTTGCTCCAGTGACCTCAGGATCCCTCTAGACTTGAGACAGTGATCTTGGGTTTTCTCTGGAGTGCCATCAAGGAAATCAAGGCTCCTTTCACGTTTGATGTGGAACACGGAATTGCTCTGCACGCAGTGCAGGGGAATCGGGCCTCATCTCGCGGCGAGGTGGAAGTCTAATAGTTTTTCTCGAGTTGCCGCCAGAACCTGGGGTATATTCTCCAGTTACGACGGGTAGGGCCCTTCCAGACACGTGTTTGTTCAGCGACGTCAGGACTCCTGCCTAGGTGCGAGGGACACCTCGGGATTCTCCTCGAGTCTTGGCATGGCAATTTGGACGCGTCTCCACCTGAGGCGGAGACCCAGGGTCCCTTTCCACGTGCCACACGGATCCTGGGACTCCTATCCATTTTCAAGATGAGTCAGGCATCGTCTCCTTTGGAAGCTTTGTTCTGCGCGGACCTCTCGAGTTTTCAAAGGATGTGAGGCCTCCGGTCGCGATGAGGCGGAGAACTAGGTCATTCTCTGTGGTCTCCACAGGGGATTCAGACATCCCTTCGTCTTGGGAGATGCAAGACGAGCCTGCATTCAATTCTTTGCAGGGATATCCGGCCTTACTTCGAGTCAGAGCATCTCGGTGTCCATTCCACTTGAGGCCACAAACTCAGGGTCCCTCTCACATACCTGTAGCTGAGAGAAGCCTCCTCTTGAGGTGCTTGTGGAAAGTTGGTATTCCTCTTGAGTCGAAGCCAGGGAAAACTCTCATCTCGAGTTGATTTGGGGTCCACGGAGCCCTTTCGTGTTGCTCCAGTGACCTCAGGATCCCTCTAGACTTGAGACAGTGATCTTTTGTTTTGTCTGGAGTGCCATCAAGGAAATCAAGGCTCCTTTCACGTTTGATGTGGAACACAGAAATGCTTTGCACGCAGTGCAGGGGAATTGGGCCTCATCTCGCGGCGAGTGGGAAGTCTCATGGTTTTTCTCTATTTGCGGCCGGAACCTGGGGTATATTCTTGAGTTACGACATGGAGGACCCTTCCAGACACGTGATAGGTGCGAGGGACACCTTCGGATTCTCCTAAAGTCTTGGCATGGCATTTGGGACGCGTCTTTCATGAGGCGGGAGACCCAGGTTCCCTTTTCACGTGCCACAGTGATCCCTGGACTCCTATCCATTTTCGAGGGGAGTCAGGCATCGTCTCTTTGGAAGCATTGATCTCCACCGACCTCTCGAGTTTTCAAAGGATGTGAGGCCTCCGGTCCCGATGAGGTGGAGAACTAGGTCTTTCTCTGTGGTCTCCACAGGGGATTCAGACATCCCTTCGTCGTGGGAGATGCAAGACGAGTCTGCATTCAATTCACTGCAGGGATCTCCGGCCTTACTTCGAATCAGTGCATCTCGTTGTCCATTCCACATGAGGCCACAAACTCAGGGTCCCTGTCACATACCTGTGGCTGAGAGAAGACTCCTCTTGAGGTGCTTGTGGAAAGTTGGAATACCTCTTGAGTCGAAGCCAGGGACTAAGCTCTCATCTCGAGTAGATTTGGGGTCCACGGAGCCCTGTGGTGTTGCTCCAGTGACCTCAGGATCCCTCTAGACTTCAGACAGTGATCTTTTGTTTTCTCTGGAGTGCCATCAAGGAAATCAAGGCTCCTTTCACGTTTGATGTGGAACAAGGAATTGCTCTGCACGCAGTGAAGGGGAATCGGGCCTCATCTCGCGGCGAGGGGGAAGTCTCATGGTTTTTCGCCACTTGTGCCCAGAACCTGGGGTATATTTTCGAGTTACGACGGGGGGGGGGGCCCTTCCAGACACGTGTTTGTTCAGCGAAGTCAGGACTCCTGCCTAAGTGCGAGGGACACCTCGGGATTCTCCTCGAGTCTTGGCATGGCCATTGGGACGTGTCTCCACGGGAGGCGGGAGACCCAGGGTCCCTTTCAACGTGCCACAGGGATCCTGGTACTCCTATCCATCTTCAAGAGTAGTCGGGCATCGTCTCCTATGGGAGCATTGATCTCCGCGGACCTCTCTAGTTTTCAAAGGATGTGAGGCCTCCGGTCGCGATGAGGCGGAGAACTAGGTCTTTCTCTGTGGTCTCCACAGGGGATTCAGACTTCCCTTCGTCTTGGGAGATGCAAGACGAGCCTGCATTCAATTCACTGCAGGGATATCCGGCCTTACATCGAGTCAGAGCATCTCAGTGTCCATTCCACTTGAGGCCACAAACTCAGGGTCCCTCTCACATACCTGTAGCTGAGAGAAGCCTCCTCTTGAGGTGCTTGTGGAAAGGTCGTATTCTTCTTGCGTCGAAGCCAGGGACTCAGCTCTCATCTCCAGTTGATTTGGGGTCCACGGAGCCCTTTCGTGTTGCTACAGTGACCTCAGGATCCCTCTAGACTTGAGACAGTGATCTTGGGTTTTCTCTGGAGTGCCATCAAGGAAATCAAGGCTCCTTTCACGTTTGATGTGGAACACGGAATTGCTCTGCACGCAGTGCAGGGGAATCGGGCCTCATCTCGCAGCGAGGGGGAAGTCTCATGGTTTTTATCGAGTTGCCGCCGGAACCTGCGGTATATTCTCGAGTTACGACCGGGAGGGCCCTTCCAGACACGTGTTTGTTCAGCAAAGTCAGTACTCCTGCCTAGGTGCGAGGGACACCTCGGTATTCTCCTCGAGTCTTGGCATGGCAATTGGGACGCGTCTCCACGTGAGGCGGGAGGCCCAGGGTCCCTTTCCACGTGGCACAGGGATCCTGGGACTCCTATCCATTTTCAAGAGGAGTCAGGCATCATCTCCTTTGGAAGCATTGATCTCCGCAGACCTCTCGATTTTTCAAAGGATGTGATGTCTCCGGTCGCGATGAGGCAGAGGACTAGGTCTTTCTCTGTCGTCTCCACAGGGGATTCAGACATTCCTTCGTCTTGGGAGATGCAAGACGAGCCTGCATTCAATTCACTGCAGGGATATCCGGCCTTAATTCGAGTCAGAGCATCTCGGTGTGCATTCGACTTGAGGCCACAAACTCAGGGTCCCTCTCACATACCTGTAGCTGAGAGAAGCCTCCTCTTGAGGTGCTTGTGGAAAGTTGGTATTCCTCTTGAGTCGAAGCCAGGGACTAAGCTCTCATCTCGAGTTGATTTGGGGTCCACGGAGCCCTTTCGTGTTGCTCCAGTGACCTCAGGATCCCTCTAGACTTGAGACAGTGATCTTGGGTTTTCTCTGGAGTGCCATCAAGGAAATCAACGCTCCTGTCACGTTTGATGTGGAACACGGAATTGATCTGCACGCAGTGCAGGAAAATCGGGCCTCATCTCGCGGCGAGGGGGAAGTCTCATGGTTTTTCTCAAGTTGCGGCCGGAACCTGGGGTATATTCTCCAGTTACGAAGGGGAGGCCCCTTCCAGACACGTGTTTGTTCAGCGAGGTCAGGACTCCTGTCTAGGTGCGAGGGACACCTCGGGATTCTCCTCGAGTCTTGGCATGGCAATTGGGACCCGTCTCCACGTGAGGAGGGAGACCCAGTGTCCCTTTCCACGTGCCACAGGGATCCTGGGACTCCTATCCATTTTCAAGAAGAGTCAGACATCGTCTCCTTTGGAAGCATTGACCTCAGCAGACCTCTCGAGTTTTCAAAGGATGTGATGCCTCCGGTCTCGATGAGGCGGAGGACTAGGTCTTTCTCTGTCGTCTCCACAGGGGATTCAGACATCCCTTCGTCTTGGGAGATGCAAGACGAGCCTGCATTCAATTCACTGCAGGGATATCCGGCCTTACTTCGAGTCAGAGCATCTCGGTGTCCATTCCACTTGAGGCCACAAACTCAGGGTCCCTCTCACATACCTGTAGCTGAGAGAAGCCTCCTCTTGAGGTGCTTGTGGAAAGTTGGTATTCCTCTTGAGTCGAAGCCAGGGAATAAGCTCTCATATAGAGTTGATTTGGGGTCCATGGAGCCCTTTCGTGTTGCTCCAGTGACCTCAGGATCCCTCTAGCCTTGAGACAGTGATCTTGGGTTTTCTCTGGAGTGCCATCAAGGAAATCAAGGCTCCTTTCTCGTTTGATGTGGAACACGGAATTGCTCTGCACGCAGTGCAGGGGAATCGGGCTTCATCTCGCGGCGCGGGGGAAGTCTCACGGTTTTTCTCCAGTTGCGGTCGGAACCTGGGGTATATTCTCGAGTTACGACGGGGAAGGCCCTTCCAGACACGTGTTTGTTCAGCGACGTCAGGACTCCTGCCTAGGTGCGAGGACACCTCGGGATTCTCCTCGAGTCTTGGCATGGCAATTGGGACGCATCTCCACGTGAGGCGGGAGACCCAGTGTCCCTTTCCACGTGCCACACGGCTCCTGGGACTCCTATCCATTTTCAAGAGGAGTCAGGCATCGTCTCCTTTGGAAGCATTGATCTCCGCGGACCTCTCGAATTTTCAAAGGATGTGAGGCCTCCGGTCGCGATGAGGCGGAGAACTAGGTCTTTCTCTCTGGTCTCCACAGGGGATGCAGACATCCCTTTGTCTTGGGAGATGCAAGACGAGCCTGCATTCAAATCACTGCAGGGATATCCGGCCTTACTTCGAGTCAGAGCATCTCGGTGTCCATTCCACTTGAGGCCACAAACTCAGGGTCCCTCTCACATACCTGTAGCTGAGAGAAGCCTCCCCTGAGGTGCTTGTGGAAAGTTGGTATTCCTCTTGAGTCGAAGCCAGGGACTAACCTCTCATCTCGATGTGATTTGGGTCTGCACAGCCCTTTCGTGTTGATACAGTGACCTCAGGATCCCTCTAGACTTGAGACAGTGATCTTGGGTTTTCTCTGGAGTGCCATCAAGGAAATCAAGGCTCTTTTCACGTTTGATGTGGGATACGGAATTGCTCTGCACGCAGTGTAGCGGAATCGGGACTCATCTCCTGGCGAGGGGGAAGTCTCACGGTTTTTCTCTAGTTGCGGCCGGAACCTGGGGTATATTCTCGAGTTACGCTGGGGAGGGCCCTTCCAGACACGTGTTTGTTCAGCGACGTCAGGACTCCTGCCTAGGTGCGAGGGACACCTCTGTATTCTCCTCGAGTCTTGGCATGGCAATTGGGACGCGTCTCCACGTAAGGCGGGAAACCCAGGGTCCCTTTCCACGTGCCACAGGCATCTTGGGACTCCTATCCATTTTCAAGAGGAGTCAGGCATCGTCTCCTTTGGAAGCATTGATCTCCGCGGACCTCTCGAGTTTTCAAACGATGTGAGGCCTCCGGTCGCGATGAGGCGGAGAACTAGGTCTTTCTCTGTGGACGCCACAGGGGATTCAGACATCCCTTCGTCTTGGGAGATTCAAGACGAGCCTGCTTTCAATTCACTGCAGGGATATCCGGCCTTACTTCGAGTCAGAGCATCTCGGTGTCCATTCCACCTGAGGCCACAAACTCAGGGTCCCTCTCACATACCTGTAGCTGAGAGAAGCATCCTCTTGAGGTGCTTGTGGAAAGTTGGTATGCCTCTTGAGTCGAAGCCAGGGACGAAGCTCTCATCTCGAGTTGATTTGGTGTCCACGGAGCCCTTTCGTGTTGCTCCAGTGACCTCGGGATCCCTCTAGACTTGAGACAGTGATCTTGGGTTTTCTCTGGAGTGCCATCAAGGAAATCAAGGCTCCTTTCACGTTTGATGTGGAACACGGAATTGCTCTGCATGCAGTGCAGTGAAATCGGGCCTCATCTCCCGGCGAGGTGAAAGTCTCATGGCTTTTCTCGAGTTGTGGCCGGAACCTGGGGTATATTCTCGAGTTACGACGGGGAGGACCCTTCCAGACACGTGTTTGTTCAGCGACGTCAGGACTCCTGCCTAGGTGCGAGGGACACCTCTGTATTCTCCTCGAGTCTTGGCATGGCAATTGGGACGCGTCTCCACGTAAGGCGGGAAACCCAGGGTCCCTTTCCACGTGCCACAGGGATCCTGGGACTCCGATCCATTTGCAAGAGGAGTCAGGCATCGTCTCCTTTGGAAGCATTGATCTCCGCGGACCTCTCGAGTTTTCAAAGGATGTTAGGCCTCCGGTCGCGATGAGGCAGAGAACTAGGTCTTTCTCTGTGGTCTCCACAGGGGATTCAGACATCCCTTCGTCTTGGAGATGCAAGACGAGCCTGCATTCAATTCACTGCAGGGATATCTGGCCTTACTTCAATTCAGAGCATCTCGGTGTCCATTCCACTTGAGGCCACAAACTCAGGGTCCCTCTCACATACCTGTAGCTGAGAGAAGCCTCCTCTTGAGGTGCTTGTGGAAAGTTGGTATTCCTCTTGAGTCGAAGCCAGGGACTAAGCTCTCATCTCGAGTTGATTTGCGGTCCTTGGAGCCCTTTCCTGTTGCTACAGTGTCCTCAGGATCCCTCTAGACTTGAGACAGTGTTCTTGGGTTTTCTCAGGAGTGCCATCAATAAAATCAAGGCTCCTTTCACGTTTGATCTCGAAAACGGAATTGTGCTGCACGCAGTGCAGGCGAATCGGGCCTCATCTCGCGGCGAGGGCTAAGTCTCATGGTTTCCCTCGAGTTGTGGCCGGAAACTGGGGTATATTCTCGAGTTACGACGGGGAGGGCCCTTCCAGACACGTGTTTGTTCAGCGACGTCAGGACTCCTGCCTAGGTGCGAGGGAAACCTCGGGATTCTCCTCGAGTCTTGGAATGGCAATTGGGACGCGTCTCCACGTGAGGCGGGAGAAACAGGGTCCCTTTCCACGTGCCACAGGGATCCTGTGACTCCTATCTATTTTCAAGAGGCGCCAGGCATTGTCTCCTTTGGAAGCATTGATCTCCGCGGACCTTTCGAGTTTTCAAAGGATGTCAGGCCTCCGGTCGCATTGAAGCGGAGGACTAGGTCTTTCTCTGTGGTCTCCACAGGGGATTCAGACAACCCTTCGTCTTGGGAGATGGAAGACGAGCCTGCATTCAATTCACTGCAGGGATATCCGGCTTTACTTTGAGACAGAGCATCTCGGTGTCCATTCCACATGAGGCCACAAACTCAGGGTCCCTCTCACCTACCTGTAGCTGAGAGAAGCCTCCTCTTGAGGTGCTTGTGGAAAGTTGGTATTCCTCTTGAGTCGAAGCCAGGGACTAAGCTCTCATCTCGAGTTGATTTGGGGTCCATGGAGCCCTTTCGTGTTGCTACAGTGACCTCAGGATCCCTCTAGACTAGATCCAGTGATCTTGGGTTTCCCCTGGAGTGCCATCAAGGAAATCAAGGCTCCTTTCAGGTTTGATGTGGAACACGGAATTGCTCTGCACGCAGTGCAGAGGAATCGGGCCTCATCTCGCGGCGAGGGGGAAGTCTCATGGTTATTCTCGAGTTGCGGCCGGAACCTGGGGTATATTCTCGAGTTACGACGGGGAGGGCCCTTCAAGACACGTGTTTGTTCAGCGACGTCATGACTCCTGCCTAGGTGCGAGGGACACCTCGGGATTCTCCTGGAGTCTTGGCATGACAATTGGGACTCGTCTCCACGTGTGGCGGGAGACCCAGGGTCCCTTTCCACGTGCCACAAGGATCCTGGGACTCCTATCCATTTTCAAGAGGAGTCAGGCATCGGCTCCTTTGGAAGCATTGATCTCCGCGGACCTCTAGAGTTTTCAATGGATGTGAGGCCTCTGCTCGTGATGAAGCAGAGAACTAGGTCTTTCTCTGTGGTCTCCACAGGGGATTCAGACATCCCTTCGTCTTGGGAGATGCAAGAGGAGCCTGCATTCAATACACTGCAGGGATATCCGGCCTTACTTCGAGTCAGAGCATCTCGGTGTCCATTCCACTTGAGGCCATAAACTCAGGGTCCCTCTCACATACCTGTAGCTGAGAGAAGCCTCATCTTGAGGTGCTTGTGGAAAGTTGGTATTCCTCTTGAGTCGAAGCCAGGGACTAAGCTCTCATCTCGAGTTGATTTGGGGTCCACGCAGCTCTTTCGTGTTGCTCCAGTGACCTCAGGATCCCTCTAGACTTGAGACAGTGATCTTGGGTTTTCTCTGGAGTGCCATGAAGGAAATCAAGGCTCCTTTCAGGTTTGATGTGGAACACGGAATTGCTCTGCACGCAGTGCAAAGGAATCGGGCCTCATCTCACGGCGAGGGGGATGTCTCATGGTTTTTCTCGAGGTGCTGCTGGAACCTGGGGTATATTCTCGAGTTACGACGGGGAGGGCCCTTCCAGACACGTGTTTGTTCAGCGACGTCAGGACTCGGGCCTAGGTGCGAGGGACACCTCCGGATTCTCCTCGAGTCTTGGCATGGCAATTGGGACACGTCTCCACTGAGGCGGGAGACCCAGGGTCCCTTTCCACGTGCCAAAGGGATCCTGGGACTCCTATCTATTTTCAAGAGGAGTCAGGCATCGTCTCCTTTGGAAGCATTGATCTCCCCGGACCTCTCGAGTTTTCAAAGGATGTGAGGCCTCAGGTCGCGATGAAGCGGAGAACTAGGTCTTTCTCTTTGGTCTCCACAGGGGATTCAGACATCCCTTCGTCTTGGGAAATGCAAGACGAGCCTGCATTCAATTCACTGCAGGGATATCCAGCCTTAGTTCGAGTCAGAGCATCTCGGTGTCCATTCCACTTGTGGCCACAAACTCAGGGTCCCTCTCACATACCTGTAGCTGAGACAAGCCTCCTCTTGAGGTGCTTGTGGAAAGTTGGTATTCCTCTTGAGTCGCAGCCAGGGACTGAGCTCTCATCTCGAGTTGATTTGGGGTCCACGCAGCTCTTTCGTGTTGCTCCAGTGACCTCAGGATCCCTCTAGACTTGAGACAGTGATCTTGGGTTTTCTCTGGAGTGCCATGAAGGAAATCAAGGCTCCTTTCAGGTTTGATGTGGAACACGGAATTGCTCTGCACGCAGTGCAAAGTAATCGTGCCTCATCTCACGGCGAGGGGGATGTCTCATGGTTTTTCTCGAGGTGCTGCCGGAACCTGGGGTATATTCTCGAGTTACGACGGGGAGGGCCCTTCCAGACACGTGTTTGTTCAGCGACGTCAGGACTCGGGCCTAGGTGCGAGGGACACCTCCGGATTCTCCTCGAGTCTTGGCATGGCAATTGGGACGCGTCTCCACTGAGGCGGGAGACCCAGGGTCCCTTTCCACGTGCCAAAGGGATCCTGGGACTCCTATCTATTTTCAAGAGGAGTCAGGCATCGTCTCCTTTGGAAGCATTGATCTCCCCGGACCTCTCGAGTTTTCAAAGGATGTGAGGCCTCAGGTCGCGATGAAGCGGAGAACTAGGTCTTTCTCTTTGGTCTCCACAGGGGATTCAGACATCCCTTCGTCTTGGGAAATGCAAGACGAGCCTGCATTCAATTCACTGCAGGGATATCCAGCCTTAGTTCGAGTCAGAGCATCTCGGTGTCCATTCCACTTGTGGCCACAAACTCAGGGTCCCTCTCACATACCTGTAGCTGAGACAAGCCTCCTCTTGAGGTGCTTGTGGAAAGTTGGTATTCCTCTTGAGTCGCAGCCAGGGACTGAGCTCTCATCTCGAGTTGATTAGGGGTCCACGGAGCCCTTTCTTGTTGCTACAGTGACCTCAGGATCCCTCTAGACTTGAGACAGTGATCTTGGGTTTTCTCTGGAGTGCCATCAAGGAAATCAAGGCTCCTTTCACGTTTGATGTGGAACACGGAATTGCTCTGCACACAGTGCAAGGGAATCGGGCCTCATCTCGCGGCGAGGGGGAAGTCTTATTGTTTTTCTCGAGTTGCGGCCGGAACCTGGGGTATATTCTCGAGTTACGACGGGGAGGGCCCTTCCAGACACGTGTTTGCTCAGCGACGTCAGTACTCCTGCCTAGGTGCGAGGGACACCTCGGGATTAACCTCGAGTCTTGGCATGGCAATTGGGACGCGTCTCCACGTGAGGCGGGAGACCCATGGTCCCTTTCCACGTGCCACAGGGATCCTGGGACTCCCATCCATTTTCAAGAGGAGTCAGGCATCGTCTCCTTTGAAAGCATTGATCTCCGCGGACCTCTCGAGTTTTCAAAGGATGTGAGGCCTCCGGTCGCGATGAGGCGGAGAATTAGGTCTTTCTCTGTGGTCTCCACAGGGGATTCAGACATCCCTTCGTCTTGGGAGATGCAAGACGAGCCTGCATTCAATTCACTGCAGGGATATCCGGCCTTATTTCGAGTCAGAGCATCTCGGTGTCCATTCCACTTGAGGCCACAAACTCAGGGTCAATCTCACATACCTGTAGCTGAGAGAAGCCTTCTCTTGAGGTGCTTGTGGAAAGCTGGTATTCCTCTTGAGTCGAAGTCGGGGACTAAGCTCTCATCTCGAGTTGATTTGGGGTCCACGGAGCCCTTTGGTGTTGCTCCAGTGACCTCAGGATTCCTCTAGACTTCAGACAGTTATCTTCGGTTTTCTCTGGAGTGCCATCAAGGAAATCAAGGCTCCTTTCACGTTTGATGTGGAACACGGAATTGCTCTGCACGCAGTGCAGGGGAATCAGGCCTCATCTGGCGGCGAGGGGGAAATCTCATGCTTTTTCTCGAGTTGCGGCCAGAACCTGGGGTATATTCTCGAGTTACGACGGGGAGGGCCCTTCCTGACACGTGTTTGTTCAGCGACGTCAGGACTCCTGCCTAGGTGCGAGGGACACCTCGGGATTCTCCTCGAGTCTTGGCATGGCAATTGGGACGCGTCTCCCCGTGAGGCGGGAGACCCAGGGTCCCTTTCCACGTGCCACAGGGATCCTGGGACTCCTATCCATTTTCAAGAGGAGTCAGGCATCGTCTCCTTTGGAAGCATTAATCTCCGCGGACCTCTCGAGTTTTCAAAGGATGTGAGGCCTCCGGTCGCTATGAAGCGGAGGACTAGGTCTTTCTCTGTGGTCTCCACAGGGGATTCAGACATCCCTTCGTCTTGGGAGATGCAAGACGAGCCTGCATTCAATTCACTGCAAGGATATCCAGCCTTAGTTCGAGTCAGAGCATCTCGGTGTCCATTCCACGTGAGGCCACACACTCAGGGTCCCTCTCTCATACCGGTAGCTAAGAGAAGCCTCCTCTTGAGGTGCTTGTGGAAAGTTGGTATTCCTCTTGAGTCGAAGCCAGGGACTAAGCTCTCATCTCGAGTTGATTTGGGGTCCACATAGCCCTTTCGTGTTGCTCCAGTGACCTCAGGATCCCTCTAGACTTGAGACAGTGATCTTGGGTTTTCTCTAGAGTGCCATCAAGGAAATCAAGGCTCCTTTCACGTTTGATGTGGAACACGGAACTGCTCTGCACGCAGTGCAGGGGAATCGGGCCTCATCTCACGGCGAGTGGGAAGTCTCATGGTTTTTCTCGAGTTGCGGCCGGAACCTGAGGTATATTCTCGAGTTACGATAGGGAGGGCCCTTCCAGACACGTGTTTGTTCAGCGATGTCAGGACTCCTGCCTAGGTGCGAGGGACACTTCGGGATTCTCCTCGAGTCTTGGCATGGCAATTGGGACGCCTCTCCACGTGAGTCGGGAGACCCAGTGTCCCTGTCCACGTGCCACACAGATCCTGGGACTCCTAACCATTTTCAAGAGGAGTCAGGCATCGTCTCCTTTGGAAGCATTGATCTCCGCGGACCTCTTGAGTTTTCAAAGGATGTGAGGCCTCCGTTCACGATGAGGCGGAGAACTAGGTCTTTCTCTGTGGTCTCCACAGGGGATTCAGACATCCCTTCGACTTGGGAGATTCAAGACCAGCCGGCATTCAATTCACTGAAGGGATATCCGGCCTTACTTCGAGTCAGAGCATCTCGGTGTCCATTCCACTTTAGGCCACAAACTCAGGGTCCCTCTCACATACCTGTAGCTGAGAGAAGCCTCCTCTTGAGGTGCTTGTGGAAAGTTGGTATTCCTCTTGAGTCGAAGCCAGGGAGTAAGCTCTCATCTCGAGTTGATTTGGGGTCCACCCAGACCTTTGGTGTTGCTCCAGTGATCTCAGGATCCCTCTAGACTTGAGACAGTGATCTTGGGTTTTCTTTGGAGTGCCACCAAGGAAATCAAGGCTCCTTTCACGTTTGATGTGGAACACGGAATTGCTCTGCACGCAGTGCAGGGGAATCGGGACTCATCTCGCGGCGAGGGGGCAGTCTCATGGTTTTTCTCGAGTTGCGGCCGGAACCTGGGGTATATTCTCGAGTTACGACGGGGAGGGCCCTTCCAGACACTTGTTTGTTCAGCGACGTCAGGACAACTGCCTAGGTGCGAGGGAAACCTCGGGATTCTCCTCGAGTCTTGGCATGGCAATTGGGACGCAACTCCACGTGAGGCGGAAGACCCAGTGTCCCTTTCCACGTGCCACAGGGATCCTGGGACTCCTATCCATTTTCAAGAGGAGTCAGGCATCGTCTCCTTTGGAAGCATTGATCTCCGCGGACCTCTCGAGTTTTCAAAGGATATGAGGCCTCCGGTCGCTATGAGGCGGAGAACTAGGTCTTTCTCTGTGGTCTCCACAGGGGATTCAGACATCCCTTCGTCTTGGGAGATGCAAGGCGAGCCTGCATTCAATTCACTGCAGGGATATCCGGGCTTACTTCGAGTCAGAGCATCTCCGTGTCCATTCCACTTGAGGCCACAAACTCAGGGTCCCTCTCACATACTTGTAGCTGAGAGGCGCCTCCTCTTGAGGTGCTTGTGGAAAGTTGGTATGACTCTTGAGTCGAAGCCAGGGACTAAGCTCTCATCTCGAGTTGATTTGGGGTCCACGGAGCCCTTTCCTGTTGCTCCAGTGACCTCAGGATCCCTCTAGAATTGAGACAGTGATCTTGGGTTTTCTCTGAAGTGCCATCAAGGAAATCAAGGCTCCTTTCACGTTTGATGTGGAACACGGAATTGCTCTGCACGCTGTGCAGGGGAATCGGGCCACATCTCGCGGCGACGGGGAAGTCTCATTGTTTTTCTCGAGTTGCGGCCGGAACCTGGGATATATTCTCGAGTTACGACGGGGAGCGCCCTTCCAGACACGTGTTAGTTCAGCGACGTCAGGACTCGGGCCTAGGTGCGAGGGACACCTCGGGATTCTCCTCGAGTCTTGGCATGGCAATTGGGACGCGTCTCCACGTGAGGCGGGAGACCCAGGGTCCCTTTCCACGTGCCACAGGGATCCTGGGACTCCTATCCATTTTCAAGAGGAGTCAGGCATCGTCTCCTTTGGAAGCATTGATCTCCGCGGATCTCTCGAGTTTTCAAAGGATGTGAGGCCTCCGGTCGCGATGAGGCGGAGAACTAGGTCTTCCTCTGTGGTCTCCACAGGGGATTCAGACACCCCTTCGTCTTGGGAGATGCAAGACGAGCCTGCATTCAATTCACTGCAGGGATATCCAGCCGAACTTCTAGTCAGAGCATATCGGTGTCCATTCCACTTGAGGCCACAAACTCAGGGTCCCTGTCACATACCTGTGGCTGAGAGAAGACTCCTCTTGAGGTGCTTCTGGAAAGTTGGAATTCCTCTTGAGTCGAAGCCAGGGACTAAGTTCTCATCTCGAGTAGATTTGGGGTCCACGGAGCCCTTTCGTGTTGCTCCAGTGACCTCAGGATCCCTCTAGACTTGAGACAGTGATCTTTTGTTTTGTCTGGAGTGCCATCAAGGAAATCAAGGCTCCTTTCACGTTAGATGTGGGATACGGAATTGCTCTGCACGCAGTGCAGGGGAATCGGGCCTCATCTCGCGGGAGTGGGAAGTCTCATGGTTTTTCTCGTGTTGCGGCCGGAACCTGGGGTATATTCTCGAGTTACGACGGGGAGGGCCCTTCCAGACACGTGTTTGTTCAGCGACGTCAGGACTCCTGCCTAGGTGCGAGGGACACCTCGGGATTCTCCTCGAGTCTTGGCATGGCAATTGGGACGTGTCTCCACGTGAGGCGGGAAACCCAGGGTCCCTTTCGACGTGCCACAGGGATCCTGGGACTCCTATCCATTTTCAAGAGGAGTCAGACATCCTCTCCTTTGGAAGCATTGATCTCCGCGGAAGTCTCGAGTTTTCAAAGGATGTGAGGCCTCCTGTCGCGATGAGGCGGAGAACTAGGTCTTTCTCTGTGGTCTCCACAGGGGATTCAGACATCCCTTCGTCTTGGGAGATGCAAGATGAGCCTGCATTCAATTCACTGCAGGGATATCCGGCCTTAATTCGAGTCAGAGCATCTCGGTGTCCATTCCACTTGAGGCCACTAACTCAGGGTCCCGCTCACATACCTGTAGCTGAGAGAAGCCTCCTCTTGAGGTGCTTGTGGAAAGTTGGTATTCCTCTTGAGGCGAAGCCAGGGACTAAGCTCTCATCTCGAGTTGATTTGGTTTCCACGGAGCCCTTTCGTGTTGCTCCAGTGACCTCAGGATCCCTCTAGACTTGAGACAGTGATCTTGTGTTTTCTCTGTAGTGCCATCAAGGAAATCAAGGCTCCTCTCACGTTTGATGTGTAACACGGAATTGCTCTGCACGCCGTGCAGGGGAATCGGGACTCATCTCGCGAAGAGGGGGAAGTCTCATGGTTTTTCTCGAGTTGCGGCGGGAACCTGGAGTATATTCTCGAGTTACGACATGGAGGACCCTTCCAGACACGTGATAGGTGCGAGGGACACCTTCGGATTCTCCTAAAGTCTTGGCATGGCATTTGGGACGCGTCTTTCATGAGGCGGGAGACCCAGGTTCCCTTTTCACGTGCCACAGTGATCCTGGGACTCCTATCCATTTTCGAGGGGAGTCAGGCATCGTCTCTTTGGAAGCATTGATCTCCACGGACCTCTCGAGTTTTCAAAGTATGTGAGGCCTCCGGTCTCGATGAGGCGGAGAACTAGGTCTTTCTCTGTGGTCTCAACAAGGGATTCAGACATCCCTTCGTCTTGGGAGATGGAAGACGAGCCTGCATTTAATTCACTGCAGGGATATCTGGCCTTACTTCGAGTCAGAGCATCTCGGTGTCCATTCGACTTGAAGCCACAAACTCAGGGTCCCACTCACATACCTGTAGCTGAGAGAAGCCTCCTCTTGAGGTGCTTGTGGAAAGTTGGTATTCCTCTTGAGTCGAAGCCAGGGACTAAGCTCTCATCTCGAGTTGATTTGGGGTCCACGGAGCCCTTTCGTGTTGCTACAGTGACCTCAGGATCCCTCTAGACTTGAGACAGTGATCTTGGGAATTCTCTGGAGTGCCATCAAGGAAATCAAGGCTTTTTTCTCGTTTGATTTGGAACACGGAATTGCTCTGCACGCAGTGCAGGGGAATCGGGCTTGATCTCGCGGCAAGAGGGATGTCTCATGGTTTTTCTCAAGTTGCGGCCGGAACCTGGGGTATATTCTCGAGTTACGACGGGGAGGGCCCTTCCAGACACGTGTTTGCTCAGCGAAGTCAGGACTCCTGCCTAGGTGCCAGGGACACCTCGGGATTCTCCTCGAGTCTTGGCATTGCCATTGGGACGCGTCTCCACGTGAGGCGGGAGACCCAGGGTCCCTTTCCACATGCCACACAGATCCTGGGACTCCTATCCATTTTCAAGAGGAGTCAGGCATGATCTCCTTTGGAAGCATTGATCTCCGCAGACCTCTCGAGTTTTCAAAGGATGTGAGGCCTCCGGTCGCGATGATGTGGAGAACTAGGTCTTTCTCTGTGGTCTCCACAGGGGATTCAGACATCCCTTCGTCTTGGGAGATGGAAGCCGAGCCTGCATTCAATTCACTGCAGGGATATTCGGCCTTACCTCGAGTCAGAGCATCTCGGTGTCCATTCCACTTGAGGCCACAAAATCAGGGTCCCTCTCACATAACTGTAGCTGAGAGAAGCCTCCTCTTGAGGTGCTTGTGGAAAGTTGGAATTCCTCTTGAGTCGAAGCCGGTGACTAAGCTCTCATCTCGAGTTTATTTGGGGTCTTAGGGGAAATTTCGTGTTGCTCCATTGACCTCAGGATCCCTCTAGACTTGAGACAGTGATCTTGGGTTTTCTCTGGAGTGACATCAAGGAAATCAAGGCTCCTTTCACGTTTGATGTGGAACACGGAATTGTACTGCACGCAGTGCAGGGGAATCGGGACTCATCTCGCGGCAAGGGGGATGTCTCATGGTTTTCCTCAAGTTGCGGCCGGAACCTGGGTATATTCTCGAGTTACGACGGGGAGGGCCCTTCCAGACACGTGTTTGTTCAGCGACGTCAGGACTACTGCCTAGGTGCGAGGGACACCTCGGGATTCTCCTCGAGTCTTGACATTGCAATTGGGATGCGTCTCCACGTCAGGCGGGAGACCCAGGGTCCCTTTCCACGTGCCACACGGATCCTGGGACTCCTATCCATTTTCAAGAGTAGTCAGGCATCGTCTCCTTTGGAAGCATTGATCTCCGGGCACCTCTCGAGTTTTCAAAGGATGTGAGGCCTCCGGTCGCGATGAGGCGGAGAACTAGGTCTTTCTCTGTGGTCTCCACAGGGGATGCAGACATCCCTTCATCTTGGGAGATGCAAGATGAGCCTGCATTCAATTCACTGCAGGGATATCCGGCCTTACTTCGAGTCAGAGCATCTCGGTGTCGATTCCACTTGAGGCCAAAAACTCAGGGTCCCTCTCACATACCTGTAGCTGAGAGAAGCCTCCTCTTGAGGTGCTTGTGGAAAGTTGGTATTCCTCTTGAGTCGAAACCAGGGACTAAGCTCTCATCTCGAGTTGTTTGGGGTCCACGGAGCCCTTTCGTGTTGCTACAGTGACCTCAGGATCCCTCTAGACTTGAGAAATTTATCTTGGGTTTTCTCTGGAGGGGCATCAAAGATATCAAGGCTCCTTTCACGTTTGATGTGGGATACGGAATTGCTCTGCACGCAGTGCAGGGGAATCGGGACTCATCTCGCGGCGAGGGGGAAGTCTCATGGTTTTTCTTGAGTTGCGGCCGGAACCTGGGGTATATTCTCGAGTTAAGACGGGAAGGGCCCTTCCAGACACGTGTTTTTCAGCGACGTCAGGACTAATGCCTAGCTGCGAGGGGCACCTCTGGATTCTCCTCGAGTCTTGCCATGGCAATTGGCACGTGTCTCCACGTGAGGCGGGAGACCCAGAGTCCCTTTCCACGTGCCATAGGGATCCTGGGACTCCTATCCATTTTCAAGAGGAGTCAGGCATCGTCTCCTTTGGAAGCATTGATCTCCGCGGACCTCTTGAGTTTTCAAATGATGTGAGGCCTCCGGTCGCGATGAAGAGGAGAACTAGGTCTTTCTCAGTGGTCTCCACAGGAGATTCAGACATCCCTTCGTCTTGGGAGATGGAAGACGAGCCTGCTTTCAATTCACTGCAGAGATATTCGGCCTTACTTCGAGTCAGAGCATCTCGGTGTCCATTCCACTTGAGGCCAAAAATTCAGGGTCCCACTCACATACCTGTAGCTGAGAGAAGCCTCCTCTTGAGGTGCTTGTGGAAAGTTGGTATGCCTCTTGAGTCGAAGCCAGGGACTAAGCTCTCATCTCGAGTTGATTTGGGGTCCAGGAGCCGTTTCGTGTTGCTATAGTGACCTCAGGATCCCTCTAGACTTGAGAGAGTAATCTTGGGTTTTCTCTGGAGTGCCATCAAGGAAATCAAGGCTCCTTTCACGTTTGATGTGGAACACGGAATTGCTCTGCACGCAGTGCAGGGGAATCGGGCTTCATCTCGCGGCATGGGGGAAGTCTCCTGGTTTTTCTCGAGTTGCGGCCGGAACCTGGGGTATATTCGCGAGTTACGACCGGGAGGGCCCTTCCAGACACGTGTTTGTTCAGCGACGTCAGGACTCCTGTCTACGTGTGAGGGACACCTCGGGATTCTCCTCGAGTCTTGGCATGGCAATTGGGACGCGTCTCCACGTGAGGCGGGAGACCCAGGGTCCCTTTCCACGTGCCACAGGGATCCTGGGACTCCGATCCATTTGCAAGAGGAGTCAGGAATCGTCTCCTTTGGAAGCATTGATCTCCGCACACCTCTCGAGTTTTCAAAGGATGTGAGGCCTCCAGTCGCGATGAGGCGGAGAACTAGGTCTTTCTCTCTGGTCTCAACAGGGGATTCAGACATCCCTTCGTCTTGGAGATGCAAGACGATCCTGCATTCAATTCACTGCAGGGATATCCGGCCTTACTTCGAGTCAGAGCATCTCGTTGTTCATTCCACTTGAGGCCACAAATTCAGGGTCCCTCTCTCATACCTGTAGCTGAGAGAAGCCTCCTCTTGAGGTGCTTGTGGAAAGTTGATATTCCTCTTGAGTCGAAGCCAGGGACTAAGCTCTCATCTCGAGTTGATTTGGGGTCCACGGAGCCCTTTCGTGTTGCTCCAGTGACCTCAGGATCCCTCTAGACTTGAGACAGTGATCTTGGGTTTTCTCTGGAGTGCCATCAAGGAAATCAAGGATCCTTTCACGTTTGATGTGGAACACGGAACTACTCTGCACGCAGTGCAGGGGAATCGGGTCTCATCTCGCGGCGAGGGGGAAGTCTCATGGGTTTTCTCGAGTTGCGCCCGGGACCTGGGGTATATTCTCAAGTTATAACAGGGAGGGCCATTCCAGACACGTGTTTGTTCAGCGATGTCAGGACTCCTGCCTAGGTGAGAGGGACAACTCGGGATTCTCGTCGAGTCTCGGCATGGCAATTGGGACGCGTCTCCACGTGAGGCGGGAGACCCAGGGTCCCTTTCGACGTACCACAGGGATCCTGGGACTCCTATCCATTTTCAAGAGTAGTCAGGCATCGTCTAATTTGGAAATATTGATCTCCGCGGACCTCTCGAGTTTTCAAAGGATGTGAGGCCTCCGGTAGCGATGAGGCGGAGAACTAGGTCTATCTCTGTCGTCTCCACAGGGGATGCAGACATCCCTTCGTCTTGGGAGATGCAAGATGAGCCTGCATTCAATTCACTGCAGGGATATCCGGCCTTACTTCGAGTCAGAGCATCTCGGTGTCCATTCCACTTGAGGCCACAAACTCAGTGTCCCTCTCACATACCTGTAGCTGAGAGAAGCCTCCTCTTGAGGTGCTTGTGGAAAGTTGGTATTCCTCTTGAGCCGAAGCCAGGGACTAAGCTCTCATCTCGAGTTGATTTGGTGTCTACAGAGCCCTTTCTTGTTGCTCCAGTGACCTCAGGATCCCTCTAGACTTGAGACAGTGATCTTGGGTTTTCTCTGGAGTGCCATCAAGGAAATCAAGGCTCCTTTCACGTTTGATGTGGAACACGGAATTGCTCTGCACGCAGTGCAGGGGAATCGGGCTTCATCTCGCGGCAAGGGGGAAGTCTCCTGTTTTTTCTCGAGTTGCGGCCGGAACCTGGGGTATATTCTCGAGTTACGACGGGGAGGGCCCTTCCAGACACGTGTTTGTTCAGCGACGTCAGGACTCCTGTCTAGGTGCGAGGGACACCTCGGGATTCTCCTCGAGTCTTGGCATGGCAATTGGGACGCGTCTCCACGTGAGGCGGGAGACCCAGTGTCCCTTTCCACGTGCCACAGGGATCCTGGGACTCCTATCCATTTGCAAGAGGAGTCAGGCATCGTCTCCTTTGGAAGCATTGATCTCCGCGGACCTCTCGAGTTTTCAAAGGATGTGAGGCCTCCGGTCGCGATGAGGCGGAGAACTAGGTCTTTCTCTCTGGTCTCCACAGGGGATGCAGACATCCCTTCGTCTTGGAGATGCATGACGAGCCTGCATTCAATTCACTGCAGGGATATCCGGCCTTACTTCGAGTCTGAGCATCTCGGTGTTCATTCCACTTGAGGCCACAAACTCAGGGTCCCACTCACATACCTGTAGCTGAGAGAAGCCTCCTCTTGAGGTGCTTGTGGAAAGTTGGTGTTCCTCTTGAGTCGAAGCCAGGGACTAAGCTCTCATCTCGAGTTGATTTGGGGTCCATGGAGCCCTTTCGTCTTGCTACAGTGACCTCAGGATCCCTCTAGACTTGAGACAGTGATCTTGGGTTTTCTCTGGAGTGCCATCAAGGAAATCAAGGCTCCTTTCACGTTTGATGTGGAACACGGAACTGCTCTGCACGCAGTGCAGGGGAATCGGGCCTCATCTCGAGGCGAGGGGGAAGTCTCATGGTTTTTCTCGAGTTGCGGCGGGGACCTGGGGTATATTCTCGAGTTACAACGGGGAGGGCCCTTCCAGACACGTGTTTGTTCAGCGATGTAAGGACTCCTGCCTAGGTGCGAGGGACACCTCGGGATTCTCGTCGAGTCTCGGCATGGCAATTGGGACGCGTCTCCACGTGAGAAGGGAGACCAACGGTCCCTTTCACGTGCCAGAGGGATCCTGGAACTCCTATCCATTTTCAAGAGGAGTCAGGCATCGTTTCCTTTGGAAGCATTGATCTCCGCTGACCTCTCCAATTTTCAAAGGATGCGAGGCCTCCGGTCGCGAAGAGGCGGAGAACTAGGTCTTTCTCTGTGGTCTCCACAGGTGATTGAGACATCCCTTCGTCTTGGGAGATTCAAGACGAGCCTGCATTCAATTCACTGCAGGGATATACGGCCTTACTTCGAGTCAGAGCATCTCGGTGTCCATTCCACTTGAGGCCACAAACTCAGGGTCCCTCTCACGTACCTGTAGCTGAGAGAAGCCTCCTCTTGAGGTGCTTGTGGGAAGTTTGTATTCCTCTTGAGTCGAAGCCAGGGACTAAGCTCTCATCTCGAGTTGATTTGGGGTCCACGGAGCCCTTTCGTGTTTCTACAGTGACCTCAGGATCCCTCTAGACTTGAGACAGTGATCTTGCTTTTTCTCTGGAGTGCCATCAAGGAAATCAAGCCTCATTTCAAGTTTGATATGGGATACGGAATTGCTCTGCACACAGTGCAGTGAAAAAGGGCCTCATCTCGCGGCGAGGGGGAAGTCTCATGGTTTTTCTCGAGTTGCGGCCGGAACCTGGGGTATATTCTCGAGTTACGACGGGGAGGGCCCTTCCATACACGTGTTTATTCAGCGACGTCAGGACTCGTGTCTAGGTGCGAGGGAACCTCTGGATTCTCCTCGAGTCTTGGCATGGCAATTGGGACGCGTCTCCACGTGAGGCGGGGACCCAGGGTCCCTTTCCACGTGCGACACGGATCCTTGGACTCCTATCCATTTTCAAGAGGAGTCAGGCATCGTCTCCTTTGGAAGCATTGATCTCCGCAGACCTCTCGAATTTTCAAAGGATGTGAGGCCTCTTGTCGCGATGAGGCGGAGGACTAGGTCTTCCTCTTTTGTCTCCACAGGGGATTCAGACATCCCTTCGTCTTGGGAGATGCAAGACGAGCCGGCATTCAATTCACTGCAGGGATATCTGGCCTTACTTCAAGTCAGAGCATCTCGGTGTCCATTCCACTTGAGGCCACAAACCCATGGTCCCTCTCACATACCTGTAGCTGAGAGAAGCCTCCTCTTAAGGTGCTTAGGGAAAGTTGGTATGACTCTTGAGTCGAAGCCAGGGACTAAGCTCTCATCTCGGGTTGATTTGGGGTCCACGGAGCCCTTTCGTGTTGCTCCAATAACCTCAGGATCCCTCTAGACTTGAGACAGTGATCTTGGGTTTTCTCTGGAGTGCCATCAAGGAAATTAATACTCCTTTCACGTTTGATGTGGAACACGGAATTGCTCTGCACGCAGTGCAGGGGAATCGGGCCTCATCTCGCGGTGAGGGGAAGTCTCATGGTTTTTCTCAAGTTGCGGCTGGAACCTGGGGAATATTCTCGAGTTACGACGGGGAGGGCCCTTCCAGACACGTGTTTGTTCAGCGACGTCAGGACTCCTGCCTTGGTGCGAGGGACAACTCGGGATTCTCCTCGATTGTTGGCATGGCAATTGGGACGCGTCTCCACGTAAGGCGGGAGACCCAGGTTCCCTTTCCACGTCCCACAGGGATCCTGGGACTCCTATCCATTTTCAAGAGGAGGCAGGCATCGTCTCCTTTGGAAGCATTGATCTCCGCGGACCTCTCGAGTTTTCAAAGGATGTGAGGACTCCGGTCGCGATGAGGCGGACAACTAGGTCTTTCTCTGTTGTCTCCACAGGGGATTCAGACATCCCTTCGTCTTGGGAGATGCAAGACGAGCCTGCATTCATTTCACTGTTGGGATATCAAGCCTTACTTCGAGTCAGAGCATCTCGGTGTCCATACCACTTGAGGCCACAAATTCAGGGTCCCTCTTACATAGCTGTAGCTGAGAGAAGCCTCCTCTTGAGGTGCTTGTGGAAAGTTGATATTCCTCTTGAGTCAAAGCGAGGGACTAAGCTCACATCTCGAGTTGATTTGGGGTCCACGGATCCCTTTCGTGTTGCTCCAGTGACCTCAGGATCCCTCTAGACTTGAGACAGTGATCTTGGGTTTTCCCTGGAGTGCCATCACGGAAATCAAGGCTCCTTTCACGTTTGATGTGGAACACGGAATTGCTCTGCACGCAGTGCAGGGGAATCGGGCCTCCTCTCGCGGCGAGGGGGAAGTCTCATCGTTTTTCTCGAGTTGCGGCCAGAACCTGGGGTATATTCTCGAGTTTCGACTGTGAGGGCCCTTCCAGACACGTATTTTTTCAGCGAAGTCAGGACTCCTGCCTAGGTGCGAGGGACACCTCGGGATTCTCCTCGAGTCTTGGCATGGCAATTGGGACGCGTCTCCACATGAGGCGGGAGACCCAGTGTCCCTTTCCACGCGCCACAGGGATCCTGTGACTGCTATCCATTTTCAAGAGGAGTCAGGCAACGTCTCCTTTGGAAGCATTGATCTCCGCGGACCTCTCGAGTTTTCAAGGGATGTGAGGCCTCCGGTCGCGATGAGTCGGAGAACAAGGTCTTTCTCTGTTGTCTTCACAGGGGATTTAGACATCCCTTCGTCTTGGGAGATGCAAGACGAGCCGGCATTCAATTCACTGCAGGGATATCTGGCCTTATGTCGCGTCAGAAAATCTCGGTGTCCATTCCACTTGAGGCCACTTATTCAGGGTCCCTCTCACATACCTGTAGCTGAGAGAAGCCTCCTCTTGAGGTGCTTGTGGAAAGTTGGTATTCCTCTTGAGTCGAATCCAGGGACTAAGCTCTCATCTCGAGTTGATTTGGGGTCCACGGAGCCCTTCTTTGTTGCTCCAGTGACCTCAGGATCCCTCTAGACTTGAGCCAGTGATCTTGGGTTTTCTCTGGAGTGGCATCAAGGAAATCAAGGCTCCTTTCTCGTTTGATGTGGAACACGGAATTGCTCTGCATGCAGTGCAGGGGAATCGGGCCTCATCTCGTGGCGAGGGGGAAGTCTCATGGTTTTTCTCGAGTTGCGGCCGGAACCTGGGGTATATTCGCGAGTTACGACGGGGAGGGCCCTTCCAGACACGTGTTTGTTCAGCGACGTCAGGACTCCTGCCTAGGTGCGAGGGACAACTCGGGATTCTCCTCGAGTCTTGGAATGGCATTTGGGTCGCGTCTCCACATGAGCCGGAGACCCAGGGTCCCTTTGCACTTGCCACAGGGATCCGGTGAATCCTATCCATTTCGAAGAAGAGTCAGGCATCGTCTCCTTTGGAAGCATTGATCTCCGCGGACCTCTCGAGTTTTCAAAGGATGTGAGGCCTCCGGTCGCGATGAGGAGGAGAACTATGTCTTTCTCTGTGGTCTCCACTGGGGATTCAGACAACCCTTCGTCTTTGGAGATGCAAGATGAGCCTGCATTCAATTCACTGCAGGGATATCCGGCCTTACTTCGAGTCAGAGCTTCTCGGTGTCCATTCCACTTGAGGCCACAAACTCAGGGTCCCTCTCACATACCTGTAGCTGAGACAAGCCTCCTCTTGAGGTGCTTGTGGAAAGTTGGTATTCCTCTTCAGTCGCAGCCGGGGACTGAGCTCTCATCTCGAGTTGATTTGGGGTGCACGGAGCCCTTTCGTGTTGCTACAGTAACCTCAGGATCCCTCTAGACTTGAGACAGTGATCTTGGGGTTTCTCTGGAGTGCCATCAAGGAAATCAAGGCTCCTTTCACGTTTGATGTGGAACACGGAATTGCTCTGCATGCAGTGCAGGGGAATCGGGCCTCATCTCACGGCGAGGGGGAAGTCTCATGGTTTTTCTCGAGTTGCGGCCGGAACCTGGGGTATATTCTCGAGTTACGACGGGGCGGGCCCTTCCAGACACGTGTTTGTTCAGCGACGTCAGCACTCCTGCCTAGGTGCGAGGGACACCTCGGGATTCTCCTCGAGTCTTCGCATGGCAATTGGGACGCGTCTCCACGTGAGGCGGGAGACCCAGTGTCCCTTTCCACGTGCCGCAGGGATCCTGGCACTCCTATCCATTTTCAAGAGGAGTCAGGCCTCGTCTCCTTTGGAAGCATTGATCTCCGCGGACCTCTCGAGTTTTCAAAGGATGTGAGGCCTCCGGTCGCGATGAGGCGGAGAACTAGGTCTTTCTCTGTGGTCTCCACAGGGGATTCAGACAATCCTTCGTCTTGGGAGATGCAAGGCGAGCCTGCATTCAATTCACTGCAGGGATATCCGACCTTACTTCGAGTCAGAGCATCTCGGTGTCCATTCCACTTGAGGCCACAAATTCAGGGTCCCTCTCACATACCTGTAGCTGAGAGAAGCCTCCTCTTGAGGTGCTTGTGGAAAGTTGGTATTCCTCTTGAGTCGAAGCCAGGGACTAAGCTCTCATCTCGAGTTGATTTGGGGTCCACGGAGCCCTTTCGTGTTGCTCCAGTGACCTCAGGATCCCTCTAGACTTGAGACAGTGATCTTGGGTTTTCTCTGGAGTGCCATCAAGGAAATCAAGGCTCCTTTCACGTTTGATGCGGAACACGGAATTGCTCTGCACACAGTGCAGGGCAATCGGGCCTCACCTCGCGGCGAGGGGGAAGTCTCATGGTTTTTCTCGAGTTGCGGACGGAACCTGGGGTATATTCTCGAGTTATGACGGGGAGGGCCCTTCCAGACACGTGTTTGCTCAGCGACGTCAGGACTCCTGCCTAGGTGCGAGGGACACCTCGGGATTCACCTCGAGTCTTGGCATGGCAATTGGGACGCGTCTCCACGTGAGGCGGGAGATCCAGGGTCCCTTTCCACGTGCCACATGGATCCTGGGACTCCTATCCATTTTCAAGAGGAGTCAGGCATCGTCTCCTTTGGAAGCATTGATCTCCAAGGACTTCTCGAGTTCTCAAATGATGTGAGGCCTCCGGTCGCGATGAGGCGGAGAACTAGGTCTTTCTCTGTGGTCTCCACAGGGGATGCAGACATCCCTTCGTCTTGGGAGATGCAAGACGAGCCTGCATTCAATTCACTGCAGGGATATCCGGCCTTACTTCAATTCAGAGCAACTCGGTGTCCATTCCACTTGAGGCCACAAACTCAGGGTCCCTCTCACATACCTATAGCTGAGAGAAGCCTCCTCTTGAGGTGCTTGTGGAAAGTTGGTATTCCTCTTGAGTCGAAGCCAGGGACTAAGCTCTCATCTCGAGTTGATTTGGGGTCCACGGAGCCCTTTCGTGTTGCTCCAGTGACCTCAGGATCCCTCTAGACTTGAGACAGTGGTCTTGGGGTTTGTCTGGAATGCCATCAAGGAAATCAAGGCTCCTTTCACGTTTGATGTGGAACACGGAATTGCTCTGCATGCAGCGCAGGGAAATCGGGCCTCATCTCGCGGCGAGGGGGAAGTCGCATGGTTTTTCTCGAGTTGCGGCCGGAACCTGCGGTATATTCTCGAGTTACGACGGGGAGGGCCCTTCTAGACACGTGTTTGTTCAGCGACGTCAGGACTCCTGCCTAGGTGCGAGGGACACCTCGGTATTCTCCTCGAGTCTTGGCATGGCAATTGGGACGCGTCTCCACGTGAGGCGGGAGACCCAGGGTCCCTTTCCACGTGCCACAGGGTTCCTGGGACTCCTATCCATTTTCAAGAGGAGTCAGGCATCGTCTCCTTTGAAAGCATTGATCTCCGCAGACCTCTCGAGTTTTCAAAGGATGTGAGGCCTCCGGTCTCGATGAGGCGGAGGACTAGGTCTTTCTCTGTGGTCTCCACAGGGGATTCAGACATCCCTTCGTCTTGGGAGATGCAAGACGAGCCTGCATTCAATTCACTGCAGAGATATCCGGGCTTACTTCGAGTCAGAGCATCTCGGTGTCCATTCCACTTGAGGCCACAAACTCAGGGTCCCTCTCACATACCTGTAGCTGAGAGAAGCCTCCTCTTGAGGTGCTTGTGGAAAGTTGGTATTCCTCTTGAGTCGAAGCCAGGGACTAAGTTCTCATCTCGAGTTGATTTGGGGTCCACGGAGCCCTTTCGTATTGCTACAGTGACCTCATGATCCCTCTAGACTTGAGACAGTGATCTTGGGTTTTCTCTAGAGTGCCATCAAGGAAATCAAGGCTCCTTTCACGTTTGATGTGGAACATGGAGTTGCTCTGCACGCAGTGCAGGAAAATAGGGCCTCATCTCGCGGCGAGGGGGAAGTCTCATGGTTTTTCTCGAGTTGCGGCCGGAAACTGGGGTATATTCTCGAGTTACGACGGGGAGGGCCCTTCCAGACACGTGTTCGTTCAGCGACGTCAGGACTCCTGCCTAGGTGCGAGGGACACCTCGGGATTCTCCTCGAGTCTTGGCATGGCAATTGGGACGCGTCTCCACGTGAGGCGGGAGACCCATGTTCCCTTTCCACGTGCCACAGGGATCCTGGGACTCCTATCCATTTTCAAGAGGAGTCAGGCAATGTCTCCTTTGGAAGCATTGATCTCCGCGGACCTCTCGAGTTTTCAAAGGATGTGAGGCCTCCGGTCGCGATGAGTCGGAGAATAGGTCTTTCTCTGTGGTCTCCACAGGGGATTCAGACATCCCTTCGTCTTGGGAGATGCAAGACGAGCCGGTATTCAATTCACTGCAGGGATATCTGGCCTTATGTCGAGTCAGAACATCTCGGTGTCCATTCCACTTGAGGCCACTTACTCAGGGTCCCTCTCACATACCTGTAGCTGAGAGAAGCCTCCTCTTGAGGTGCTTGTGGAAAGTTGGTATTCCTCTTGAGTCGAAGCCAGGGACTAAGCTCTCATCTCGAGTTGATTTGGGGTCCACGGAGCCCTTCTTTGTTGCTCCAGTGACCTCAGGATCCCTCTAGACTTGAGACAGTGATCTTGGGTTTTCTCTGGAGTGGCATCAAGGAAATCAAGGCTCCTTTCTCGTTTGATGTGGAACACGGAATTGCTCTGCATGCAGTGCAGGGGAATCGGGCCTCATCTCGTGGCAAGGGGAAAGTCTCATGGTTTTTCTCGAGTTGCGGGCGGAACCTGGGGTATATTCGCGAGTTACGACGGGGAGGGCCATTCCAGACACGTGTTTGTTCAGCGACGTCAGGACTCCTGCCTAGGTGCGTGGGACAACTCGGGATTCTCCTCGAGACTTGGAATGGCATTTGGGTCGCGTCTCCACATGAGGCGGGAGACCCAGCGTCCCTTTGCACTTGCCACAGGGATCCGGGGAATCCTATCCATTTCCAAGAGGACTCAAGAATCGTATCCTTTGGAAGCATTAATCTCCGCGGACCTCTCGAGTTTTCAAAGGATGTGAGGCCTCCGGTCGCGATGAGGCAGAGAACTAGGTCTTTCTCTGTGGTCTCCACTGGGGATTCAGACATCCCTTCGTCTTTGGAGATGCAAGACAAGCCTGCATTCAATTCACTGCAGGGATATCCGGCCTTACTTCGAGTCAGAGCTTCTCGGTGTCCATTCCACTTGAGGCCAAAAATTCAGGGTCCCTCTCACATTCCTGTAGCTGAGTCAAGCCGCCTCTTGAGGTGCTTGTGGAAAGTTGGTATTCCTCTTGAGTCGCAGCCAGGGACTGAGCTCTCATCTCGAGTTGATTTGGGGTCCACGGAGCCCTGTCGTCTTGCTACAGTGACCTCAGGATCCCTCTAGACTTGAGACCTTGATCTTCGGTTTTCTCTGGAGTGCCATCAAGGAAATCAAGGCTCCTTTCACGTTTCATGTGGAACACGGAATTGCTCTGCACGCAGTGCAGGGGAATCGGGCCTCATCTCGCGGCGAGGGAGAAGTCTCATGGTTTTACTCGAGTTGCGGCCGGAACCTGGGGTATATTCTCGAGTTACGACGGGGAGGGCCCTTCCAGACACGTGTTCGTTCAGCGACGTCAGGACTCCTGCCTAGGTGTGAGGGACACCTCGGGATTCTCCTCGAGTCTTGGCATGGCAATTGGGACGCGTCTCCACGTGAGGCGGGAGACACAGGGTCCCTTTCCACGTGCGACAGGGATCCTGGGCCTCCTATCCATTTTCAAGAGGAGTCAGGCATCGTCTCCTTTGGAAGCATTGATCTCCGCGGACCTCTCGAGTTTTCAAAGGATGTGAGGCCTCCGATCGCGATGAGGCGGAGAACTAGGTCTTTCTCTGTGGTCTCCACAGGGGAATCAGATATACCTTCGTCTTGGGAGATGCAAGACGAGCCTGCATTCAATTCACTGCAGGGATATCCGGCCTTACTTCGAGTCAGAGCATCTCGGTGTTCATTCCACTTGAAGCCACAAACTCAGGGTCCCTCTCACATACATGGAGCTGAGAGAAGCCTCCTCTTGAGGTGCTTGTGGAATGTTGGTATTCCTCTTGAGTCGAAGCCAGGGACGAAGCTCTCATCTGGAGTTGATTTGGGGTCCACGTAGACCTTTTGTGTTGCTCCAGTGACCTCAGGATCCCTCTAGACTTGAGACAGTGATCTTGGGTTTTCTCTGGAGTGCCATCAAGGAAATCAAGGCTCCTTTCACGTTTGATGTGGAACACGGAAATGCTTTGCACGCAGTGCAGGAGAATCGGGCCTCATCTCGCGGCGAGGCGGAAGTCTTATGGTTTTTATCGAGTTGCGGCCGGAACCTGGGATATATTCTCGAGTTACGACGGGGAGGGCCCTTCCAGACACGTGTTAGTTCAGCGACGTCAGGACTCGGGCCTAGGTGCGAGGGATACCTCGGGATTCTCCTCGAGTCTTGGCATGGCAATTGGGACGCGTCTCCACGTGAGGCGGGAGACCCAGGGTCCCTTTCTACGTGCCACAGGGATCCTGGGACTCCTATCCATTTTCAAGAGGTGTCAGGCATCGTCTCCTTTGGAAGCATTGATCTCCGCGGACCTCTCGAGTTTTCAAAGGATGTGAGCCTCCGGTCGCGATGAGGCAGAGAACTAGGTCTTTCTCTGTGGTCTCCACAGGGGATTCAGACATCCCTTCGTCTTGGGAGATGCAAGATGAGCCTGCATTCAATTCACTGCAGGGATATCCGGCCTTACTTCGAATCAGTGCATCTCGTTGTCCATTCCACATGAGGCCACAAACTCAGTGTCCCTGTCACATACCTGTGGCTGAGAGAAGACTCCTCTTGAGGTGCTTGTGGAAAGTTGGAATTACTCTTGAGTCGAAGCCAGGGACTAAGTTCTCATCTCGAGTAGATTTGGGGTCCACGGAGCCCTTTCGTGTTGCTCCAGTGACCTCAGGATCCCTCTAGACTTGAGACAGTGATCTTTTGTTTTGTCTGGAGTGCCATCAAGGAAATCAAGGCTCCTTTCACGTTTGATGTGGGATACGGAATTGCTCTGCACGCAGTGCAGGGGAATCGGGCCTCATCTCGCGGCAAGTGGGAAGTCTCATGGTTTTTCTCTAGTTGCGGCCGGAACCTGGGGTATATTCTCGAGTTACGACGGGGAGGGCCCTTCCAGACACGTGTTTGTTCAGCGACGTCAGGACTCGGGCCTAGGTGCGAGGGACACCTCGGGATTCTCCTCGAGTCTTGGCATGGCAATTGGGACGTGTCTCCACGTGAGGCGGGAAACCCAGGGTCCCTTTCGACGTGCCACAGGGATCCTGGGACTCCTATCCATTTTCAAGAGGAGTCAGGCATCCTCTCCTTTGGAAGCATTGATCTCCGCGGACCTCTCGAGTTTTCAAAGGATGTGAGGCCTCCGGTCGCGATGAGGTGGAGAACTAGGTCTTTCTCTGTGGTCTCCACATGGGATTCAGACATCCCTTCGTCTTGGGCGATGCAAGCCGTGCCTGCATTCAATTCACTGCAGGGATATTCGGCCTTACCTCGAGTCAGAGCATCTCGGTGTCCATTCCAGTTGAGGCCACAAAATCAGGGTCCCTCTCACATAACTGTAGCTGAGAGAAGCCTCCTCTTGAGGTGCTTGTGGAAAGTTGGAATTCCTCTTGAGTCGAAGCCGGGGACTAAGCTCTCATCTCGAGTTGACTTGGTTTCCACGGAGCCCTTTCGTGTTGCTCCAGTGACCTCAGGATCCCTCTAGACTTGAGACAGTGATCTTGGGTTTTCTCTGGAGTGCCATCAAGGAAATCAAGGCTCCCATCATGATTGATGTGGAACACGGAATTGCTCTGCACGCAGTCCAGGGGAATTGGGCCTTATCTCGCGGCGAATTTGAAGTCTCATTGTTTTTCTCGAGTTGCGGCCGGAACCTGGGGTATATTCTCGAGTTACGACGGGGAGGGCCCTTCCAGAAACGTGTTTGCTCAGCGACGTTAGGACTCCTGCCTAGGTGCGAGGGACACCTCGGGATTCTCCTCGAGTCTTGGCATGGCAATTGGGACGCGTCTCCACGTGAGGCGGGAGACCCAAGGTCCCTCTCCACGTGCCAGATGGATCCTGGGACTCCTATCCATTTTCAAGAGGAGTCAGGCATCGTCTACTTTGGAAGCATTGATCTCCGCAGACCTCTCGATTTTTCATAGGATGTGATGTCTCCGGTCGCGATGAGGCGGAGGACTAGGTCTTTCTCTGTCGTCTCCACAGGGGATTCAGACATCCCTTCGTCTTGGGAGATGCAAGACGAGCCTGCATTCTATTCACTACAGGGATATCCGGCCTTACTTCGAGTCAGAGCATCTCGGTGTCCATTCCACTTGAGGCCACAAACTCAGGGTCCCTCTCACATACGTGTAGCTGAGAGAAGCCTCCTCTTGAGGTGCTTGTGGAAAGTTGGTATTCCACTTGAGTCGAAGCCAGGGACTAAGCTCTCATCTCGAGTTGATTTGGGGTCTTAGGGGAAATTTCGTGTTGCTCCAGTGACCTCAGGATCCCTCTAGACTTGAGACAGTGATCTTGGGTTTTCTCTGGAGTGCCATCAAGGAAATCAAGGCTCCTTTCACGTTTGATGTGGAACACGGAATTGTACTGCACGCAGTGCAGGGGAATCGGGCCTCATCTGGCGGCGAGGGGGAAATCTCATGGTTTTTCTCGAGTTGCGGCCGGAACCTGGGGTATATTCTCGAGTTACGACGGGGAGGGCCCTTCTAGACACGTGTTTGTTCAGCGACGTCAGGACTTTTGCCTAGGTGCGAGGGACACCTCGGGATTCTCCTCGAGTCTTGGCATGGCAATTGGGACGCGTCTCCACGTGAGGCGGGAGACCCAGGGTCCCTTTCGACGTGCCACAGGGATCCTGGGACTCCTATCCATTTTCAAGAGTAGTCAGGCATCGTCTCCTTTGGAAGCATTGATCTCCAAGGACCTCTCGAGTTTTCAAAGGATGTGAGGCTTCCGGTCGCGATGAGGCGGAGAACTCGGTCTTTCGCTGAGGTCTCCACAGGGGATTCAGACATCCCTTCGTCTTGGGAGATGCAAGGCGAGCCTGCATTCAATTCACTGCAGGGATATCCGGCCTTACTTCGAGTCAGAGCTTCTCGGTGTCCATTTCACTTGAGGCCACAAACTCAGGGTCCCTCTCACATACCTGTAGCTGAGAGAAGCCTCCTCTTGAGGTGCTTGTGGAAAGTTGGTATTCCTCTTGAGTCGAAACCAGGGACTAAGCTCTCATCTCGAGTTGATTTGGGGTCCATGGAGCCCTTTCGTGTTGCTCCAGTGACCTCAGGATCCCTCTAGACTTGAGACAGTGATCTTGGGTTTTCTCTGGAGTGCCATCAAGGAAATCAAGGGTCCTTTCAAGTTTGATGTGGAACACGGAATTGCTCTGCACGCAGTGCAGGGGAATCGGGCCTCATCTAGCGGCGAGGGGGAAGTCTCATGGTTTTATTCGAGTTGCAGCTGGAACCTGGGGTATATTCTCGAGTTACGATGGGGAGGGCCCTTCCAGACACGTGTTTGTTCAGCGACGTCAGGTCTCCTGCCTAGGTGCGAGGGACACCTCGGGATTCTCCTCGAGTCTTGGCATGGCAATTGGGACGCGTCTCCACGTGAGGCGGGAGACCCAGTTTCCCTTTCCACGTGCCACAGGGATCCTGAGCCTCCTATCCATTTTCAAGAGGAGTCAGGCATCGACTCCTTTGGAAGCATTGATCTCCGCAGACCTCTCGAGTTTTCAAAGGATGTGAGGCCTCCGGTCGCGATGAGGCAGAGAACTAGGTCTTTCTCTGTGGTCTCCACAGGGGATTCAGACATCCCTTCGTCTTTGGAGATGCAAGATGAGCCTGCATTCAATTCACTGCAGGGATATCCGGCCTTACTACGTGTCAGAGCATCTCGGTGTCCATTCCACTTGAGGCCACAAATTCAGGGTCCCTCTAACATACCTGTAGCTGAGAGAAGCCTCCTCTTGAGGTGCTTGTGGAAAGTTGGTATTCCTCTTGAGTCGAAGCCAGGGACGAAGCTCTCATCTCGAGTTGATTTGGGGTCCACGGAGCCCTTTCGTGTTGCTCCAGTGACCTCAGGATCCCTCTAGACTTGAGACAGTGATCTTGGGTTTTCTCTGGAGTGCCATCATGGAAATCAAGGTTCCTTTCACGTTTGATGTGGAACACGGAATTGCTCTGCACGCAGTGCAGGGGAATCGGGCCTCATCTGTCGTCGAGGGCGAAGTCGCATGGTTTTTCTCGAGTTGCGGCCGGAACCTGGGGTATATTCTCGACTTACGATGGGGAGAGCCCTTCCAGTCAAGTGTTTGTTGAGCGATGTCAGGACTCCTGCCTAGGTGCGAGGGACACCTCTGGATTTTCCTCGAGTCTTGACATGGCAATTGGGATGCGTCTCCACGTCAGGCGGGAGACCCAGGGTCCCTTTCCACGTGCCACACGGATCCTGGGACTCCTATCCATTTTCAAGAGTAGTCAGGCATCGTCTCCTTTGGAAGCATTGATCTCCGCGGACCTCTCGAATTTTGAAAGGATGTGAGGCCTCCGGTCGATGAGGCGGAGAACTAGGTCTTTCTCTGTGGTCTCCACAGGGGATGCAGACATCCCTTCGTCTTGGGAGATGCAAGATGAGCCTGCATTCAATTCACTGCAGGGATATCCGGCCTTACGTCGAGTCAGAGCATCTCGGTGTCCATTCCACTTGAGGCCAAAAACTCAGGGTCCCTCTCACATACCTGTAGCTTCGAGAAGCCTCCTCTTGAGGTGCTTGTGGAAAGTTGGTATTCCTCTTGAGTCGAAACCAGGGACTAAGCTCTCATCTCGAGTTGTTTGGGGTCCACGGAGCCCTTTCCTGTTGCTACAGTGACCTCAGGATCCCTCTAGAATTGAGAAAGTTATCTTGGGTTTTCTCTGGAGCGGCATCAAAGATATCAAGGCTCCTTTCACGTTTGATGTGGGATACGGAATTGCTCTGCACGCAGTGCAGGGGAATCGGGACTCATCTCGCGGCGAGGGGGAAGTCTCATGGTTTTTCTTGAGTTGCGGCCGGAACCTGGGGTATATTCTCGAGTTACGAAGGGAAGGGCCCTTCCAGACACGTGTTTTTCAGCAACGTCAGGACTATTGCCTAGCTGCGAGGGGCACCTATGGATTCTCCTCGTGTCTTGCCATGGCAATTGGCACGTGTCTCCACGTGAGGCGGGAGACCCAGGGTCCCTTTCCACGTAACACAGGGATCCTGGGACTCCGATCCATTTGCAAGAGGAGTCAGGCATCGTCTCCTTTGGAAGCATTGATCTCCGCAGACCTCTCGAGTTTTCAAAGGATGTGAGGCCTCCAGTCGCGATGAGGCGGAGAACTAGGTCTTTCTCTCTGGTCTCAACAGGGGATTCAGACATCCCTTCGTCTTGGAGATGCAAGACGATCCTGCATTCAATTCACTGCAGGGATATCCGGCCTTACTTCGAGTCAGAGCATCTCGTTGTTCATTCCACTTGAGGCCACAAATTCAGGGTCCCTCTCTCATACCTGTAGCTGAGAGAAGCCTCCTCTTGAGGTGCTTGTGGAAAGTTGATATTCCTCTTGAGTCGAAGCCAGGGACTAAGCTCTCATCTCGAGTTGATTTGGGGTCCACGGAGCCCTTTCGTGTTGCTCCAGTGACCTCAGGATCCCTCTAGACTTGAGACAGTGATCTTGGGTTTTCTCTGGAGTGCCATCAAGGAAATCAAGGATCCTTTCACGTTTGATGTGGAACACGGAACTGCTCTGCACGCAGTGCAGGGGAATCGGGTCTCATCTCGCGGCGAGGGGGAAGTCTCATGGGTTTTCTCGAGTTGCGGCCGGGACCTGGGGTATATTCTCAAGTTATAACAGGGAGGGCCCTTCCAGACACGTGTTTGTTCAGCGACGTCAGGACTCCTGCCTAGGTGCGAGGGACAACTCGGGATTCTCCTCGAGTCTTGGAATGGCATTTGGGTCGCGTCTCCACATGAGGCGGGGGACCCAGGGTCCCTTTGCACTTGCCACAGGGATCCGGGGAATCCTATCCATTTCCAAGAGGACTCAAGAATCGTCTCCTTTGGAAGCATTGATCTCCGCGGACCTCTCGAGTTTTCAAAGGATGTGAGGCCTCCGGTCTCGATGAGGCGGAGGACTAGGTCTTTCTCTGTGGTCTCCACAGGGGATTCAGACATCCCTTCGTCTTGGGAGATGTAAGACGAGCCTGAATTCAATTCACTGCAGGGATATCCTGCCTTACTTCGAGTCAGAGCATCTCGGTGTCCATTCCACTTGAGGCCACAAACTCAGGGTCCCTCTCACATACTTGTAGCTGAGAGAAGCCTCCTCTTGAGGTGCTTGTGGAAAGTTGGTATTCCTCTTGAGTCGAAGCCAGGGACTAAGCTCTCATCTCGAGGTGATTTGGGGTCCACAGAGCCCTTTGGTGTTGCTCCAGTGACCTCAGGATCCCTCTAGACTTGAGACAGTGATCTTGGGTTTTCTCTGGAGTGCCATCAAGGAAATCAAGGCTCCTTTCACGTTTGATGTGGAACACGGAATTGCTCTGCACGCAGTGCAGGGGAATCGGGCCTCATCTCGCGGCGAGGGGGAAGTCTCATAGTTTTTCTCGAGTTGCGGCCGGAACCTGTGGTATATTCTCGAGTTACGACGGGGAGGGCCCTTCCAGACACGTGTTTGTTCAGCGACGTCAGGACTCCTGCCTAGGTGCGAGGGACACCTCAAGATTCTCCTCGATTCTTGGCATGGCAATTGGGACGCGTCTCCACGTGAGGCGGGAGACCCAGGGTCCCTTTCCACGAGCCACATGGATCCTGGGACTCCTATCCATTTTCAAGTGGAGTCAGGCATCGTCTCCTTTGGAAGCATTGATCTCCGCGGACCTCTAGAGTTTTCAAAGGATGTGAGGCCTCCGGTCGCGATGAGGCGGAGATCTAGGTCTTTCTCTGTGGTCTCCACAGGGGATTCAGACATCCCGTCGTCTTGGGAGATGCAAGACGAGCCTGCATTCAATTCACTGCAGGGATATCCGGCCGAACTTCAAGTGAGAGCATCTCGGTGTCCATTCCACTTCAGGCCACAAACTCAGGGTCCCACTCACATACCTGTAGCTGAGAGAAGCCTCCTCTTGAGGTGCTTGTGGAAAGTTGGTATTCCTCTTGAGTCGAAGCCAGGGACTAAGCTCTCATCTCGAGTTGATTTGGGGTCCACGGAGCCCTTTCGTGTTGCTACAGTGACCTCGGGATCCCTCTAGACTAGAGCCAGTGATCTTGGGTTTCCTCTGGAGTGCCATCAAGGAAATCAAGGCTCCTTTCAGGTTTGATGTGGAACACGGAATTGCTCTGCACGCAGTGCAGGGGAATCGGGCCTCATCTCACGGCGAGTGGGAAGTCTCATTGTTATTCTCGAGTTGCGGCCGGAACCTGGGGTATATTCTCGAGTTACGACGGGGAGGGCCCTTCCAGACACGTGTTTGTTCAGCGACGTCATGACTCCTGCCTATGTGCGAGGGACAACTCGGGATTCTCCTCGAGTCTTGGCATGACAATTGGGACTCGTCTCCACGTGAGGCGGGAGAAACAGGGTACCTTTCCACGTGCCACAGGGATCCTGGGACTCCTATCTATTTTCAAGAGGCGCCAGGCATTGTCTCCTTTGGAAGCATTGATCTCCGTGGACCTCTCGAGTTTTCAAAGGATGTCAGGCCTCCGGTCGCGTTGAGGCGGAGGACTAGGTCTTTCTCTGTGGTCTCAACAGGGGATTCAGACAACCCTTCGTCTTGGGAGATGGAAGACGAGCCTGCATTCAATTCACTGCAGGGATATCCGGCCTTACTTTGAGACAGAGCATCTCGGTGTCCATTCCACTTGAGGCCACAAACTCAGGGTCCCTCTCACCTACCTTTAGCTGAGAGAAGCCTGCTCTTGAGGTGCTTGTGGAAAGTTGGTATTCCTCTTGAGTCGAATCCAGGGACTAAGCTCTCATCTCGAGTTGATTTGGGGTCCACGGAGCCCTTTCGTGTTGCTACAGTGACCTCAGGATCCCTCTAGACTAGAGCCAGTGATCTTGGGTTTCCTCTGGAGTGCCATCAAGGAAATCAAGGCTCCTTTCAGGTTTGATGTGGAACACGGAATTGCTCTGCACGCAGTGCAGGGGAATCGGGCCTCATCTCACGGCGAGTGGGAAGTCTCATGGTTATTCTCGAGTTGCGGCCGGAACCTGGGGTATATTCTCGAGTTACGACGGGGAGGGCCCTTCCAGACACGTGTTTGTTCAGCGAAGTCATGACTCCTGCCTAGGTGCGAGGGACAACTCGGGATTCTCCTCGAGTCTTCGCATGACAATTGGGACTCGTCTCCACGTGTGGCGGGAGACCCAGTGTCCCTTTCCACGTGCCGCAAGGATCCTGGGACTCCTATCCATTTTCAAGAGGAGTCAGGCATCGGCTCCTTTGGAAGCATTGATCTCCGCGGACCTCTTGAGTTTTCAAAGGATGTGAGGCCTCTGCTCGTGATGAAGCAGAGAACTAAGTCTTTCTCTGTGGTCTCCACAGGGGATTCAGACATCCCTTCGTCTTGGGAGATGCAAGATGAGCCTGCATTCAATTCACTGCAGGGATATCCGGCCTTACTTCGAGTCAGAGCATCTCGGTGTCCATTCCACTTGAGGCCACTAACTCAGGGTCCCGCTCACATACTTGTAGCTGAGAGAAGCCTCCTCTTGAGGTGCTTGTGGAAAGTTGGTATTCCTCTTGAGTCGAAGCCAGGGACTAAGCTCTCATCTCGAGTTGATTTGGGGTCCACATAGCCCTTTCGTGTTGCTCCAGTGACCTCAGGATCCCTCTAGACTTGAGACAGTGATCTTGGGTTTTCTCTGGAGTGCCATCAAGGAAATCAAGGCTCCTTTCACGTCAGATGTGGAACACGGAATTGCTCTGCACGCAGTGCAGGGGAATCGGGCCTCATCTCTCGGCGAGTGGGAAGTCTCATGGTTTTTCTCGAGTTGCGGCCGGAACCTGAGGTATATTCTCAAGTTACGATAGGGAGGGCCCTTCCAGACACGTGTTTGTTCAGCGATGTCAGGACTCCTGCCTAGGTGGGAGGGACACTTCGGGATTCTCCTCGAGTCTTTGCATGGCAATTGGGACGCCTCTCCACGTGAGTCGGGAGACCCAGTGTCCCTTTCCACGTACCACACAGATCCTGGGACTGCTAACTATTTTCAAGAGGAGTCAGGCATCGTCTCCTTTGGAAGCATTGATCTCCGCGGACCTCTTGAGTTTTCAAAGGATGTGAGGCCTCCGTTCGCGATGAGGCGGAGAACTAGGTCTTTATCTGTGGTCTCCACAGGGGATTCAGACATCCCTTCGACTTGGGACATTCAAGACGAGCCTGCATTCAATTCACTTTTGGGATATTCGGCCTTACTTTGAGTCAGAGCATGTCAGTGTCCATTCCACTTGAGGCCACAAATTCAGGGTCCCTCTCAGATACCTGTAGCTGAGAGAAGCCTCCTCTTGAGGTGCTTGTGGAAAGTTGGTATTCCTCTTTAGTCGAAGCCAGGGACTAAGCTCTCATCTCGAGTTAATTTGTGGTCCACGGAGCCCTTTCTTGTTGCTACAGTGACCTCAGTATCCCTCTAGACTTGAGACAGTGATCTTGGGTTTTGTCTGGAGTGCCATCAAGGAAATCAAGGCTCCTTTCACGTTTGATGTGGAACACGGAATTGCTCTGCACGCAGTGCAGGGGAATCGGGCCTCATGTTGCGCCGAGGGGGAAGTCTCATGATTTTTCTCTAGTTGCGGCCGGAACCTGGGGTATATTCTCGAATTTCGACGGGGAGGGCCCTTCCAGACACGTGTTTGTTCAGCGACGTCATGACTCCTGCCTAGGGGCGAGGGACACCTCGGGATTCTCCTCGAGTCTTGGCATGGCAATTGGGACGCATCTCCACGTGAGGCGGGAGACCCAGCATCCCTTTCCACGTGCCACAGGGATCCTGGGACTCCTATGCATTTTCAAGAGGAGACAGGCATCGTCTCCTTCGGAAGCATTGATCTCCGCAGTCCTCTCGAGTTTTCAAAGGATGTGAGGCCTCCCGTCGCGATGAGGCGGAGAACTAGGTCTTTCTCTGTGTTCTCCACAGGGGATTCAGACATCCATTCATCTTGGGAGATGCAAGACGAGCCTGCATTCAATACACTGCAGGGATATCCGGCCTTACTTCGAGTCAGAGCATCTCGGTGTCCATTCCACTTGAGGCCATAAAGTCAGGGTCCCTCTCACATACCTGTAGCTGAGAGAAGCCTCCTCTTGAGGTGCTTGTGGAAAGTTGGTATTCCTCTTGAGTCGAAGCCAGGGACTAAGTTCTCATCTCGAGTTGATTTGGGGTCCACGCAGCACTTTCGTGTTGCTCCAGTGACCTCAGGATCCCTCTAGACTTGAGACAGTGATCTTGGGTTTTCTCTGGAGTGCCATCAAGGAAATCAAGGCTCCTTTCACGTTTGAGGTGGAACACGGAATTGCTCTGCACGCAGTGAAGGGGAATCGGGACTCATCTCGCGGCGAGGGGGAAGTCTCATGGTTTTTCTCGAGTTGCGGCCGGAACTTGGGGTATATTCTCGAGTTACGACGGGGAGGGCCCTTCCAGACACGTGTTTGTTCAGCGACGTCAGGACTCGGGCCTAGGTGCGAGGGACACCTCCGGATTCTCCTCGAGTCTTGGCATGGCAATTGGGACGCGTCTCCACTGAGGCGGGAGACCCAGGGTCCCTTTCCACGTGCCAAAGGGATCCTGGGACTCCTATCCATTTTCAAGAGGAGTCAGGCATCGTCTCCTTTGGAAGCATTGATCTCCCCGGACCTCTCGAGTTTTCAAAGGATGTGAGGCCTCCGGTCACCATGAGGCGGAGAACTAGGTCTTTCTCTGTGGTCTCCACTGGGGATTCAGACATCCCTTCGTCTTGGGAGATGCAAGACAAGCCTGCATTCAATTCACTGCAGGGATATCCGGCCTTACTTCTAGTCAGAGAATCTCTCTGTCCATTCCACTTGAGTCCACAAACTCAGGGTCCCTCTCACATACCTGTAGCTGAGAGAAGCCTCCTCTTGAGGTGCTTGTGGAAAGTTGGTATTCCTCTTGAGTCGAAGCCAGGGACTAAGCTCTCATCTCGAGTTGATTTGCGGTCCACGGAGCATTTTCGTGTTGCTCCAGTTACCTCAGGATTCCTCTAGACTTGAGACAGTGATCTTGGGTTTTCTCTGGAGTGCCATCAAGGAAATCAAGGCTCCGTTCACATTTGATGTGGAACACGGAATTGCTCTGCACGCAGTGCATGGAATCGGGCCTCATCTCGGGGCGAGGGGGAAGTCTCATGGTTTTCCTTGAGTTGCGAACGGACCCTGGGGTATATTCTCGAGTTACGACGGGGAGAGCCCTTCCAGACATGTGTTTGTTCAGCGATGCCAGGACTCTGGCCTAGGTGCGAGGGACACCTCGGGATTCTCCTCGAGTCTTGGCATGGCAATTGGGACGCGTCTCCACGTGAGGCGGGAGACCCAGGGTCCCTTTCCACGTGCCACAGGGATCCTAGGACTCCTATCCATTTTCAAGAGGAGTCAGGCATCGTCTCCTTTGGAAGCATTGATCTCCGCGGACCTCTCGAGTTTTCAAAGGATGTGAGGCCTCCGGTCGCGATGAGGCGGAGACCTAGGTCATTCTCTGTGGTCTCCACAGGGGATTCAGACATCCCTTCGTCTTGGGAGATACAAGACGAGACTGCATTCACTTCACTGCAGGGATATCCGGCCTTACTTCGAGTCAGAGCATCTCGGTGTCCATTCCACTTGAGGCCACAAACTCAGGGTTCCTCTCACCTACCTGTAACTGAGAGAAGCCTCCTCTTGAGGTGCTTGTGGCAAGTTGGTATTCCTCTTCAGTCGAAACCAGGGACTAAGCTCTCATCTCGAGTTGATTTGGGGTCCACGGAGAAATTTCGTGTTGCTCCAGTGACCTCAGGATCCCTCTAGCCTTGAGACAGTGATCTTGGGTTTTCTCTGGAGTGCCATCAAGGAAATCAAGGCTCCATTCACGTTTAATATGGAACATGGAATTGCTCTGCACGCAGTGCAGGGGAATTGGGCCTCATCTCGCCGCGAGGGGGAAGTCTCATGGTTTTTCTCGAGTTGCGGCCGGAACCTGGGGTATATTCTCGAGTTACGACGGGGAGGGCCCTTCCAGACACGTGTTTGTTCAATGACGTCAGACTCCTGCCTAGATGCGAGGGACACCTCGGGATTCTCCTCGAGTCTTGGCATGGCAATAGGGATGCGTCTCCACGTGAGGCGGGAGACCCAGAGTCCCTTTCAACGTTCCACAGGGATCCTGGGACTCCTATCCATTGTCAAGAAGAGTCAGGCATCGTCTCCTTTGGAAGCATTGATCTCCGCAGACCTCTCGAGTTTTCAAAGGATGTGAGGCCTCCTGTCGCGAGGAGGCGGATGACTAGGTCTTTCTCTGTGGTCTCCAAAGGGGATTCAGACATCCCTTCGTCTTGGGAGATGCAAGACAAGCCTGCATTCAATTAACTATTGGGATATCTGGCATTACTTCGAGTCAGAGCATCTCGGTGTCCATTCCACTTGAGGCCACAAACTAAGGGTCCCTCTCACATACCTGTAGCTGAGAGAAGCCTCCTCTTGAGGTGCTTGTGGAAAGTTCGTATTCCTCTAGAGTCGAAGCCAGGGAATAAGCTCTCATCTAGGGTTGATTTGGGGTCCATGGAGCCCTTTCGTTTTGCTCCAGTGACCTCAGGATCCCTCTAGCCTTGAGACAGTGATCTTGGGTTTTTTCTGGAGTGCCATCAAGGAAATCAAGGTTCCTTTCTCGTTTGATGTGGAACACGGAATTGTTCTGCACGCAGTGCAGGGGAATTGGGCTTCATCTCGCGGTGAGGGGGAAGTCTCATGGTTTTTCTCTAGTTGCGGCCGGAACCTGGGGTATATTCTCGAGTTACGACGGGGAGGGCCCTTCCAGACACGTGTTTGTTCAGCGAAGTCAGGACTCCTGCCTAGGTGGGAGGACACCTCGGGATTCTCCTCGAGTCTTGGCATGGCAATGGGGACGCGACTCCACGTCAGGCGGGAGACCCAGTGTCCCTTTCCACGTGCCACACGGATCCTGGGACTCCTATCCATTTTCAAGAGGAGTCAGGCATCCTCTCCTTTGGAAGCATTGATCTCCGCGAACCTCTCGAGTTTTCAAAGGATGTGAGGCCTCCGATCACGATGAGGCGGAGAATTAGGTCTTTCTTTGTGGTCTCCACAGGGGATTCAGACATCCCGTCGTCTTGGCAGATGCAAGACGAGCCTGCATTCAATTCACTGCAGGGATATCCGGCCTTACTTCGAGTCAGAGCATCTCGGTGTCCATTCCACTTGAGGCCACAAACTCAGGGTCCCTCTCACATACCTGTAGCTGAGAGAAGCCTCCTCTTGAGGTGTTTGTGGAAAGTTGGTATTCCTCTTGAGTCGAAGCCAGAGACTAAGCTCTCATCTTGAGTTGATTTGCGGTCCACGGAGCCCTTTCGTGTTATTCCAGTGACCTCAGGATCCCTTTAGACTTGAGACAGTGATCTCGGGTTTTCTCTGGAGTGCCATCAAGGAAATCAAGTCTCTGTTCACATTTGATGTGGAACACGGAATTGCTCTGCACGCAGTGCACGGATTCGGGCCTCATCTCGGGGCGAGTGGGAAGTCTCATGATTTTTCTAGAGTTGCGGACGGACCCTGGGGTATATTCTCGAGTTACGACGGGGAGGGCGCTTCCAGACACGTGTTTGTTCAGCGACGTCAGAACTCCTGCCTAGGTGTGAGGGACACCTCGGGATTCTCCTCGAATCTTGGCATGGCAATTGGGACGCGTCACCACGTGACGCGGGAGACCCAGGGTCCCTTTCCACGTGCCACAGGGATCCTGGGACTCCTATGCATATTCAAGAGGAGTCAGGCATCGTCTCCTTCAGAAGCATTGATCTCCGCAGAACTCTCGAGTTTTCAAAGGATGTGAGGCCTCCCGTCGCGATGACGCGGAGAACTAGGTCTTTCTCTGTGTTCTCCACAGGGGATTCAGACATCCATTCATCTTGGGAGATGCAAGACGAGCCTGCATTCAATACACTGCAGGGATATCCGGCCTTACTTCGAGTCAGAGCATCTCGGTGTCCATTCCACTTGAGGCCACAAATTCAGGGTCCCTCTCAGATACCTGTAGCTGAGAGAAGCCTCCTCTTGAGGTGCTTGTGGAAAGTTGGTAATCCTCTTGAGTCGAAGCCAGACACTAAGCTCTCATCTCGAGTTGATTTGGGGTCCACGGAGCCCTTTCGTGTTGCTCCAGTGACCTCAGGATCCCTCTAGAATTGAGACAGTGATCTTGTGTTTTCTCTGGAGTGCCATCAAGGAAATCAAGGCTCCTTTCACGTTTGATGTGGAACATGGAATTGCTCTGCACGCAGTGCAGGGTAATCGGGCCTCATCACGCTGCGAGGGGGAAGTCTCATGGTTTTTCTCGAGTTGCGGCCAGAACCTGGGGTATATTCTCGAGTTACGACAGGGGTTTCCCTTCCAGACACGTGTTTGTTCAGCGACGTCAGACCCATGCCTACGTTCGATGGACACCTCGGTATTCTCCCCGCGGCTTGGCATGGAAATTGGGACGCGTCTCCAGGTGAGGCGAGAGACCCAGTGTCCCTTTCCACGTGCCACAGGGTCCTGGGAATCCTATCCATTTTCAAGAGGAGTCAGGCATCGTTTCCTTTGGAAGCATTGATCTCCTCGGACCTCTCGAGTTTTCAAAGGATGTGAGGCCTCCAGTCGCGATCTGGCGAGAACTAGGTCTTTCTATGTTGTCTCCACATTTGATTCAGACATCCCTTCGTCTTGGGAGATGGAAGACGAGCCAGCATACAATTCACTGCAGGGATATCTGTCCTAACTTCGAGTCAGAGCATCTCGGTGTCCATTCCCCTTGAGGCCAGAAACTCATGGTCCCTCTCACATACCTGTAGCTGAGAGAAGCGTCCTCTTGAGGTGCTTGTGGAAAGTTGGTATTCCTCTTGAGTCGAAGCCAGGGACTAAGCTCTCATCTCGAGTTGATTTGGGGTCCACGGAGGCTTTTCGTGTTGCTCGAGTGACCTCAGGATCCCTCTAGACTTGAGACAGTGATCTTGGGTTTTCTCTGGAGTGCCATCAAGGAAATCAAGGATCCTTTCACGTTTGATGTGGAACACGGAATTGCTCCGCACGCAGTGCAGGGGAATCGGGCCTCATCTCGCGGCGAGGGGGAAGTCTCATGGTTTTTCTCGAGTTGCAGCCAGAACCTGGGGTATATTCTCGAGTTACGACGGGGAGGGCCCTTCCAGACACGTGTTTTTTCAGCGAAGTCAGGACTCCTGCCTAGGTGCGAGGGACACCTCGTTATTCTCCTCGAGTCTTGGCATGGCAATTGGGACGCTTCTCCACGTGAGGCGGGAGACCCAGGGTCCCTTTCCACGTGCCACAGGGATCCTGGGACTCCTATCCATTTTCAAGAGGAGTCAGGCCTTGTCTCCTTTGGAAGCATTGATCTCCGCGGACCTCTCCAATTTTCAAAGGATGTGAGGCCTCCGGTCGCGAAGAGGCGGAGAACTAGTTCTTTCTCTCTGGTCTCCGGCGGGGATTCAGAGATCCCTTCGTCTTGGGAGATGAAAGGCAAAACTGCTTTCAATTCACTGCAGGGATATGCGGCCTTACTTCGAGTCAGAGCATCTCGTTGTCCATTCCACTTGAGGCCACAAACTCAGGGTCCCTCTCACATACCTGTAGCTGAGAGAAGCCTCCTCTTGAGGTGCTTGTGGAAATTGGTATTCCTCTTGAGTCGAAGCCAGGGACTAAGCTCTCATCTCGAGTTGATTTGGGCTCCACGAAGCCCTTTCGTGTTGATTCAGTGACCTCAGGATCCCTCTAGACTTGAGACAGTGATCTTGGGTTTTCTCTGGAGTGCCATCAAGGAAATCAAGGCTCCTTTCACGTTTGATGTGGAACACGGAATTGCTCTGCACGCAGTGCAGGGGAATCGGGCCTCATCTCACGGCGAGGGGGAAGTCTCATGGTTTTTCTCGAGTTGTGGCCGGAACTTGGGGTATATCCTCGAGTTACGACGGGGGTTTCCCTTCCTGACACGTGTTTGTTCAGCGACGTCAGGACTCATGCCTAGGTGCGAGGGACACCTCGGGATTCTCCTCGAGTCTTGGCATGGCAATTGGGACGCGTCTCCACGTGAGGCGGGAGACCCAGGGTCCCTTTCCACGTGCCACAGGGATCCTGGGACTCCTATCCATTTTCAAGAGGAGTCAGGCATCGTCTCCTTTGGAAGCATTGATCTCCGCGGACCTCTCGAGTTTTCAAACGATGTGAGGCCTCAGCTCGCGATGAGGCGGAGAACTAGGTCTTTCTCTGTGGTTTCCAATGGGGATTCAGACATCCCTTCGTCTTGGGAGATGCAAGACAAGCCTGCATTCAATTCACTGCAGGGATATCCGGCCTTACTTCGAGTCAGAGAATCTATGTGTCCATTCCACTTGAGGCCACAAACTCAGGGTCCCTCTCACATAGCTGTAGCTGAGAGAAGCCTCCTCTTGAGGTGCTTGTGGAAAGTTGGTATTCCTCTTGAGTCGAAGCCAGGGACTAAGCTCTCATCTCGCGTTGATTTGGGGTCCACGGAGCCCTTTCGTGTTGCTCTAGTTACCTCAGAATCCCTCTAGACTTGAGACAGTGATCTTGGGTTTTCTCTGGAGTGTCATCAAGGAAATCAAGGCTCCTTTCACGTTTGATGTGGAACACGGAATTGCTCTGCACGCAGTGCAGTGGAATCGGGCCTCATCTCGCGGCGAGGGGGAAGTCTCATGGTTTTTCTCGACTTGCGGCCGGAACCTGGGATATATTCTCGAGTTACGACGGGGAGGGCCCTTCCAGACACGTGTTTGTTCAGCGACGTCAGGACTCCTGCCTAGGTGCGAGGGACACCTTGGGATTCTCCTCGAGTCTTGGCATGGCAATTGCGACGCGTCTCCACGTGAGGCGGGAGACCCAGGGTCCCTTTCCACGTGCCACAGGGATCCTGGGACTCCTATACATTTTCAAGATGAGTCAGGCTTCGTCTCCTTTGGAAGCTTTGTTCTGCGCTGACCTCTCGAGTTTTCAAAGGATGTGAGGCCTCCGGTCGCGATGAGGCGGAGAACTAGGTCATTCTCTGTGGTCTCCACAGGGGATTCAGACATCCCTTCGTCTTGGGAGATGCAAGACGAGCCTGCATTCAATTCACTGCAGGGATATCCGGCCTTACTTCGAGTCAGAGCATGTCGGTGTCCATTCCACTTGAGGCCACAAACTCAGGGTCCCTCTCACATACCTGTAGCTGAGAGAAGCCTCCACGTGAGGTGCTTGTGGAAAGTTGGTATTCCTCTTGAGTCGAAGCCAGGGAAAAGTTCTCATCTCGAGTTGATTTGGGGTCCACGGAGCCCTTTCGTGTTGCTCCAGTGACCTCAGGATCTCTCTAGATTTGAGACAATGATCTTGGGTTTTCTCTGGAGTGCCATCAAGGAAATCAAGGATCCTTTCATGTTTGATGTGGAACAAGGAATTGCTCTGCACGCAGTGCAGGGGAATCGGGCCTCATCTCGCGGCGAGGGGGAAGTCTCATGGTTTTTCTCGAGTTGCGGCCAGAACCTGGGGTATATTCTCGAGTTACGACGGGGAGGGCCCTTCCAGACACGTGTTTGTTCAGCGACGTCAGGACTCCTGCCTAGGTGCGAGGGACACCTCGGGATTCTCCTCGAGTCTTGGCATGGCAATTGGGACGCGGCTCCACGTGAGGCGGGAGACCCAGGGTCCCTTTCCACGTGCCACAGGGATCCTGGGACTCCTATCCATTTTCAAGAGGAGTCAGGCATCGTCTCCTTTGGAAGCATTGATCTCCGCGGACCTGTTGAGTTTTCAAAGGATGTGAGGCCTCCGTTCGCGTTGAGGCGGAGGACTAGGTCTTTCTCTGTGGTCTCCGCAGGGGATTCAGACATCCCTTCGTCTTGGGGGATGGAAGACTAGCCTGCATTCAATTCACTGCAGGGATATCCGGCCTTACTTCAAGTCAGAGCATCTCGGTGTCCATTCCTCTTGAGGCCACAAACTCAGGGTCCCTCTCACATACCTGTAGCTGAGAAAAGCCTCCTCTTGATGTGCTTGTGGAAATTTGGTATTCCTCTTGAGTCGAAGCCAGGGACTAAGCTCTCATCTCGAGTTGATTTGGGGTCCACGGAGCCCTTTCGTGTTGCTCCAGTGACCTCAGGATCCCTCTAGACTTGAGACAGTGATCTTGGGTTTTCTCTGGAGTGCCATCAAGGAAATCAAGGCTCCTTTCACGTTTGATGTGGAACACGGAATTGCTCTGCACACAGTGCAGGGGAATCGGGCCTCATCTCGCGGCGAGGTGGAAGTCTCATAGTTTTTCTCGAGTTGCCGCCAGAACCTGGGGTATATTCTCCAGTTACGACGGGGAGGGCCCTTCCAGACACGTGTTTGTTCAGCGACGTCAGGACTCCTGCCTAGGTGCGAGGGACACCTCGGGATTCTCCTCGAGTCTTGGCATGGCAATTTGGACGCGTCTCCACCTGAGGCGGAGACCCAGGGTCCCTTTCCACGTGCCACACGGATCCTGGGACTCCTATCCATTTTCAAGATGAGTCAGGCATCGTCTCCTTTGGAAGCTTTGTTCTGCGCGGACCTCTCGAGTTTTCAAAGGATGTGAGGCCTCCGGTCGCGATGAGGCGGAGAACTAGGTCATTCTCTGTGGTCTCCACAGGGGATTCAGACATCCCTTTGTCTTGGGAGATGCAAGACGAGCCTGCATTCAATTCACTGCAGGGATATCCGGCCTTACTTCGAGTCAGAGCATCTCGGTGTCCATTCCACTTGAGGCCACAAACTCAGGGTCCCTCTCACATACCTGTAGCTGAGAGAAGCCTCCTCTTGAGGTGCTTGTGGAAAGTTGGTATTCCTCTTGAGTCGAAGCCAGGGAAAAGCTCTCATCTCGAGTTGATTTGGGGTCCACGGAGCCCTTTCGTGTTGCTCCAGTGACCTCAGGATCCCTCTAGATTTGAGACAGTCATCTTGGGGTTTCTCTGGAGTGCCATCAAGGAAATCAAGGCTCCTTTCACGTTTGATGTGGAACACGGAATTGCTCTGCACGCAGTGCAGGGGAATCGGGCCTCATCTCGCGGCGAGCTGGAAGTCTCATGGTTTTTCTCGAGTTGTGGCCGGAACCGAGGGTATATTCTCGAGTTACGACGGGGAGGGCACTTGCAGACACGTGTTTGTTCAGCGACGTCAGGACTCCTGCCTAGGTGCGAGGTACACCTCGGGATTCTCCTCGAGTCTTGGCATGGCAATTGGGACGCGTCTCCACGTGAGGCGGGAGACCCAGAGTCCCTTTCCACGTGCCACAGGGATCCTGGGACTCCTATCCATTTTCAAGAGGAGGCAGGCATCGTCTCCTTTGGAAGCATTGATCTCCGCGGACCTCTCGAGTTTTCAAAGGATGTGAGGCCTCCGGTCGCGTTGTGTCGGACGACTAGGTCTTTCTCTGTGGTCTCCACAGGGGATTCAGACATCCCTTCGTCTTCGGAGATGCAAGACGAGCCTGCATTCAATTCACTGCAGGCATATCCGGCCTTACTTCAAGTCAGAGCATCTCGGTGTCCATTCCTCTTGAGGCCACAAACTCAGGGTCCCTCTCACATACCTGTAGCTGAGAAAAGCCTCCTCTTGATGTGCTTGTGGAAATTTGGTATTCCTCTTGAGTCGAAGCCAGGGACTAAGCTCTCATCTCGAGTTGATTTGGGGTCCACGGAGCCCTTTCGTGTTGCTCCAGTGACCTCAGGATCCCTCTAGACTTGAGACAGTGATCTTGGGTTTTCTCTGGAGTGCCATCAAGGAAATCAAGGCTCCTTTCACGTTTGATGTGGAACACGGAATTGCTCTGCACGCAGTGCAGTGGAATACGGCCTCATGTCGCGGCGAGGGGGAAGTCTCATGGTTTTTCTCGAGTTGCGGCCGGATCCTGGGATATATTCTCGAGTTACGACGGGGAGGGCCCTTCCAGACACGTGTTTGTTCAGCGACGTCAGGACTCCTGCCTAGGTGTGAGGGACACCTCGGAATTCTCCTCGAGTCTTGGCATGGCAATTGGGACGCGTCTCCACGTGAGGCGGGAGACCCAGGGTCCCTTTCCACGTGCCACAGGGATCCTGGGACTCCTATCCATTTTCAAGAGGAGTCAGGCATCGTCTCCTTTGGAAGCATTGATCTGCGCGGACCGCTCGAGTTTTCAAAGGATGTGAGGCCTCCGTTCGCGAAGAGGCGGAGGACTAGGTCTTTCCCTGTGGTCTCCACAGGGGATTCAGACATCCCTTCGTCTTGGGAGATGCAAGACGAGCCTGCATTCAATTCACTGCAGCGATATCCGGCCTGACTTCGAGTCAGAGCATCTCGGTGTCCATTCCACTTTAGGCCACAAACTCAGGGTCTCTCTCACATACCTGTAGCTGAGAGAAGCCTCCTCTTGAGGTGCTTGTGGAAAGTTGGTATTCCTCTTAAGTCGAAGCCAGAGACTAAGCTCTCATCTCGAGTCGATTTGGGGTCCACAGAGCCCTTTCGTGTTGCTCCAGTGACCTCAGGATCCCTCTAGACTTGAGACAGTGATCTTGGGTTTTCTCTGGAGTGCCATCAAGGAAATCAAGGCTCCTTTCACGTTTGATGTGGAACACGGAATTGCTCTGCATTCAGTGCAGGGGAATCGGGCCTCATCTCTTGGCGAGGGGGAAGTCTCATATTTTTTCTCGAGATGCGGCCGAAACCTGATTTATATTCTCGAATTATGACGGGGAGGGCCCTTCCAGACACGTGTTTGTTCAGCGACGTCAGGACTCCTGCCTAGGTGCGAGGGACACCTCGGGATTCTCCTCGAGTCTTGGCATGGCAATTGGGACGCGTCTCCACATGAGGCGTGAGACCCAGGTTCCCTTTCCACGTGCCACAGGGATCCTGGGACTCCTATCCATTTTCAAGAGGAGTCAGGCATCGTCTCCTTTGGAAGCATTGTTCTGCGCGTACCTCTCGAGTTTTCAAAGGATGTGAGGCCTCCGGTCGCGATGGGGCAGAGAACGAGGTCTTTCTCTGTGGTCTCCACAGGGGATTCAGACATCCCTTCATCTTGGGAGATGCAAGACGGGCCTGCATTCAATTCACTGCAGGGATATCCGGCCTTACTTCGAGTCAGAGCATCTCGGTGTCCATTCCACTTGAGGCCACAAACTCAGGGTCCCTCTCACATACCTGTAGCTGAGAGAAGCCTCCTCTTGAGGTGCTCGTGGAAAGTTGGTGTTCCACTTGAGTCGAAGCCACGGACTAAGCTCTCATCTCGAGTTGATTTGGGGTCCACGGAGCCCTTTCGTGTTGCTCCAGTGACCTCAGGATCCCTCTAGACTTGGGACAGTGATCTTGGGTTTTCTCTGGAGTGCCATCAAGGAAATCAAGGCTCCTTTCACGTTTGATGTGGAACACGGATTGCTCTGCAAGCAGTGCAGGGGAATCGAGCCTCATCTCGCGGCGAGGGGGAAGTCTCATGGTTTTTCTCGAGTTGCGGCCGGAACCTGGGGTATATTCTCGAGTTACGACGGGGAGGGCCCTTCCAGACACGTGTTTGTTCAGCGACGTCAGGACTCCTGCCAAGGTGCGAGGGACCTCGGGATTCTCCTCGAGTCTTGGCATGGCAATTGGGACGCGTCTCCACGTGAGGCGGGAGACCCAGGGTACCTTTCCACGTGCCACAGGGATCCTGGGAATACTATCCATTTTCAAGAGGAGTCAGGCATCGTCTCTTTTGGAAGCATTGCTCTCCGCGGACCTCTCGAGTTTTCAAAGGATGTGAGGCCTCCGGTCACGATGAGGCGGAGGACTAGGTCTTTCTCTGTGGTTTCCACAGGGGATTCAGACATCCCTTCGTCTTGGGAGATGCAAGACGAGGCTGCAATCAATTCACTGCAGGGATATCCGGCCTTACTTCGAGTCAGAGCATCTCGGTGTCCATTCCACTTGAGGCCACAAAGTCAGGGTCCCTCTCACATACCTGTAGCTGAGAGAAGCCTCCTCTTGAGGTGCTTGTGGAAAGTTGGTATTCCTCTTGAGTCGAAGCCAGGAACTAAGCTCTCATCTCCAGTTGATTTGGGGTCCACGGAGCCCTTTCGTGTTGCTCCAGTGACCTCAGGATCCCTCTAGACTTGAGACAGTGATCTTGGGTTTTCTCTGGAGTGTCATCAAGGAAATCAAGGCTCCCATCATGTTTGATGTGGAACACGGAATTGCTCTGCACGCAGTGCAGGGGAATCAGGCCTCATCTCGCGGCGAGGGGGAAGTCTCATGGTTTTTCTCGAGTTGCGGCCGGAACCTGGGGTATATTCTCGAGTTACGACGCGGAGGGCCCTTCCAGACACGTGTTTGTTCAGCGACATCAGGACTCCTGCCTAGGTGCGAGGGACACCTCGGGATTCTCCTCGAGTCTTGGCATGGCAATTGGGACGCGTCTCCACGTGAGGCGGGAGACCCAGGGTCCCTTTCCACGTGCCACAGGGATCCTGGGACTCCTATCCACTTTCAAGAGGAGTCAGGCATCGTCTCCTTTGGAAGCATTGATCTCCTCGGACCTCTCGAGATTTCAAAGGATGTGAGGCCTCCGTTCGCGTTGAGGCGGAGGACTAGGTCTTTCTCTGTGGTCTCCACAGGGGATTCAGACATCCCTTCGTCTTGGGAGATGCAAGACGAGCCTGCATTCAATTCACTGCAGGGATATCCGGCCTTACTTCGAGTCAGAGCATCTCGGTGTCCATTCCACTTGAGGCCACAAACTCAGGGTCCCTCTCACATACCTGTAGCTGAGAGAAGCCTCCTCTTGAGGTGCTTGTGGAAAGTTGCTATTCCCCTTGAATCGAAGCCAGGGACTAAGCTCTCATCTCGAGTTGATTTGGGGTCCACGGAGCCCTTTCGTGTTGCTCCAGTGACCACAGGATCCCTCTAGACTTGAGCCAGTGATCTTGGGTTTTCTCTGGAGTGCCATCAAGGAAATCAAGGATCCTTTCACGTTTGATGTGGAACACGGAATTGCTCTGCACGCAGTGCAGGGGATTCCGGCCTCATCTCTCGGCGAGGGGGAAGTCTCATGGTTTTCTCTAGTTGCGGCCGGAACCTGTGGTATATTCTCGAGTTACGACGGGGAGGGCCCTTCCAGAAACGTATTTGTTCAACGACGTCAGGACTCCTGCCTAGTTGCGAGGGACACCTCGGGATTCTCCTCGAGTCTTGGCATGGCAATTGGGACGCGTCTCCACGTGAGGCGGGAGACCCAGGGTCCCTTCCCACGTGCCACAGAGATCCTGGGACTCCTATCCATTTTCAAGAGGAGTCAGGAATCGTCTCCTTTGGAAGCATTGTTCTCCCCAACCTCTCGAGTTTTCAAAGGATGTGAGGTCTCCGGTCGCGATGAGGCAGAGGACTAGGTCTTTCTCTGTGGTCTCCACAGGGGATTCAGACATCCCTTCGTCTTGGGAGACGCAAGACGAGCCTGCATTCAATTCACTGCAGGGATATCTGGTCTTACTTCGAGTCAGAGCATCTCGGTGTCCATTCCACTTGAGGCCACAAACTCAGGGTCCCTCTCACATACCTGTAGCTCAGAGTAGCCTCCTCTTGAGGTGCTTGTGGAAAGTTGGTATTCCTCTTGAGGCGAAGCCAGGGACTAAGCTATCATCTCGAGTTGATTTGGGGTCCACGGAGCCGTTTCGTATTGCTCCAGTGACCTCAGGATCCCTCTAGACTTGAGACAGTGATCTTGGGTTTTCTCTGGAGTGCCATCAAGGAAATCAAGGCTCCTTTCACGTTTGATGTGGAACAAGGAATTGCTCTGCATGCAGTGCAGGGGAATCGGGCCTCATCTCGCGGCGAGGGGGAAGTCTCATGGTTTTTCTCGAGTTGCGGCCGGAACCTGGGGTATATTCTCGAGTTACGACGGGGAGGGCCCTTCCAGACACGTGTTTGTTCAGCGACGTCAGGACTCCTGCCTAGGTGCGAGGGACACCTCGGGATTCTCCTCGAGTCTTGGCATGGCAATTGGGACGCGTCTCCACGTGAGGCGGGAGACCAAGGGCCCCTTTCCACGTGCCACAGGGATCCTGGGACTCCTATCCATTTTCAAGAGGAGTCAGGCATCATCTCCTTTGGAAGCATTGATCTCCGTTGACCTCGCGAGTTTTCAAAGGATGTGAGGCCTCCGTTCGCGTTGAGGCGTAGGACTAGGTCTTTCTCTGTGGTCTCAACAGGGGATTCAGAAAACCCTTCGTCTTGGGAGATGCAAGACGAGCCTGCATTCAATTCACTGCAGGGATATCCGGCCTTACTTCGAGTCAGAGCATCTCGGTGTCCATTTCACTTGAGGCCACAAACTCAGGGTCCCTCTCACATACCTGTAGCTGAGAGAAGCCTCCTCTTGAGGTGCTTGTGGAAATTTGATATTCCTCTTGAGTCGAAGCCAGGGAATAAGCTCTCATCTCGAGTTGATTTGGGGTCCACGGAGCCCTTTCGTGTTGCTCCAGTGACCTCAGGATCCCTCTAGACTTGAGACAGTGATCTTGGGTTTTCTCTGGAGTGCCATCAAGGAAATCAAGGCTCCTTTCACGTTGGATGTGGAACACGGAATTGCTCTGCACGCAGTGCAGGGGAATCGGGCCTCATCTCGCGGCGAGGGGGAAGTCTCATGGTTTTTCTCGAGTTACGGCCGGAACCTGGGGTATATTCTCGTGTTACGACGGGGAGGGCCCTTCCAGACACGTGTTTGTTCAGCGACGTCAGGACTCCTGCCTAGGTGCGAGGGACACTTCGGGATTCTCCTCGAGTCTTGGCATGGCAATTGGGACGCGTCTCCACGTGAGGCGGGAGACCCAGGGTCCCTTTCCACGTGCCACAGGGATCCTGGGACTCCTATCCACTTTCAAGAGGAGTCAGGCATCGTCTCCTTTGGAAGCATTAATCTCCTCGGACCTCTCGAGTTTTCAAAGGATGTGAGGCCTCCGTTCGCGTTGAGGCGGAGGACTAGGTCTTTCTCTGTGGTCTCCACAGGGGATTCAGACATCCCTTCGTCTTGGGAGATGCAAGACGAGCCTGCATTCAATTCACTGCAGGGATATCCGGCCTTACTTCGAGTCAGAGCATCTCGGTGTCCATTCCACTTGAAGCCACAAACTCAGGGTCCCTCTCACATACCTGTAGCTCAGAGAAGCCTCCTCTTGAGGTGCTTGTGGAAAGTTGGTATTCCCCTTGATTCGAAGCCAGGGACTAAGCTCTCATCTCGAGTTGATTTGGGGTCCACGGAGCCCTTTCGTGTTGCTCCAGTGACCTCAGGATCCCTCTAGACTTGAGCCAGTGATCCTGGGTTTTCTCTGTAGTGCCATCAAGGAAATCAAAGCTCCTTTCACGTTTATTGTGGAACACGGAATTGCTCTGCACGCAGTGCAGGGGATTCGGGCCTCATCTCTCGGCGAGGGGGAAGTCTCATGGTTTTTCTCGAGTTGCTGACGGAACCTGGGGTATATCCTCGAGTTACGACGGGGAGGGCCCTTCCAGACACGTGTTTGTTCAACGACGTCAGGACTCCTGCCTAAGTGCGAGGGACACCTCGGGATTCTCCACGAGTCTTGGCATGGCAATTGGGACGCGTCTCCACGTGAGGCGGGAGACCCAGGGTCACTTCCCACGTGCCACAGAGATCCTGGGACTCCTATCCATTTTCAAGAGGAGTCAGGCATCGTCTCCTTTGGAAGCATTGATCTCCCCCACCTCTCGAGTTTTCAAAGGATGTGAGGTCTCCGGTCGCGATGAGGCGGAGGACTAGGTCTTTCTCTGTGGTCTCCACAGGGGATTCAGACATCCCTTCGTCTTGGGAGACGCAAGAAGAGCCTGCATTCAATTCACTTTAGGGATATCTGGTCTTACTTCGAGTCAGAGCATCTCGGTGTCCATTCCACTTGAGGCCACAAACTCAGGGGCCCTCTCACATACCTGTAGCTGAGAGAAGCCTCCTCTTGAGGTGCTTGTGGAAAGTTGGTATTTCTCTTGAGGCGAAGCCAGGGACTAAGCTCTCATCTCGAGTTGATTTGGGGTCCAGGGAGCCCTTTCGTGTTGCTCCAGTGACCTCAGGATCCTTCTAGACTTGAGACAGTGATCTTGGGTTTTCTCTGGAGTGCCATCACAGAAATCAAGGCTCCTTTCACGTTTGATGTGGAACTCGGAATTGCTCTGCACGCAGTGCAGGGGAAACCGGCCTCATCCAGCGGCGAGGGGGAAGTCTCATGGTTTTTCTCGAGTTGCGGCCGGAACCTGGGGTATATTCTCGAGTTACGACGGGGAGGGCCCTTCCAGACATGTGTTTGTTCAGCGACGTCAGTACTCCTGCCTAGGTGCGAGGGACACCTCGGGATTCTCCTCGAGTCTTGGCATGGCAATTGGGACGCGTCTCCACGTGAGGCGGGAGGCCCAGGGTCCCTTTCCACGTGCCACAGGGATCCTGGGACTGCTATCCATTTTCAAGAGGAGTCAGGCATCGTCTCCTTTGGAAGCATTGATCTCCGCAGACCTCTCGAGTTTTCAAAGGATGTGAGGCCTCCGGTCGCGATGAGCCGGAGGACTAGGACTTTCTCTGTGGTCTCCACAGGGGATTCAGACATCCCTTCGTCTTGGGAGATGCAAGACGAGCCTGCATTCAATTCACTGCAGGGATATTCGGCCTTAATTCGAGTCAGAGCATCTCGGTGTCCCTTCCACTTGAGGCCATAAACTCAGGGTCCTTCTCACATACCTGTAGCTGAGAGAAGCCTACACTTGAGGTGCTTGTGGAAAGTTGGTATTCCTCTTGAGTCGAAGCCAAGGAAAAGCTCTCATCTCGAGTTGATTTGGGGTCCACGGAGCCCTTTCGTGTTGCTCTAGTGACCTCAGGATCCCTCTAGACTTGAGACAGTGATCTTGGATTTTCTCTGGAGTGCCATCAAGGAAATCAAGGCTCCTTTCACGTTTGATGTGGAACACAGAATTGCTCTGCACGCAGTGCAGGGGAATCGGGCCTCATCTCTCGGCGAGGAGGAAGTCTCATGGTTTTATTCGAGTTGCGGTCGGAACCTGGGGTATATTCTCGAGTTACGACGGGGAGGGCCCTTCCAGACACGTGTTTGTTCAGCGACGTCAGGACTCCTGCCTAGGTGCAAGGGACACCTCGGGATTCTCCTCGAGTCTTGGCATGGCAATTGGGACGCGTCTCCACGTGAGGCGGGACACCCAGTGTCCCTTTCCACGTGCCACAGGGATCCTGGGACTCCTATCCATTTTCAAGATGAGTCAGGCATCGTCTCCTTTGGAAGCACTGATCTCTGCAGACCTCTCGAGTTTTCAAAGGATGTGAGGCCTCCGGTTGCGATGAAGTGGAGGACTAGTTCTTTCTCTGTCGTCTCCACAGGGGATTCAGACATCCCTTCGTCTTGGGAGATGCAAGACGAGCCTGCATTCAATTCACTGCAGGGATATCCGGCTTTACTTCGAGTCAGAGCATCTCGGTGTCCATTCCACTTGAGGCCACAAACTCAGGGTCCCTCTCATATACATGCAGCTGAGAGAAGCCTCCTCTTGAGGTGCTTGTGGAAATTTGGTATTCCTCTTGAGTCGAAGCCAGGGACTAAGCTCTCATCTCGAGTTGATTTGGGGTCCACCGAGCCCTTTCGTGTTGCTCCAGTGACCTCAGGATCCCTCTAGACTTGAGACAGTGATCTTGGGTTTTCTCTGGAGTGCCATCAAGGAAATCAAGGCTCCTTTCACGTTTGATGTGGAACACGGAATTGCTCTGCACGCAGTGCAGGGGATTCCGGCCTCATCTCTCGGCGAGGGGGAAGTCTCATGGTTTTTCTCTAGTTGCGGCCGGAACCTGTGGTATATTCTCGAGTTACGACGGGGAGGGCCCTTCCAGAAACGTGTTTGTTCAACGACGTCAGGACTCCTGCCTAGTTGCGAGGGACACCTCGGGATTCTCCTCGATTCTTGGCATGGCAATTGGGACGCGTCTCCACGTGAGGCGGGAGACCCAGGGTCCCTTCCCACGTGCCACAGAGATCCTGGGACTCCTATCCATTTTCAAGAGGAGTCAGGAATCGTCTCCTTTGGAAGCATTGTTCTCCCCAACCTCTCGAGTTTTCAAAGGATGTGAGGCCTCCAGTCGCGATGAGGCGGAGAACTCGGTCTTTCTCTGTGGTCTCCACATGGGATTCAGACATCCCTTCATCTTGGGAGATGCAAGACGAGCCTGCATTCAATTCACTGCAGGGATATCCGGCCTTTCTTCGAGTCAGAGCATCTCGGTGTCCATTCCACTTCAGGCCACAAACTCAGGGTCCCTCTCACATACCTGTAGCTGAGAGAAGCCTCCTGTTGAGATGCTTGTGGAAAGTTCGTCTTCCTCTTGAGTCGAAGCCAGGGACTAAGCTCACATCTCGAGTTGATTTGCGGTCCATGGGGCCCTTTTGTGTTGCTCCAGTGACCTCAGGATCCCTCTAGACTTGAGACAGTGATCTTGGGTTTTCTCTGGAGTGCCATCAAGGAAATCAAGGCTCCTTTCACGTCTGATGTGGACACGGAATTGCTCTGCACGCAGTGCAGGGGAATCGGGCCTCATCTCGCGACAAGGGAGATGTCTCATGGTTTTTCTGGAGTTGCGGCCGGAACCTGGGGTATATTCTCGAGTTACGACGGGGAGGGCCCTTCCAGACACGTGTTTGTTCAGCGACGTCAGGACTCCTGCCTAGGTGCGAGGGACACCTCGGGATTACCCTCGAGTCTTGGCATGGCAATTGGGACGCGTCTCCACGTGAGGCGGGAGACCCAGGGTCCCTTTCCACGTGCCACAGGGATCCTGGGACTCCTATCCATTTTCAAGAGGAGTCAATCATCGTCTCCTTGGAAGCATTGATCTCCGCGCACCTCTTGAGATTTCAAAGGATGTGAGGCCTCCGGTCGCAATGAGCGGAGAACTCGGTCGTTCTCTGTGGTCTCCACAGGGGATTCAGACAACCCTTCGTCTTGGGAGATGCAAGACGAGCCTGCATTCAATTCACTGCAGGGATATCATGCCTTACTTCGAGTCAGAGCATCTCGGTGTCCATTCCACTTGAGGCCACAAAATCAGGGTTCCTCTCACATACCTGTAGCTGAGAGAAGCCTCCTCTTGAGGTGCTTGTGGAAAGGTGGTATTCCTCTTGAGTCGAAGCCAGGGACTAAGCTCTCATCTCGAGTTGATTTGGGGTCCACGGAGCCCTTTCCTTTTGGTCCAGTGACCTCAGGATCCCTCTAGACTTGAGACAGTGATCTTGGGTTTTCTCTGGAGTGCCATCAAGGAAATCAAGGCTCCTTTCACGTTTGATGTGGAACACGGAATTGCTCTGCATGCAGTGCAGGGGAATCGGGCCTCAACTCGCGGCGAGGGGGAAATCTCATGGTTTTTCTCGAGTTGCGGCCCGAACCTGGGGTATATTCTCGAGTTACGACGGGGAGGGCCCTTCCAGACACGTGTTTGTTCAGCGACGTCAGGACTCCTGCCTAGGTGCGAGGGACACCTCGGGATTGTCCTCGAGTCTTGGCATGGCAATTGGGACGCGTCTCCACCAGAGGCGGGAGACCCAGGGTCCCTTTCCACGTGCCACAGGGATCCTGGGACTCCTATCCATTTTCAAGAGGAGTCAGGCATCGTCTCCATTCGAAGTATTGATCTCCGCGGACCTCTCCAGTTTCAAAGGATGTGAGGCCTCCGGTCTCGATGAGGCGGAGAACGAGGTCTTTCTCTGTGGTCTCCACAGGGGATTCAGACAACCCTTCGTCTTGGGAGATGCAAGACGAGCCTGCATTAAATTCACTGCAGGGATATCCGGCCTTACTTCGAGTCAGAGCATCTCCGTGTCCATTCCACTTGAGGCCACAAACTCAGGGTCCCTCTCACATACCTGTAGCTGAGAGAAGCCTCCTCTTGAGGTGCTTGTGGAAAGTTGGTATTCCTCTTGAGTTGAAGCCAGGGACTAAGCTCTCATCTCGAGTTGATTTAGGGTCCACGGAGCCCTTTCGTGTTGCTCCAGTGACCTCAGGATCCCTCTAGACTTGAGACAGTGATCTTGGGTTTTCTCTGGAGTGCCATCAAGGAAATCAAGGCTCCTTTCACGTTTGATGTGGAACACGGAATTGCTCTGCACGCAGTGCAGGGGAATCGGGCCTCATCTAGCCGCGAGGGGTAGGTCTCATGGAATTTCTCGAGTTGCGGCCGGAACCTGGGGTATATTCTCGAGTTACGACGGGGAGGGCCCTTCCAGACACGTGTTTGTTCAGCGAAGTCAGGACTCCTGCCTAGGTGCGAGGGACACCTCGGGATTCTCCTCGAGTCTTGGCATGGCAATTGGGACGCGTCTCCACCTGAGGCGGGAGACCCAGGGTCCCTTTCCACGTGCCACAGGGATCCTGGGACTCCTATCCATTTTGAGGAGGATTCAGGCATCGTCTCCTTTGGAAGCATTGATCTCCGTGGACCTCTCGAGTTTTCAAAGGATGGGAGGCCTCCGGTCGCGATGAGGCGGAGAACTAAGTCTTTGTCTGTGGTCTCCACAGGGGATTCAGACATCCCTTCGTCTTGGGAGATGCAAGACGAGCCTGCATTCAATTCTCTGCATGGATATCTGCCCTTACTTCGAGTCAGAGCATCTAGGTGTCCATTCCACTTGAGGCCACAAACTCAAGGTCCCTCTCACATACCTGTAACTGAGAGAGGCCTCCTCTTGAGGTGCTTGTGGAAAGTTGGTATTCCTCTTGAGTCGAAGCCAGGGACGAAGCTCTCCTCTCGAGTTGATTTGTGGTCCACGGAGCTCTTTCTTGTTGCTACAGTGACCTCAGGATCCCTCTAGACTTGAGACAGTGATCTTGGCTTTTCTTTGGAGTGCCATCAAGGAAATCAAGAATCTTTTCACGTTTGATGTGGAACACGGAATTGGTCTGCACGCAGTGCAGGGGAATCGGGCCTCATCTCAAGGCGAGGGGGAAGTCTCATGATGTTTCTCGAGTTGCGGCCGGAACCTGGGGTATATTCTCGAGTTACGACGGGGAGGGCCTTTCCAGACACGTGTTTGTTCTGCGACGTCAGGATTCATGCCTAGGTGCGAGGGACACCTCGGCATTCTCCTCGAGTCTTGGCATGGCAATTAGGACAAGTCTCCACGTGAGGCGGGAGACCCAGGGTCCCGTTCCACGTGCCACAGGGATTCTTGGACTCCGATCCATTTTCAAGAGGAGTCAGGCATCGTCTCCTTTACAAGCATTGATCTCCGCGGACATCTCGAGTTTTCAAAGGATGTGACGCCTCCGGTCGTGATGAGGCGGAGAACTAGGTCTTTCTCTGTGGTCTCCACAGTGGATTCAGACATCCCTTCGTCTTGCGAGATGCAAGACGAGCCTGCATTCAATTCACTGCAGGGATGTCCGGCCTTACTTCGAGTCAGAGCATCTCGGTGTCCATTCTACTTGAGGCCACAAACACAGGTTCCCTCTCACATACCTTTAGCTGAGAGAAGCCTCCTCTTGAGGTGCTCGTGGAAAGTTGGTATTCCTCTTGAGTCGAAGCCAGGGACGAAGCTCTCATCTCGAGTTGATTTGGAGTCCACGGACCCCTTTCGTGTTGCTACAGTGACCTCAGGATCCCTCTCGACTTGAGACAGTGATCTTGGGGTTTCTCTTGAGTGCCATCAAGTAAATCAAGGCTGCTTTCACGTTTGATGTGGAACACGGAATTGCTCTGCACGCAGTGCAGGGGAATCGGGCCTCATCTTGCGGCGACTGGGAAGGCTCATGGTTTTTCTCGAGTTGCAGTCAGAACCTGGGGTATATTCTCGAGTTACGATGGGGAGGGCCCTTCCAGACACGTGTTTGTTCAGTGACGTCAGGACTCCTGCCTAGGTGCGAGGGACACCTCGGGATTCTCCTTGAGCCTTGGCCTGGCAATTGGGACGCGTCTCCAGTGAGGCGGAAGACCCAGGGTCCCTTTCCACGTGCCACAGGGATTCTGGGACTTGTATCCATTTTCAAGAGGAGTCAGGCATCGTCTCCTTAGGAAGCATTGATCTCCGCGGACCTCTCGAGTTTTCAAAGTATGTGAGGCCTATGGTCGCGATGAGGCGGAGATCTAGGTTTTGTCTGTGGTGTCCACAGGGGATTCAGACATCCCTTCGTCTTGGGAGATCCACGACGAGCCTGCATTCAATTCACTGCAGGGATATCCGGCCTTACATTGAGTCAGAGCATCTCGGTGTCCATTCCACTTGAGGCCACAAACTCATGGTCCCTCTCACATACCTGTAGCTGAGAGAAACCTCCTCTTGAGGAGCTTTTGGAAAGTTGGTATTCCTCTTGAGTTGAAGCCAGGGACAAAGCTCTCATCTCGAGTTGATTTGGGGTGCACGGAGCCCTTTCGGGTTGCTACAGTGACCTCAGGATCCCTCTAGACTTGAGACAGTGATCTTGGCTTTTCTTTGGAGTGCCATCAAGGAAATCAAGAATCCTTTCACGTTTGATGTGGAACACGGAATTGGTCTGCACGCAGTGCAGGAGAATCGGGCCACATCTCAAGGCGAGGGGGAAGTCTTATGGTTTTTCTCGAGTTGCGGCCGGAACCTGGGGTATATTCCTGAGTTACGACGGGGAGGGCCCTTCCAGACAAGTGTTTGTTCAGCGACGTCAGGACTAGTGCCTAGGTGCGAGGAACACCTCGGGATTCTCCTCGAGTCTTGGCATGGCAATTAGGACAAGTCTCCATGTGAGGCGGGAGACCCAGGTTCCCGTTCCACGTGCCACAGGGTTTCTTGGACTCCTATCCATTTTCAAGAGGAGTCAGGCATCGTCGCCTTAGGAAGCATTGATCTCCGTGGACCTCTCGAGTTTTCAAAGATGTGATGCCTCCGGTCGCCATGAGAGGGAGAACTAGGTCTTTCTCTGTGGTCTCCACAGGGGATTCAGATATCCCTTCGTCTTGGGAGATGCAAGACGAGACTTCATTCAATTCACTGCAGGGATATCCGGCCTTACTTCGAGTCAGAGCATCTCGGTGTCCATTCTACTTGAGGCCACAAACTCAGGGTCCCTCGCACATACCTGTAACTGACAGAAACCGCCTCTTGAGGTGCATGTGGAAAGTTGGTATTCCTCTTGAGTCGAAGCCAGGGACTAAGCTCTCATCTCGACTTGATTTGGGGTCCACGGAGACCTTTCTTGTTGCTACAGTGACCTCAGGATCCCTCTAGACTTGAGACAGTGATCTTGGGTTTTCTCTGGAGTGCCATCAAGGAAATCAAGGCTCCTTTCACGTTTGATGTGGAACACGGAATTGCTCTGCATGCAGTGCAGGTAAATCGGGCCTCATCTCGTGGCGAGGGGGAAGTCTCATGGTTTTTCTCGAGTTGCGGCAGGAACCCGGGGTATATTCTCGAGTTACGACGGGGAGGGCCCTTCCAGACACGTGTTTGTTCAGTGACGTCAGGACTCCTGCCTAGGTGTGAGGGACACCTCGGGATTCTCCTCGAGTCTTGTCATGGCAATTGGGACGCGTCTCCACGTTAGGCGGGAGATCCAGGGTCCCTTTCCATGTGCCACAGGGATCCTGGGACTCCTATCCATTTTCAAGAGGAGTCAGGCATCGTCTCCTTTGGAAGCATTGATCTCCGCGGACCTCTCGAGTTCTCAAAGGATGTGAGGACTCACGTCGCGATGAGGCGGAGAACAATGTCTTTCTCTATGGTCTCCACAGGGGATTCATACATCCCTTCTTCTTAGGAGATGCAAGATGAGCCTGCATTCAATTCACTGCAGGGATATCTGGCCTTTATCGAATCAGTGCATCTCGGTGTCCATTACATTTGAGGCCACACACTCAGGGTCCCCCTCACATAAATGTAGCTGAGAGAAACCTCATCTTGAGGTCCTTGTGGAAAGTTGGTATTCCTCTTGAGTCGAAGCCAGGGAGTAAGCTCTCATCTCGAGTTGATTTGGGGTCCACGGAGCTCTTTCGTGTTGCTACAGTAACCTCAGGATCCCTCTAGACTTGAGACAGTGATCTTGGCTTTTCTCTGGAGTGCCATCAAAGAAATCAAGGCTCCTTTCACGTTTGATGTGGAACACGGAATTGCTCTGCACGCAGTGCAGGGGAATCGGGCCTCATCTCGCGGCGAGGGGGAATTCTCATGGTTTTCGTCGAGTTGCGGCCGGAACCTGGGGTATGTTCTCGAGTTACGACGGGGAGGGCCCTTCCAGACACCTGTTTGTTCAGCGACGTCAGGACTCCTGCCTAGGTGCGAGGCACAACTCGGGATTCTCCTCGAGTCTTGGCATGGCAATTGGGACGCGTCTCCACGTGAGGCGGGAGACCCAGGGTCCCTTTCCACGTGCCACAGGGATCCTGGGACCCCTATCCATTTTCAAGAGGAGTCAGGCATCGTCTCCTTTGGAAGCATTGATCTCCGCACACCTCTCGAGGTTTCAAAGGATGTGAGGCCTCAATTCGGGATGAGGCGGAGAACTAGGTCTTTCTCTGTGGTCTCCACAGTGAATTCAGACATCCCTTCCTCTTGGGAGATGCAAAACGAGCCTGCATTCAATTCACTGCAGGGATATCCGGCCTTACTTCGAGTCAGAGCATCACGCTATCCATTCGACTTGAGGCCACGAGCTCAGGGTCCCTCTCACATACCTGAAGGAGACAGAAGCCTCCTCTTGAGGTGCTTGTGGAAAGTTGGTATTCCTCTTGAGTCGAAGGCAGGGACGAAGCTCTCATCTCGAGTTGTTTGCGGCCCACGAAGCCCTTTCATGTTGCTACAGTGACCTCAGGATCCCTCTAGAATTCAGACAGTGATCTTGGGTTTTCTCTGGAGTGCCATCAAGGTAATCAAGGCTCCTTTCACGTTTGATGTGGAACACGGAATTGCTTTGCTCGCAGTGCAGGGGAATCGGGCCTCATCTTGCCGAGAGGGGGAAGTCTCATGGTTTTTCTCGAGTTGCGGCCGGAACCTGGGGTATATTCTGGAGTTACGACGGGGAGGGCCCTTCCAGACACGTGTTTGTTCAGCGACGTCAGGACTCCTGCCTAGGTGCGAGGGACACCTCGGGATTCTCCTCGAGTCTTGGAATGGCAATTGGGACCCGTCTCCACGTGAGGCGGGAGACCCAGGGTCCCTTTCCACGTGCCACAGGGATCCTGGGACTCCTATCCATTTTCAAGAGGAGTCAGGCATCGTCTCCTTTGGAAGCATTGATCTCCGTGGACCTCTCGAGTTTTCAAAGGATTAGAGGCCTCCGGTCGCGATGAGGCGGAGAACTAGGTTTTCTCTGTGGTCTCCACAGTGGATTCAGACATCCCTTCGTCTTGGGAGATGCAAGACGAGCCTGCATTCAATTCACAGCAGGGATATCCGGCCTTACTTCGAGTCAGAGCATCACAGTGTCCATTGCACTTGAGGCCACAAACTCAGGGTTTCTCTCACATACCTGTAGCTGAGAGAAGCCTCCTCTTGAGGTGCTTGTGGAAAGGTGCTATTCCTCTTGAGTCGAAACCAGGGACGAAGCTCTCATCTCTAGTTGATTTGGGGTCCACGGAGCCCTTTCGTGTTGCTACAGTGACCTCAGGATCCCTCTAGACTTGAGACAGTGATCTTGGGTTTTCTCTGGAGTGCCATCAAGGAAATCAAGGCTCCTTTCACGTTTGATGTGGAACACGGAATTGCTCTGCATGCAGTGCAGGGGAATCTGGCCTCATCTCACGGCGAGGGGGAAGTCTCATCTTTTTTCTCGAGAAGCGGCTGGAACCTGGGGAATATTCTCGAGTTACGACGGGGAGGGCCCTTCCAGACACGTGTTTGTTCAGCGACGTCAGGACTCCTGCCTAGGTGCGAGGGACACCTCGCGATTCTCCTCGAGTCTTGGCATGGCAATTGGGACGCGTCTCCACGTGAGGCGGGAGACCCAGGGTCCCTTTCCACGTGCCACAAGGATCCTGGGACTCCTATCCATTTTCAAGAGGAGTCAGGCATTCTCCTTTGGAAGCATTGATCTCCGCGGACCTCTCGAGTTTTCAAAGGATGTGAGGCGTCCTGGTCGCGAGGAGGCGGAGAACTATGTCTTTCTCTGTGGTCTCCACAGGGGAATCAGACATCCCTTCGTCTTGGGAGATGCAAGACGAGCCTGCATTCAATTCACTGCAGGGATATCTGGCCTTAGTTCGAGTCAGAGCATCTTGGTGTCCATTCCACTTGAGGACACAAACTCAGGGTCCCTCTCACATACCTGTAGCTGAGAGAAGCCTCCTCTTGAGGTGCTTGTGGAAAGTTGGTATTCCCCTTGAGTCGAAGCCAGGGACGAAGCTCTCATCTCGAGTTGATTTAGGGTCCATGGAGCCCTTTCCTGTGGCTCCAGTGACCTCAGGATCCCTCTAGAATTGACACAGTGATCTTGGGTTTCTCTGGAGTGCCATCAAGGAAATCAAGGCTCCTTTCACGTTTGATGTGGAACACGGAATTGCTCTGCACGCTGTGCAGGGGAATCGGGCCTCATCTCGCGGCGAGGGGGAAGTCTCATGGTTTTTCTCGAGTTGCGGCCGGAACCTGGGGTACATTCTAAAGTTACTACGGGGAGGGCCCTTCCAGACACGTGTTTGTTCAGCGAAGTCAGGACTCCTGCCTAGGTGCGAGGGACACCTCGGGATACTCGTCGAGTCTTGGCATGGCAATTGGGACGGGTCTCCACGTGAGGCGGAAGACCCAGTGTCTCTTTCCACGTGCCAAAGGGATCCTGAGACTCCTATCCATTTTCAAGAAGAGACAGGCATCGTCTCCTTTGGAAGCATTGATCTCGACGGACCTCTCGAGTTTTCAAAGGATGTGAGGCCTTCGGTCGCGATGAGGCGGAGAACGAGGTCTTTCTCTGTGGTCTCCACAGGGGATTCAGACATCACTTCGTCTTGGGAGATGCAAGACGAGCCTGCATTCAATTCACTGCAGGGATATCCGGCCTTACTTCACGTCAGAGCATCTCGGTGTCCATTCCACTTGAGGCCACAAACTCAGGGTCCCTCTCACATACCTGCAGCTGAGAGATGCCTCCTCTTGAGGTGCTTGTGTAAAGTTGGTGTTCCTCTTGAGTTGAAGCCAGGGACTAAGCTCTCATCTCGAGTTGATTTGGGGTCCTTGGAGCCCTTTCCTGTTGCTACAGTGTCCTCAGGATCCCTCTAGACTTGAGACAGTGATCTTGGGTTTTCTCAGGAGTGCCATCAATAAAAGCAGGGCTCCTTTCACGTTTGATGTCAATCACGGAATTGTGCTGCACGCAGTGCAGGGGAATCGGGCCTCATCTCGCGGCGAGGGGTAAGTCTCATGGTTTTTCTCGAGTTGCGGCCGGAACCTGGGGTATATTCTCGAGTTATGACGGGGAGGGCCCTTCCAGACACGTGTTTGTTCAGCGACGTCAGGACTCCTGCCTAGGTGCGAGGGAGACCTCGGGATTCTCCTCGAGTCTTGGCATGGCAATTGGGACGCATCTCCACATGACGCGGAAGACCCAGTGTCCCTTTCCACGTGTCACAGGGATCCTGGGACTCCTATCCATTTTCAAGAGGAGTCAGGCATCGTCTCCTTTGGAAGCATTGATCTCCGCGGACCTCTCGAGGTTTCAAAGTATGTGAGGCCTCCGGTCGCGATGAGGCGGAGAACTAGGTCTTTCTCTGTGGTCTCCACAGGGGATTCAGACATCCCTTCGTCTTGGGAGATGCAAGGCGAGCCTGCATTCAATTCACTGCAGGCATATCCGGCCTTACTTCGAGTCAGAGCATCTCGGTGTCCATTCCACTTGAGGCCACAAACTCAGGGTCCCTCTCACATACCTGTAGCTGAGAGAATCCTCCTCTTGAGGTGCTTGTGGAAAGTTGGTATTCCTCTTGAGTCGAAGCCAGTGACGAAGCTCTCATCTCGAGTTGATTTGGGGTCCACGGAGCCCTTTCGTGTTGCTCCAGTGACCTCAGGATCCCTCTAGACTTGAGACAGTGATCTTGGGTTTTCTCTGGAGTGCCATCAAGGAAATCAAGGCTCCTTTCACGTTTGATGTGGAACACGGAATTGCTCTGCACGCAGTGCAGGGGAATTGGGCCTCATCTCGCGGCGAGCTGGAAGTCTCATGGTTTTTCTCGAGTTGCGGCCGGAACCTGGGGTATATTCTCGAGTTACGACGGGGAGGGCCCTTCCAGACACGTGTTTGTTCAGCGACGTCAGGACTCCTGCCTAGGTGCGAGGGACACCTCGGGATTCTCCTCGAGTCTTGGCATGGCAATTGGGACGCGTCTCCACGTGAGGCGGGAGACCCAGGGTCCCTTTCCACGTGCCACAGGGATCCTGGGACTCCTATCCATTTGCAAGAGGAGTCAGGCCTCGTCTCCTTTGGAAGCATTGATCTGCCCGGACCTCTCGAGTTTTCAAAGGATGTGAGGCCTCCGTTCGCGTTGAGGCTGAGGACTAGGTCTTTCTCTGTGGTCTCCACAGGGGATTCAGACATCCCTTCGTCTTGGGAGATGCAAGATGAGCCTGCATTCAATTCACAGCAGGGATATCCGGCCTTACTTCAAGTCAGAGAATCTCTGTGTCCATTCCACTTGAGGCCACAAACTCAGGGTCCCTCTCACATACCTGTAGCTGAGAAAAGCCTCCTCTTGAGGTGCTTGTGGAAAGTTGGTATTCCTCTTGAGTCGAAGCCAGGGACTAAGCTCTCATCTCGAGTTGATTTTGGGCCCACGGAGCCCTTTCTTGTTGCTCCAGTGACCTCAGGATCCCTCTAGACTTGAGACAGTGATCTTGGGTTTTCTCTGGAGTGCCATCAAGGAAATCAAGGCTCCTTTCACGTTTGATGTGGAACACGGAATTGCTCTGCACGAAGTGAAGGGGAATCGGGCCTCATCTCGCGGCGAGGGGGAAGTCTCATGGTTTTTCTCGAGTTGCCGCCAGAACCTGGGGTATATTCTCGAGTTACGACGGGGAGGGCCCTTCCAGACACGTGTTTGTTCAGCGACGTCAGGACTCCTGCCTAGGTGCGAGGGACACCTCGGGATTCTCCTCGAGTTTGGCATGGCAATTGGGACGCGTCTCCACGTGAGGCGGGAGACCCAGGGTCCCTTTCCACGTGCCACAGGGATCCTGGGACTCCTATCCATTTTCAAGAGGAGGCAGGCATTGTCTCCTTTGGAAGCACTGATCTCCGCGGACCTCTCGAGTTTTCAAAGGATGTGAGGCCTCCGGTCGCGTTGTGTCGGACGACTAGGTCTTTCTCTGTGGTCTCCACAGGGGATTCAGACATCCCTTCGTCTTCGGAGATGCAAGACGAGCCTGCATTCAATTCACTGCAGGCATATCCGGCCTTACTTCGAGTCAGAGCATCTCGGTGTCCATTCCACTTGAGGCCACAAACTCAGGGTCCCTCTCACATACCTGTAGCTGAGAGAAGCCTCCTCTTGAGGTGCTTGTGGAACGTTGGTATTCCTCTTGAGTCGAAGCCAGGGACTAAGCTCTCATCTCGAGTTGATTTGGGGTCCACGGAGCCCTTTCGTTTTGCTCCAGTGACCTCAGGATCCCTCTAGACTTGAGACAGTGATCTTGGGTTTTCTCTGGAGTGCCATCAAGGAAATCAAGCTCCTTTCACGTTTGATGTGGAACACGGAATTGCTCTGCACGAAGTGATGGGGAATCGGGCCACATCTCGCGGCGAGGGGGAAGTCTCATGGTTTTTCTCGAGTTGCGGCCGGAACCTGGGGTATATTCTCGAGTTATGACGGGGAGGGCCCTTCCAGACACGTGTTTGTTCAGCGACGGCAGGACTCCTGCCTAGGTGTGAGGGACACCTCGGGATTCTCCTCGAGTCTTGGCATGGCAACTGGGACGCGTCTCCACGTGAGGCGGGAGACCCAGGGTCCCATTCCACGTGCCACAGGGATCCTGGGACTCCTATCCATTTTCAAGATGAGTCAGGCTTCGTCTCCTTTGGAAGCTTTGTTCTGCGCTGACCTCTCGAGTTTTCAAAGGATGTGAGGCCTCCGGTCGCGATGAGGCGGAGAACTAGGTCTTTCTCTGTGGTCTCCACAGGGGAATCAGACATCCCTTCGTCTTGGGAGATGCAAGACGAGCCTGCATTCAATTCACTGCAGGGATATCCGGCCTTACTTCGAGTCAGAGCATCTCGGTGTCCATTCCACTTGAGGCCACAAACTCAGGGTCCCTCTCACATACCTGTAGCTGAGAGAATCCTCCTCTTGAGGTGCTTGTGGAAAGTTGGTATTCCTCTTGAGTTGAAGCCAGGGAAAAGCTCTCATCTCGAGTTGATTTGGGGTCCACGGAGCCCTTTCGTGTTGCTCCAGTGACCTCAGGATCCCTCTAGTCTTGAGACAGTGATCTTGGGTTTTCTCTGGGGTGCCATCAAGGAAATCAAGGCTCCTTTCACGTTTGATGTGGAACACGGAATTGCTCTGCACGCAGTGCAGGGGAATCGGGCCTCATCTCGCGGCGAGGGGGAAGTCTCATGGTTTTTCTTGAGTTCCGGCCGGAACCTGTGGTATATTCTCGAGTTACGACGGGGAGGCCCCTTCCAGACACGTGTTTGTTCAGCGACGTCAGGACTCCTGCCTAGGTGCGAGGGACACCTCGGGATTCTCCTCGAGTCTTGGCATGGCAATTGGGACGCGTCTCCACGTGAGGCGGGAGACCAAGGGCCCCTTTCCACGTGCCACAGGGATCCTGGGACTCCTATCCATTTTCAAGAGGAGGCAGGCATCGTCTCCTTTGGAAGCATTGATCTCCTCAGACCTCTCGAGTTTTCAAAGGATGTGAGGCCTCCGGTCAAGATGAGGCGGAGAACTAGGTCTTTCTCTGTGGTCTCCACAGGGGATTCAGACATCCCTTCGTCTTGAGAGATGCAAGACGAGCCGGCATTCAATTCACTGCAGGGATATCCGGCCTTACTTCGAGTCAGAACATCTCGGTGTCCATTCCACTTGAGGCCACAAACTCAGGGTCCCTCTCACATACCTGTAGCTGAGAGAAGCCTCCTCTTGAGGTGCTTGTGGAAAGTTGGTATTCCTCTTGAGTCGAAGCCAGGGACTAAGCTCTCATCTCGAGTTGATTTGCGGTCCACGGAGCCCTTCCTTGTTGCTCCAGTGACCTCAGGATCCCTCTAGACTTGAGACAGTGATCTTGGGTTTTCTCTGGAGTGCCATCAAGGAAATCAAGGCTCCTTTCACGTTTGATGTGGAACACGGAATTGCTCTGCACACAGTGCAGGGGAATCGGTCCTCATCTCGCGGCGAGGGGGAAGTCTCATGGTTTGTCTCGAGTTGCGGCCGGAACCTGGGGTATATTCTCGAGTTACGACGGGGAGGGCCCTTCCAGACACGTGTTTGTTCAGCGACGTCAGGACTCCTGCCTAGGTGCGAGGGACACCTCGGGATTCTCCTCGAGTCTTGGCATGGCAATTGGGACGCGTCTCCACGTGAGGCGGGAGACCCAGGGTCCCTTTCTACGTGCCACAGGGATCCTGGGACTCCTATCCATTTTCAAGAGGAGTCAGGCATCGTCTCCTTTGGAAGCATTGATCTCCGCGGACCTCTCGAGATTTCAAAGGATGTGAGGCCTCCGGTCTCGATGAGGCGGAGAACTAGGTCTTTCTCTGTGGTCTCCACAGGGGATTCAGACATCCCTTCGTCTTGGGAGATGCAAGACGAGCCTGCATTCAATTCACTGCAGGGATATCCGGCCTTACTTCGAGTCAGAGCATCTCGGTGTCCATTCCACTTGAGGCCACAAACTCAGTGTCCTCTCACATACCTGTAGCTGAGAGAAGCCTCCTCTTGAGGTGCTTGTGGAAAGTTGGTATTCCTCTTGAGTCGAAGCCAGAGACTAAACTCTCATCTCGAGTTGATTTGGGGTCCACGGATCTCTTTCCTGTTGCTCCAGTGACCTCAGGATCCCTCTCGACTTGAGACAGTGATCTTGGGTTTTCTCTGGAGTGCTATCAAGGAAATCAAGCCTCCTTTCACGTTTGATGTGGAACACGGAATTGCTCTGCACGCAGTGCAGGGGAATCGGGCCTCATCTCGCGGCGAAGGGGAAGTCTCTTGGTTTTTCTCGAGATTCGGCCGAAATCTGATTTATATTCTCGAGTTATGACGGGGAGGGCCCTTCCAGACACGTGTTTGTTCAGCGACGTCAGGACTGCTGCCTAGGTGCGAGGGACACCTCGGGATTCTCCTCGAGTCTTGGCATGGCAATTGGGACGCGTCTCCACGTGAGGCGGGAGACCCAGGGTCCCTTTCCACGTGCCACAGGGATCCTGGGACTCCTATACATTTTCAAGAGGAGTCAGGCATCGTCTCCTTTGGAAGCATTGATCTCCGCGGACCTCTCGAGTTTTCAAAGGATGTGAGGCCTTCGGTCGCGATGAGGCGGAGAACTAGTTCTTTCTCTGTGGTCTCCACAGGGGATTCAGACATCCCTTCGTCTTGGGAGATGCAAGACGAGCCTGCATTCAATTCACTGCAGGGATATCCGTCCTTACTTCGAGTCAGAGCATCTCGGTGTCCATTCCACTTGAGGCCACAAACTCAGGGTCCCTCTCACATACCTGTAGCTGAGAGAAGCCTCCTCTTGAGGTGCTTGTGGAAAGTTGGTATTCCTCTTGAGTCGAAGTCAGGGGCTAAGCTCTCATCTCGAGTTGATTTGGGGTACACGGAGCCCTTTCGTGTTGCTCCAGTGACCTCAGGATCCCTCTAGACTTGAGACAGTGATCTTGGGTTTTGTCTGGAGTGCCATCAAGGAAATCAAGGCTCCTTTCACGTTTGATGTGGAACACGGAATTGCTCTGCACGCAATGCAGGGGAATCGGGCCTCATCTCGCGGCGAGGGGGAAGTCTCATATTTTTTCTCGAGTTGCGGCCGGAACCTGATTTATATTTTCGAGTTACAACGGGGAGGGCCCTTCCAGACACGTGTTTGTTAAGTGATGTCAGGACTCCTGCCTAGGTGCGAGGGACACCTCGGGATTCTCCTCGAGTCTTGGCATGGCAATTGGGACGCGTCTCCACGTAAGGCGGGAGACCCAGGGTCCATTTCCACGTGCCACAGGGATCCTGGGACTCCTATCCATTTTCAAGTCATCGTCTCCTTTGGAAGCATTGATCTCCGCGGACCTCTCGAATTTTCAAAGGACGTGAGGCCTCCGTTCGCGGTGAGGCGGAGTACTAGGTCTTTCTCTGTGGACTCCAAAGGGGATTCAGACAACCCTTCGTCTTGGGAGATGCAAGACGAGCCTGCATTCAATTCACTGCAGGGATATCCGGCCTTACTTCGAGTCAGAGCATCTCGGTGTCCATTCCACTTGAGGCCACAAACTCAGGGTCCCTCTCACATACCTGTAGCTGAGAGAAGCCTCCTCTTGAGGTGCTTGTGGAAAGTTGGTATTCCTCTTGAGTCGAAGCCAGGGACTAAGCTCTCATCTCGAGTAGATTTGGGTTACACGGAGCCCTTTCCTGTTGCTCCAGTGACCTCAGGATCCCTCTAGACTTGAGTCAGTGATCTTGGGTTTTCTCTGGAGTGCCATCAAGGAAATCAAGGCTCCTTTCACGTGTCATGTGGAACACGGAATTGCTCTGCACGCAATGCAGGGGAATCGGGCCTCATCTCGCGGCGAGGGGGAAGTCTCATGGTTTTTCTCGAGTTGCGGCCGGAACCTGTGGTATATTCTCGAGTTACGACGTGGAGGGCCCTTCCAGACACGTGTTTGTTCAGCGACGTCAGGACTCCTGCCTAGGTGCGAGGGACACCTCGGGATTCTCCTCGAGTCTTGGCATGGCAATTGGGACGCGTCTCCAAATGAGGGGGGAGACCCAGTGTCCCTTTCCTCGTGCCACAGGGATCCAGGGACTCCTATCCATTTTCAAGAGGAGTCAGTCATCGTCACCTTTGGAAGCATTGATCTCTGCGGACATCTCTAGTTTTCAAAGGATGTGAGGCCTCCGGTCTTGAAGAGGCGGAGGACTAGGTCTTTCTCTGTGGTCTCCACAGGGGATTCAAACATTCCTTCGTCTTGGGAGATGCAAGACGAGCCTGCATTCAATTCACTGCAGGGATATCCGGCCTTACTTCGAGTCAGAGCATCTCGGTGTCCATTCCACTTGAGGTCACAAAATCAGGGTCCCTCTCACATACCTGTAGCTGAGAGAAGCCTCCTCTTGAGGTGCTTGTGGAAAGTTCGTATTCCCCTTGAGTCGAAGCCAGGGACTAAGCTCTCATCTCGAGTTGATTTCGGGTCCATGGATCCTTTTCGTGTTGCTCCAGTGACCTCAGGATCCCTCTAGACTTGAGACAGTGATCTTGGGTTTTCTCTGGAGTGCCATCAAGGAAATCAAGGCTCCTTTCACGTTTGATGTGGAACACAGAATTGCTCTGCACGCAGTGCAGGGGATTCGGGCCTCATCTCTCGGCGAGGTGGAAGTCTCATGGTTTTTCTCGAATTGCGGACGGACCCTAAGGTATATTCTCGAGTTACGACGGGGAGGGCCCTTCCAGACACGTGTTTGTTCAATGACGTCAGGACTCCTGCCTAGGTACGAGGGATACCTCGGCATTCTCCTCGAGTCTTGGCATGGCAATTGGGACGCGTCTCCACGTGAGGCGGGAGACCCAGGGTCCCTTCCCACGTGCCACAGAGATCCTGGGACTCCTATCCATTTTCAAGAGGAGTCAGGCATCGTCTCCTTTGGAAGCATTGAACTCCCCAACCTCTCGAGTTTTCAAAGGATGTGAGGTCTCCGGTCGCGATGAGGCGGAGGACTAGGTCTTTCTCTGTGGTCTCCACAGGGGATTCAGACATCCCTTCGTCTTGGGAGACGAAAGACGAGCCTGCATCAATTCACTTTAGGGATATCCGGCCTTACTACGAGTCAGAGCATCTCGGTGTCCATTCCACTTGAGGCCACAAACTCAGGGGCCCTCTCACATACCTGTAGCTGAGAGAAGCCTCCTCTTGAGGTGCTTGTGGAAAGTTGGTATTCCTCTTGAGGCGAAGCCAGGGACTAAGCTCTCATCTCGAGTTGATTTGGGGTCCACGGAGCCCTTTCGTGTTGCTCCAGTGACCTCAGGATCCCTCTAGACTTGAGACAGTGATCTTGGGTTTTCTCTGGAGTGCCATCAAGGAAATCAAGGCTCCTTTCACGTTTGATATGGAACACGGAATTGCTCTACACGCAGTGCAGGGGAATCGGGCCTCATCTCGCGGCGAGGGGGAAGTCTCATGGTTTTTCTCGAGTTGCGGCCGGAACCTGGGGTATATTCTCGAGTTACGACGGGGAGGGCCCTTCCAGACACGTGTTTGTTCAGCGACGCCAGGACTTCTGCCTAGGTGCGAGGGACACCTCGGGATTCTCCTCGAGTCTTGGCATGGCAATTGGGACGCGTCTCCACGTGAGGCGGGAGACCCAGGGTCCCTTTCCACGTGCCACAGGGATCTTGGGACTCCTATCCACTTTCAAGAGGAGTCAGGCATCGTCTCCTTTGGAAGCACTGATCTCCGCGGACCTCTCGAGTCTTCAAAGGATGTGAGGCATCCGGTCGCGAGAAGGCAGAGTATTAGGTCTTTCTCTGTGGTCTCCACAGGGGATTCAGACAACCCTTCGTCTTGGGAGATGCAAGACGAGCCTGCATTCAATTCACTGCAGGGATATCCGGCCTTACTTCGAGTCAGAGCATCTCGGTGTCCATTCCACTTGAGGCCACAAACTCAGGGTCCCTCTCACATACCTGTAGCTGAGAGAAGCCTCCTCTTGAGGTGATTGTGGAAAGTTGGTATTCCCCTTGAGTCGAAGCCAGGGACTAAGCTCTCATCTCGAGTTGATTTGGGGTCCACGGATCCCTTTCTTGTTGCTCCAGTGCCCTCAGGATCCCTCTAGACTTGAGCCAGTGATCTTGGGTTTTCTCTGGAGTGCCATCAAGGATATCAAGGCTCCTTTCACGTTTGATGTGGAACACGGAATTGCTCTGCACGCAGTGCAGGGGATTCGGGCCTCATCTCTCGGCGAGGGGGAAGTCTCATGGTTTTTCTCGAGTTGCGGCCGGAACCTGGGGTATATTCTCGAGTTACGACGGGGAGGGCCCTTCCAGACACGTGTTTGTTCAGCGACGTCAGGACTCCTGCCTAGGTGCGAGGGACACCTCGGGATTCTCCTCGAGTCTTGGCATGGCAATTGGGACACCTCTCCACGTGAGGCGGGAGACCCAGTGTCCCTTTCCACGTGCCACAGGGATCCTGGGACTCCGATCCATTTTCAAGAGGAGTCAGGCATCGTCTCCTTTGGAAGCACTGATCTCCGCGGACCTCTCGAGTCTTCAAAGGATGTGAGGCCTCCGGTTGCGAGGAGGCAGAGTATTAGGTCTTTCTCTGTGGTCTCCACAGGGGATTCAGACAACCCTTCGTCTTGGGAGATGCAAGACGAGCCTGCATTCAATTCACTGCAGGGATATCCGGCCTTACTTCGAGTCAGAGCATCTCGGTGTCCATTCCACTTGAGGCCACAAACTCAGGGTCCCTCTCACATACCTGTAGCTGAGAGAAGCCTCCTCTTGAGGTGCTTGTGGAAAGGTGGTATTCCTCTTGAGTCGAAGCCAGGGACTAAGCTCTCATCTCGAGTTGATTTGGGGTCCACGGAGCCCTTTCTTGTATCTCCTGTGACCTGAGGATCCCTCTAGACTTGAGACAGTGATCTTGGGTTTTCTCTGGAGTGCCATCAAGGAAATCAAGGCTCCTTTCACGTTTGATGTGGAACACGGAATTGCTCTGCATGCAGTGCAGGGGAATCGGGCCTCATGTCGCGGCGAGGGGCAAGTCTCATGGTTTTTCTCGAGTTGCGGCCGGAACCTGGGGTATATTCTCGAGTTACGACGGGGAGGGCCCGTCCAGACACGTGTTTGTTCAGCAACGTCAGGACTCCTGCCTAGATGCGAGGGATACCTCGGGATTCTCCTCTAGTCTTGGCATGGCAATTGGGACGCGTCTCCACGTGAGGCGGGAGACCAAGGGCCCCTTTCCACGTGCCACAGGGATCCTGGGACTCCTATCCACTTTCAAGAGGAGTCAGGCATCGACTCCATTGGAAGTATTGATCTCCGCGGACCTCTCCAGTTTCAAAGGATGTGAGGCCTCCGGTCGCTATGAGGCAGAGGACTAGGTCTTTCTCTGTGGTCTCCACAGGGGATTCAGACAACCCTTCGTCTTGGGAGGTGCAAGACGAGCTTGCATTAAATTCACTGCACGGATATCCGGCCTTACTTCGAGTCAGAGCATCTCCGTGTCCATTCCACTTGAGGCCACAAACTCAGGGTCCCTCTCACATACCTGTAGCTGAGAGAAGCCTCCTCTTGAGGTGCTTGTGGAAAGTTGGTATTCCTCTTGAGTTGAAGCCAGGGACTAAGCTCTCATCTCGAGTTGATTTGGGGTCCACGGAGCACTTTCGTGTTGCTCCAGTGACCTCAGGATCCCTCTCGACTTGAGACAGTGATCTTGGGTTTTCTCTGGGGTGCCATCAAGGAAATCAAGGCTCCTTTCACGTTTGATGTGGAACACGGAATTGCTCTGCATGCAGTGCAGGGGAATCGGGCCTCATCTAGCCGCGAGGGGTAGGTCTCATGGAATTTCTCGAGTTGCGGCCGGAACCTGGGGTATATTCTCGAGTTACTATGGGGAGGGCCCTTCCAGACACGTGTTTGTTCAGCGAAGTCAGGACTCCTGCCTAGGTGCGAGGGACACCTCGGGATTCTCCTCGAGTCTTGGCATGGCAATTGGGACGCGTCTCCACTAGAGGCGGGAGACCCAGGGTCCCTTTCCACGTGCCACAGGGATCCTGGGACTCCTATCCATTTTGAAGAGGATTCAGGCATCGTCTCCTTTGGAAGCATTGATCTCCGTGGACCTCTCGAGTTTTCAAAGGATGGGAGGCCTCCGGTCGCGATGAGGCGGAGAACTAAGTCTTTGTCTGTGGTCTCCACAGGGGATTCAGACATCCCTTCGTCTTGGGAGATGCAAGACGAGCCTGCATTCAATTCTCTGCATGGATATCTGCCCTTACTTCGAGTCAGAGCATCTAGGTGTCCATTCCACTTGAGGCCACAAACTCAAGGTCCCTCTCACATACCTGTAACTGAGAGAGGCCTCCTCTTGAGGTGCTTGTGGAAAGTTGGTATTCCTCTTGAGTCGAAGCCAGGGACGAAGCTCTCCTCTCGAGTTGATTTGTGGTCCACGGAGCTCTTTCTTGTTGCTACAGTGACCTCAGGATCCCTCTAGACTTGAGACAGTGATCTTGGCTTTTCTTTGGAGTGCCATCAAGGAAATCAAGAATCTTTTCACGTTTGATGTGGAACACGGAATTGGTCTGCACGCAGTGAAGGGGAATCGGGCCTCATCTCAAGGCGAGGGGGAAGTCTCATGATGTTTCGCGAGTTGCGGCCGGAACCTGGGGTATATTCTCGAGTTACGACGGGGAGGGCCTTTCCAGACACGTGTTTGTTCTGCGACGTCAGGATTCCTGCCTAGGTGCGAGGGACACCTCGGCATTCTCCTCGAGTCTTGGCATGGCAATTAGGACAATTCTCCACGTGAGGCGGGAGACCCAGGGTCCCGTTCCACGTGCCACAGGGATTCTTGGACTCCTATCCATTTTCAAGAGGAGTCAGGCATCGGCTCCTTAGGAAGCATTGATCTCCGCGGACCTCTCGAGTTTTCAAAGGATGTGATGCCTCCGGTCGCCATGAGAGGGAGAACTAGGTCTTTCTCTGTGGTCTCCACAGGGGATTCAGACATCCCTTCATCTTGGGAGATGCAAGACGAGACTTCATTCAATTTACTGCAGGGATATCCGGCCATACTTCGAGTCAGAGCATCTCGGTGTCCATTCCGCTTGAGGCCACAAACTCAGGGACCCTCTCACATACATGTAGCTGAGAGAAGCCTCCTCTTGAAGTGCTTGTGGAACGTTGGTATTCCTCTTGAGTCGAAGCCAGGGACTAAGCTCTCATCTCGAGTTGATTTGGGGTCCACGGAGCCCTTTCGTTTTGTTCCAGTGACCTCAGGATCCCTCTAGACTTGAGACAGTGATCTTGGCTTTTCTCTGGAGTGCCATCAAGGAAATCAAGCTCCTTTCACGTTTGATGTGGAACACGGAATTGCTCTGCACGAAGTGAAGGGGAATCGGGCCTCATCTCGCGGCGAGGGGGAAGTCTCATGGTTTTTCTCGAGTTGCGGCCGGAACCTGGGGTATATTCTCGAGTTATGACGGGGAGGGCCCTTCCAGACACGTGTTTGTTCAGCGACGGCAGGACTCCTGTCTAGGTGCGAGGGACACCTCGGGATTCTCCTCGAGTCTTGGCATGGCAATTGGGACGCGTCTCCACGTGAGGCGGGAGACCCAGTGTCCCTTTCCACGTGCCACAGGGATCCTGGGACTCCTATCCATTTGCAAGAGGAGTCAGGCATCGTCTCCTTTGGAAGCATTGATCTCCGCGGACCTCTCGAGTTTTCAAAGGATGTGAGGCCTCCGGTCGCGATGAGGCGGAGAACTAGGTCTTTCTCTCTGGTCTCCACAGGGGATGCAGACATCCCGTCGTCTTGGAGATGCATGACGAGCCTGCATTCAATTCACTGCAGGGATATCCGGCCTTACTTCGAGTCTGAGCATCTCGGTGTTCATTCCACTTGAGGCCACAAACTCAGGGTCCCACTCACATACCTGTAGCTGAGAGAAGCCTCCTCTTGAGGTGCTTGTGGAAAGTTGGTGTTCCTCTTGAGTCGAAGCCAGGGACTAAGCTCTCATCTCGAGTTGATTTGGGGTCCACGGAGCCCTTTCGTCTTGCTACAGTGACCTCAGGATCCCTCTAGACTTGAGACAGTGATCTTGGGTTTTCTCTGGAGTGCCATCAAGGAAATCAAGGCTCCTTTCACGTTTGATGTGGGATATGGATTTGCTCTGCACGCAGTGCAGGGGAATCGGGCCTCATCTCGAGGCGAGGGGGAAGTCTCATGGTTTTTCTCGAGTTGCGGCGGGGACCTGGGGTATATTCTCGAGTTACAACGGGGAGGGCCCTTCCAGACACGTGTTTGTTCAGCGATGTAAGGACTCCTGCCTAGGTGCGAGGGACACCTCGGGATTCTCGTCGAGTCTCGGCATGGCAATTGGGACGCGTCTCCACGTGAGAAGGGAGACCAACGGTCCCTTTCACGTGCCAGAGGGATCCTGGAACTCCTATCCATTTTCAAGAGGAGTCAGGCATCGTTTCCTTTGGAAGCATTGATCTCCGCTGACCTCTCCAATTTTCAAAGGATGCGAGGCCTCCGGTCGCGAAGAGGCGAAGAACTAGGTCTTTCTCTGTGGTCTCCACAGGTGATTGAGACATCCCTTCGTCTTGGGAGATTCAAGACGAGCCTGCATTCAATTCACTGCAGGGATATACGGCCTTACTTCGAGTCAGAGCATCTCGGTGTCCATTCCACTTGAGGCCACAAACTCAGGGTCCCTCTCACGTACCTGTAGCTGAGAGAAGCCTCCTCTTGAGGTGCTTGTGGGAAGTTTGTATTCCTCTTGAGTCGAAGCCAGGGACTAAGCTCTCATCTCGAGTTGATTTGGGGTCCACGGAGCCCTTTCGTGTTTCTACAGTGACCTCAGGATCCCTCTAGACTTGAGACAGTGATCTTGCTTTTTCTCTGGAGTGCCATCAAGGAAATCAAGCCTCATTTCAAGTTTGATATGGGATACGGAATTGCTCTGCACACAGTGCAGTGAAAAAGGGCCTCATCTCGCGGCGAGGGGGAAGTCTCATGGTTTTTCTCGAGTTGCGGCCGGAACCTGGGGTATATTCTCGAGTTACGACGGGGAGGGCCCTTCCATACACGTGTTTATTCAGCGACGTCAGGACTCGTGTCTAGGTGCGAGGGAACCTCTGGATTCTCCTCGAGTCTTGGCATGGCAATTGGGACGCGTCTCCACGTGAGGCGGGGACCCAGGGTCCCTTTCCACGTGCGACACGGATCCTTGGACTCCTATCCATTTTCAAGAGGAGTCAGGCATCGTCTCCTTTGGAAGCATTAATCTCCGCAGACCTCTCGAATTTTCAAAGGATGTGAGGCCTCTTGTCGCGATGAGGCGGAGGACTAGGTCTTCCTCTTTTGTCTCCACAGGGGATTCAGACATCCCTTCGTCTTGGGAGATGCAAGACGAGCCGGCATTCAATTCACTGCAGGGATATCTGGCCTTACTTCAAGTCAGAGCATCTCGGTGTCCATTCCACTTGAGGCCACAAACCCATGGTCCCTCTCACATACCTGTAGCTGAGAGAAGCCTCCTCTTAAGGTGCTTAGGGAAAGTTGGTATGACTCTTGAGTCGAAGCCAGGGACTAAGCTCTCATCTCGGGTTGATTTGGGGTCCACGGAGCCCTTTCGTGTTGCTCCAATGACCTCAGGATCCCTCTAGACTTGAGACAGTGATCTTGGGTTTTCTCTGGAGTGCCATCAAGGAAATTAAGACTCCTTTCACGTTTGATGTGGAACACGGAATTGCTCTGCACGCAGTGCAGGGGAATCGGGCCTCATCTCTCGGTGAAGGGAAGTCTCATGGTTTTTCTCAAGTTGCGGCTGGAACCTGGGGAATATTCTCGAGTTACGACGGGGAGGGCCCTTCCAGACACGTGTTTGTTCAGCGACGTCAGGACTCCTGCCTTGGTGCGAGGGACACCTCGGGATTCTCCTCGATTGTTGGCATGGCAATTGGGACGCGTCTCCACGTAAGGCGGGAGACCCAGGTTCCCTTTCCACGTCCCACAGGGATCCTGGGACTCCTATCCATTTTCAAGAGGAGGCAGGCATCGTCTCCTTTGGAAGCATTGATCTCCGCGGACCTCTCGAGTTTTCAAAGGATGTGAGGCCTCCGGTCGCGATCAGGCGGACAACTAGGTCTTTCTCTGTTGTCTCCACAGGGGATTCAGACATCCCTTCGTCTTGGGAGATGCAAGACGAGCCTGCATTCATTTCACTGTTGGGATATCAAGCCTTACTTCGAGTCAGAGCATCTCGGTGTCCATACCACTTGAGGCCACAAATTCAGGGTCCCTCTTACATAGCTGTAGCTGAGAGAAGCCTCCTCTTGAGGTGCTTGTGGAAAGTTGATATTCCTCTTGAGTCAAAGCGAGGGACTAAGCTCACATCTCGAGATGATTTGGGGTCCACGGATCCCTTTCGTGTTGCTCCAGTGACCTCAGGATCCCTCTAGACTTGAGACAGTGATCTTGGGTTTTCCCTGGAGTGCCATCACGGAAATCAAGGCTCCTTTCACGTTTGATGTGGAACACGGAATTGCTCTGCACGCAGTGCAGGGGAATCGGGCCTCCTCTCGCGGCGAGGGGGAAGTCTCATCGTTTTTCTCGAGTTGCGGCCAGAACCTGGGGTATATTCTCGAGTTTCGACTGTGAGGGCCCTTCCAGACACGTATTTTTTCAGCGAAGTCAGGACTCCTGCCTAGGTGCGAGGGACACCTCGGGATTCTCCTCGAGTCTTGGCATGGCAATTGGGACGCGTCTCCACATGAGGCGGGAGACCCAGTGTCCCTTTCCACGCGCCACAGGGATCCTGTGACTGCTATCCATTTTCAAGAGGAGTCAGGCAACGTCTCCTTTGGAAGCATTGATCTCCGCGGACCTCTCGAGTTTTCAAGGGATGTGAGGCCTCCGCTCGCGATGAGTCGGAGAACAAGGTCTTTCTCTGTGGTCTCCACAGGGGATTTAGACATCCCTTCGTCTTGGGAGATGCAAGACGAGCCTGCATTCAATTCACTGCAGGGATATTCGGCCTTACCTCGAGTCAGAGCATCTCGGTGTCCATTCCAGTTGAGGCCACAAAATCAGGGTCCCTCTCACATAACTGTAGCTGAGAGAAGCCTCCTCTTGAGGTGCTTGTGGAAAGTTGGAATTCCTCTTGAGTCGAAGCCGGGGACTAAGCTCTCATCTCGAGTTGACTTGGTTTCCACGGAGCCCTTTCGTGTTGCTCCAGTGACCTCAGGATCCCTCTAGACTTGAGACAGTGATCTTGGGTTTTCTCTGGAGTGCCATCAAGGAAATCAAGGCTCCCATCATGATTGATGTGGAACACGGAATTGCTCTGCACGCAGTCCAGGGGAATTGGGCCTTATCTCGCGGCGAATTTGAAGTCTCATTGTTTTTCTCGAGTTGCGGCCAAACCTGGGGTATATTCTCGAGTTACGACAGGGAGGGCCCTTCCAGAAACGTGTTTGCTCAGCGACGTTAGGACTCCTGCCTAGGTGCGAGGGACACCTCGGGATTCTCCTCGAGTCTTGGCATGGCAATTGGGACGCGTCTCCACGTGAGGCGGGAGACCCAAGGTCCCTCTCCACGTGCCAGATGGATCCTGGGACTCCTATCCATTTTCAAGAGGAGTCAGGCATCGTCTACTTTGGAAGCATTGATCTCCGCAGACCTCTCGATTTTTCATAGGATGTGATGTCTCCGGTCGCGATGAGGCGGAGGACTAGGTCTTTCTCTGTCGTCTCCACAGGGGATTCAGACATCCCTTCGTCTTGGGAGATGCAAGACGAGCCTGCATTCTATTCACTACAGGGATATCCAGCCTTACTTCGAGTCAGAGCATCTCGGTGTCCATTCCACTTGAGGCCACAAACTCAGGGTCCCTCTCACATACCTGTAGCTGAGAGAAGCCTCCTCTTGAGGTGCTTGTGGAAAGTTGGTATTCCACTTGAGTGGAAGCCAGGGACTAAGCTCTCATCTCGAGTTGATTTGGGGTCTTAGGGGAAATTTCGTGTTGCTCCAGTGACCTCAGGATCCCTCTAGACTTGAGACAGTGATCTTGGGTTTTCTCTGGAGTGCCATCAAGGAAATCAAGGCTCCTTTCACGTTTGATGTGGAACACGGAATTGTACTGCACGCAGTGCAGGGGAATCGGGCCTCATCTGGCGGCGAGGGGGAAATCTCATGGTTTTTCTCGAGTTGCGGCCGGAACCTGGGGTATATTCTCGAGTTACGACGGGGAGGGCCCTTCTAGACACGTGTTTGTTCAGCGACGTCAGGACTTTTGCCTAGGTGCGAGGGACACCTCTGGATTCTCCTCGAGTCTTGCCATGGCAATCGGCACGTGTCTCCACGTGAGGCGGGAGACCCAGGGTCCCTTTCCACGTGCCATAGGGATCCTGGGACTCCTATCCATTTTCAAGAGGAGTCAGGCATCGTCTCCTTTGGAAGCATTGATCTCCGCGGACCTCTCGAGTTTTCAAAGGATGTGAGGCCTCCGGTCGCGATGAGGAGGAGAACTAGGTCTTTCTCAGTGGTCTCCACAGGAGATTCAGACATCCCTTCGTCTTGGGAGATGGAAGACGAGCCTGCATTCAATTCACTGCAGAGATATTCGGCCTTACTTCGAGTCAGAGCATCTCGGTGTCCATTCCACTTGAGGCCAAAAATTCAGGGTCCCACTCACATACCTGTAGCTGAGAGAAACCTCCTCTTGAGGTGCTTGTGGAAAGTTGGTATGCCTCTTGAGTCGAAGCCAGGGACTAAGCTCTCATCTCGAGTTGATTTCGGGTCCAGGAGCCGTTTCGTGTTGCTATAGTGACCTCAGGATCCCTCTAGACTTGAGAGAGTAATCTTGGGTTTTCTCTGGAGTGCCATCAAGGAAATCAAGGTTCCTTTCACGTTTGATGTAAAACACGGAATTGCTCTGCACGCAGTGCAGGGGAATCGGGCTTCATCTCGCGGCAAGGGGGAAGTCTCCTGGTTTTTCTCGAGTTGCGGCCGGAACCTGGGGTACATTCTCGAGTTACGACGGGGAGGGCCCTTCCAGACACGTGTTTGTTCAGCGACGTCAGGACTCCTGTCTACGTGCGAGGGACACCTCGGGATTCTCCTCGAGTCTTGGCATGGCAATTGGGACGCGTCTCCACGTGAGGCGGGAGACCCAGTGTCCCTTTCCACGTGCCACAGGGATCCTGGGACTCCGATCCATTTGCAAGAGGAGTCAGGCATCGTCTCCTTTGGAAGCATTGATCTCCGCAGACCTCTCGAGTTTTCAAAGGATGTGAGGCCTCCAGTCGCGATGAGGCGGAGAACTAGGTCTTTCTCTCTGGTCTCAACAGGGGATTCAGACATCCCTTAGTCTTGGAGATGCAAGACGATCCTGCATTCAATTCACTGCAGGGATATCCGGCCTTACTTCGAGTCAGAGCATCTCGTTGTTCATTCCACTTGAGGCCACAAATTCAGGGTCCCTCTCTCATACCTGTAGCTGAGAGAAGCCTCCTCTTGTGGTGCTTGTGGAAAGTTGATATTCCTCTTGAGTCGAAGCCAGGGACTAAGCTGTCATCTCGAGTTGATTTGGGGTCCACAGAGCCCTTTCGTGTTGCTCCAGTGACCTCAGGATCCCTCTAGACTTGAGACAGTGATCTTGGGTTTTCTCTGGAGTGCCATCAAGGAAATCAAGGATCCTTTAACGTTTGATGTGGAACACGGAACTGCTCTGCACGCAGTGCAGGGGAATCGGGTCTCATCTCGCGGCGAGGGGGAAGTCTCATGGGTTTTCTCGAGTTGCGGCCGGGACCTGGGGTATATTCTCAAGTTATAACAGGGAGGGCCCTTCCAGACACGTGTTTGTTCAGTGATGTCAGGACTCCTGCCTAGGTGCGAGGGACACCTCGGGATTCTCGTCGAGTCTCGGCATGGCAATTGGGACGCGTCTCCACGTGAGGCGGGAGACCCAGGGTCCCTTTCGACGTACCACAGGGATCCTGGGACTCCTATCCATTTTCAAGAGTAGTCAGGCATCGTCTAATTTGGAAACATTGATCTCCGCGGACCACTCGAGTTTTCAAAGGATGTGATGTCTCCGGTCGCGATGAGGCGGAGGACTAGGTCTTTCTCTGTCGTCTCCACAGGGGATTCAGACATCCCTTCGTCTTGGGAGATGCAAGACGAGCCTGCATTCTATTCACTACAGGGATATCCGGCCTTACTTCGAGTCAGAGCATCTCGGTGTCCATACCACTTGAGGCCACAAACTCAGGGTCCCTCTCACATACCTGTAGCTGAGAGAAGCCTCCTCTTGAGGTGCTTGTGGAAAGTTGGTATTCCACTTGAGTCGAAGCCAGGGACTAAGCTCTCACCTCGAGTTGATTTGGGGTTTTAGGGGAAATTTCGTGTTGCTCCAGTGACCTCAGGATCCCTCTAGACTTGAGACAGTGATCTTGGGTTTTCTCTGGAGTGCCATCAAGGAAATCAAGGCTCCTTTCACGTTTGATGTGGAACACGGAATTGTACTGCACGCAGTGCAGGGGAATCGGGCCTCATCTGGCGGCGAGGGGGAAATCTCATGGTTTTTCTCGAGTTGCGGCCGGAACCTGGGGTATATTCTCGAGTTACGACGGGGAGGGCCCTTCTAGACACGTGTTTGTTCAGCGACGTCAGGACATTTGCCTAGGTGCGAGGGACACCTCGGGATTCTCCTCGAGTCTTGGCATGGCAATTGGGACGCGTCTCCACGTGAGGCGGGAGACCCAGGGTCCCTTTCGACGTGCCACAGGGATCCTGGGACTCCTATCCATTTTCAAGAGTCGTCAGGCATCGTCTCCTTTGGAAGCATTGATCTCCAAGGACCTCTCGAGTTTTCAAAGGATGTGAGGCTTCCGGTCGCGATGAGGCGGAGAACTCGGTCTTTCGGTGAGGTCTCCACAGGGGATTCAGACATCCCTTCATCTTGGGAGATGCAAGGCGAGCCTGCATTCAATTCACTGCAGGGATATCCGGCCTTACTTCGAGTCAGAGCATCTCGGTGTCCATTTCACTTGAGGCCACAAACTCAGGGTCCCTCTCACATACCTGTAGCTGAGAGAAGCCTCCTCTTGAGGTGCTTGTGGAAAGTTGGTATTCCTCTTGAGTCGAAGCCAGGGACTAAGCTCTCATCTCGAGTTGATTTGGGGTCCACGGAGCCCTTTCGTGTTGCTCCAGTGACCTCAGGATCCCTCTAGACTTGAGACAGTGATCTTGGGTTTTCTCTGGAGTGCCATCAAGGAAATCAAGGCTCCTTTCAAGTTTGATGTGGAACACGGAATTGCTCTGCACGCAGTGCAGGGGAATCGGGCCTCATCTCGCGGCGAGGGGGAAGTCTCATGGTTTTATTCGAGTTGCAGCTGGAACCTGGGGTATATACTCGAGTTACGATGGGGAGGGCCCTTCCAGACACGTGTTTGTTCAGCGACGTCAGGTCTCCTGCCTAGGTGCGAGGGACACCTCGGGATTCTCCTCGAGTCTTGGCATGGCAATTGGGACGCGTCTCCACGTGAGGCGGGAGACCCAGGTTCCCTTTCCAGGTGCCACAGGGATCCTGAGCCTCCTATCCATTTTCAAGAGGAGTCAGGCATCGACTCCTTTGGAAGCATTGATCTCCGCAGACCTCTCGAGTTTTCAAAGGATGTGAGGCCTCCGGTCGCGATGAGGCAGAGAACTAGGTCTTTCTCTGTGGTCTCCTCAGGGGATTCAGACATCCCTTCGTCTTTGGAGATGCAAGATGAGCCTGCATTCAATTCACTGCAGGGATATCCGGCCTTACTACGTGTCAGAGCATCTCGGTGTCCATTCCACTTGAGGCCACAAATTCAGGGTCCCTCTAACATACCTGTAGCTGAGAGAAGCCTCCTCTTGAGGTGCTTGTGGAAAGTTGGTATTCCTCTTGAGTCGAAGCCAGGGACGAAGCTCTCATCTCGAGTTGATTTGGGGTCCACGGAGCCCTTTCGTGTTGCTACAGTGACCTCAGGATCCCTCTAGACTTGAGACAGTGATCTTGGGTTTTCTCTGGAGTGCCATCATGGAAATCAAGGTTCCTTTCACGTTTGATGTGGAACACGGAATTGCTCTGCACGCAGTGCAGGGGAATCGGGACTCATCTCCTGGCGAGGGGGAAGTCTCATGGTTTTTCTCGAGTTGCGGCCGGAACCTGGGGTATATTCTCGAGTTACATCGAGGATGGCCCTTCCAGACACGTGTTTGTTCAGCGACGTCAGGACTCCTGCCTAGGTGCGAGGGACAACTCTGGATTCTCCTCGAGTCTTGGCATGGCAATTGGGACGCGTCTCCACGTGAGGCGGGAGACCCAGGGTCCCTTTCCACGTGCCACAGGCATCGTGGGACTCCTATCCATTTTGAAGAGGAGTCAGGCATCGTCTCCGTTGGAAGCATTGATCTCCGCGGACCTCTCGAATTTTCAAAGGATGTGAGGCCTCTGGTCGCGATGAGGCGGAGGACTAGGTCTTCCTCTTTTGTCTCCACAGGGGATTCAGACATCCCTTCATCTTGGGAGATGCAAGACGAGCCTGCATTCAATTCACTGCAGGGATATCTGGCCTTACTTCAAGTCAGAGCATCTCGGTGTTCATTCCACTTGAGGCCACAAACCCATGGTCCCTCTCACATACCTGTAGCTGAGAGAAGCCTCCTCTTAAGGTGCTTGTGGAAAGTTGGTATTCCTCTTGAGTCGAAGCCAGGGACTAAGCTCTCATCTCGAGTTGATTTGGGGTCCACGGAGCCCTTTCGTGTTGCTCCAATGACCTCAGGATCCCTCTAGACTTGAGACAGTGATCTTGGGTTTTCTCTGGAGTGCCATCAAGGAAATTAAGGCTCCTTTCACGTTTGATGTGGAACACGGAATTGCTCTGCACGCAGTGCAGGGGAATGGGGCCTCATCTCGCGGTGAGGGGAAGTCTCATGGTTTTTCTCAAGTTGCGGCTGGAACCTGGGGAATATTCTCGAGTTACGACGGGGAGGGCCCTTCCAGACACTTGTTTGTTCAGCGACGTCAGGACTCCTGCCTAGGTGCGAGAGACACCTCGGGATTCTCCTCGAGTCTTGGCATGGCAATTGGGACGCGTCTCCACGTGAGGCGGGGGAACTTGTGTCCCTTTCCACGTGCCACAGGGATCCTGGGACTCCTATCCATTTTCAAGAGGAGTCAGGCATCGTCTCCTTTGGAAGCATTGATCTCAGCAGACCTTTCGAGTTTTCAAAGGATGTGAGGCCTCTGGTCGCGATGAGGCGGAGGACTAGGTCTTTCTCTGTGGTCTCCACAGGGGATTCAGACATCCCTTCGTCTTGGGAGATGCAAGACGAGCCTGCATTCAATTCACTGCAGGGATATCCGGCCTTACTTCGAGTCAGAGCATCTTGGTGTCCATTCCACTTGCAGCCACAAACTCAGGGTCCCTCTCACATACCTGTAGCTGAGAGAAGCCTCCTCTTGAGGTGCTTGTGGAAAGTTGGTGTTCCTCTTGAGTCGAAGCCAAGGACTAAGCTCTCATCTCGAGTTGACTTGGGATCCACGGAGCCCTTTCATGTTGCTCCAGTGAACTCAGGATCCCTCTAGACTTGAGACAGTGATCTTGGGTTTTCTCTGGAGTGCCATCAAGGAAATCAAGGCTCCTTTCACGTTTGATGTGGAACACGGAATTGCTCTGCACGCAGTGCAGGGGAATCTGGCCTCATCTCACGGCGAGGGGGAAGTCTCATCTTTTTTCTCGAGAAGCGGCTGGAACCTGGGGAATATTCTCGAGTTACGACGGGGAGGGCCCTTCCAGACACGTGTTTGTTCAGCGACGTCAGGACTCCTGCCTAGGTGCGAGGGACACCTCACGATTCTCCTCGAGTCTTGGCATGGCAATTGGGACGCATCTCCACATGAGGCGGGAGACCCAGGGTCCCTTTCCACGTGCCACAGGGATCCTGGGACTCCTATCCATTTTCAAGAGGAGTCAGGCATCGTCTCCTTTGGAAGCATTGATCTCCGCGGACCTCTCGAGTTTTCAAAGGATGTGAGGCGTCCTGGTCGCGATGAGGCGGAATACGAGGTCTTTCTCTGTGGTCTCCAGGGGGATTCAGACATCCCGTCGTCTTGGGAGATGCAAGACGAGCCTGCATTCAATTCACTGCAGGGATATCCGGCCTTACTTCGAGTCAGAGCATCACAGTGTCCATTGCACTTGAGGCCACAAACTCAGGGTTTCTCTCACATACCTGTATCTCAGAGAAGCCTCCTCTTGAGGTGCTTGTGGAAAGTTGGTATTCCTCTAGAGTAGAAGCCAGGGACGAAGCTCTCATCTCGAGTTGATTTAGGGTCAATGGAGCCCTTTCGTGTTGCTCCAGTGACCTCAGGATCCCTCTAGCCTTGAGACAGTGATCTTGAATTTTCTCTGGAGCGCCATCAAGGAAATCAAGGCTCCTTTCACGTTTGATGTGGAACACGGAATTGCTCTGCACGCAGTGCAGGGGAATCGGGCCTCATCTCGCGGCGAGGGGGAAGTCTCATGGTTTTTCTCGAGTTGCGGCTGGAACCTGGGGTATTTTCTCGAGTTTCGACGGGGAGGGCCCTTCCAGACACGTGTTTGTTCAGCGAAGTCAGGACTGCTGCCTAGGTGCGAGGGACACCTCGGGATTCTCCTCGAGTCTTGGCATGGCAATTGGGAGGCGTCTCCACGTGAGGTGGGAGACGCAAGGTCCCTTTCCACGTGACACAGGGATCCTGGGACTCCTATCCATTTTCAAGAGGAGTCAGGCATGGTCTCCTTTGGAAGCATTGATCTCCGTGGACCTCTCGAGTTTTCAAAGGATGTGACGCCTCAGGTCGTGATGAGGCGGAGAACTAGGTCTTTCTCTGTGGTCTCCACAGGGGATTCAGACATCCCTTCGTCTTGGGAGATGCAAGACGAGCCTGCATTCAATTCACTGCAGGGATATCCGGCCTTACTTCTAGCCAGAGCATCTCGGTGTCCATTCCACTTGAGGCCACAAACTCAGGGTCCTTCTCACATACCTGTAGCTGAGAGAAGCCTCCTCTTGAGGTGCTTGTGGCAAGTTGATATGACTCTTGAGTCGAAGCCAGGGACTAAGCTCTCATCTCGAGGTGATTTGGGGTCCACGGAGCCCTTTCGTGTTGCTACAGTGACCTCAGGATCCCTCTAGACTTGAGACAGTGATCTTGGGTTTTCTCTGGAGTGCCATCAAGGAAATCAAGGCTCCTTTCACGTTTGATGTGGAACACGGAATTGCTCTGCACGCAGTGCAGGGGAATCGGGCCTCATCTCACGGCGAGGGGGAAGTCTCATGGTTTTTCTCGAGTTGCGGCCGGAACCTGGGGTATATTCTCGAGTTACGACGGGGAGGGCCCTTCCAGACACGTGTTTGTTCAGCGACGTCAGGACCCCTGCCTAGGTTCGAGGGACACCTCGGGATTCTCCTCGAGTTTTGGCATGGCAATTGGGACGCGTCTCCACGTGAGGCGGGAGACCCAGGGTCCCTTTCCACGTCCCACAGGGATCCTGGGACTCCTATCCATTTTCAACATGAGTCAGGCATCGTCTCCTTTGGAATCATTGATCTCCGCGGACCTCTCGAGTTTTCAAAGGATGTGAGGCCTCTGGTCGCGAGGAGGCGGAGAACTATGTCTTTCTCTGTGGTCTCCACAGGGGAATCAGACATCCCTTCGTCTTGGGAGATGCAAGACGAGCCTGCATTCAATTCACTGCAGGGATATCTGGCCTTACTTCGAGTCAGAGCATCTCGGTGTCCATTCCACTTGAGGCCACAAACTCAGGGTCCCTCTCACATACCTGTAGCTGAGAGAAGCCTCCTCTTGAGGTGCTTGTTGAAAGTTGGTATTCCCCTTGAGTCGAAGCCAGGGACTAAGCTCTCATCTCGAGTTGATTTAGGGTCCATGGAGCCCTTTCCTGTTGCTCCAATGACCTCAGGATCCCTCTAGAATTGAGACAGTGATCTTGGGTTTCTCTGGAGTGCCATCAAGGAAATCAAGGCTCCTTTCACGTTTGATGTGGAACACGGAATTGCTCTGCACGCTGGGCAGGGGAATCGGGCCTCATCTCGCGGCGAGGGGGAAGTCTCATGGTTTTTCTCGAGTTGCGGCCGGAACCTGGGGTACATTCTAAAGTTACTACGGGGAGGGCCCTTCCAGACACGTGTCTGTTCAGCGAAGTCAGGACTCCTGCCTAGGTGCGAGGGACATCTTGGGATACTCGTCGAGACTTGGCATGGCAATTGGGACGGGTCTCCACGTGAGGCGGAAGACCCAGTGTCTCTTTCCACGTACCAAAGGGATCCTGAGACTCCTATCCATTTTCAAGAAGAGACAGGCATCGTCTCCTTTGGAAGCATTGATCTCGACGGACCTCTCGTGTTTTCAAAGGATGTGAGGCCTTCGGTCGCGATGAGGCGGAGAACGAGGTCTTTCTCTGTGGTCTCCACAGGGGATTCAGACATCACTTCGTCTTGGGAGATGCAAGACGAGCCTGCATTCAATTCACTGCAGGGATATCCGGCCTTACTTCACGTCAGAGCATCTCGGTGTCCATTCCACTTGAGGCCACAAACTCAGGGTCCCTCTCACATACCTGCAGCTGAGAGATGCCTCCTCTTGAGGTGCTTGTGTAAAGTTGGTATTCCTCTTGAGTTGAAGCCAGGGACTAAGCTCTCATCTCGAGTTGATTTGGGGTCCTTGGAGCCCTTTCCTGTTGCTACAGTGTCCTCAGGATCCCTCTAGACTTGAGACAGTGATCTTGGGTTTTCTCAGGAGTGCCATCAATAAAAGCAGGGCTCCTTTCACGTTTGATGTCAATCACGGAATTGTGCTGCACGCAGTGCAGGGGAATCGGGCCTCATCTCGCGGCGAGGGGTAAGTCTCATGGTTTTTCTCGAGTTGCGGCCGGAACCTGGGGTATATTCTCGAGTTATGACGGGGAGGGCCCTTCCAGACACGTGTTTGTTCAGCGACGTCAGGACTCCTGCCTAGGTGCGAGGGAGACCTCGGGATTCTCCTCGAGTCTTGGCATGGCAATTGGGACGCATCTCCACATGAGGCGGAAGACCCAGTGTCCCTTTCCACGTGCCACAGGGATCCTGGGACTCCTATCCATTTTCAAGAGGAGTCAGGCATCGTCTCCTTTGGAAGCATTGATCTCCGCGGACCTCTCGAGTTTTCAAAGTATGTGAGGCCTCCGGTCGCGATGAGGCGGAGAACTAGGTCTTTCTCTGTGGTCTCCACAGGGGATTCAGACATCCTTTCGTCTTGGGAGATGCAAGGCGAGCCTGCATTCAATTCACTGCAGGGATATCCGGCCTTACTTCGAGTCAGAGCATCTCCGTGTCCATTCCACTTGAGGCCACAAAATCAGGTTCCCTCTCACATACCTGTAGCTGAGAGAAGCCTCCTCTTGAGGTGCTTGTAGAAAGGTGCTATTCCTCTTGAGTCGAAGCCAGGGACGAAGCTCTCATCTCTAGTTGATTTGGGGACCACGGAGCCCTTTCGTGTTGCTACAGTGACCTCAGGATCCCTCTAGACTTGATACAGTGATCTTGGGTTTTCTCTGGAGTGCCATCAAGGAAATCAAGGCTCCTTTCACGTTTGATGTAGAACACGGAATTGCTCTGCATGCAGTGCAGGGGAATCGGGCCTCATCTCGCGGCGAAGGGGAAGGCTCATGGTTTTTCTCGAGTTGCGCCGGAACCTGGGGTATATTCTCGAGTTGCGACGGGGAGGACCCTTCCAGACACGTGTTTGTTCAGCCACGTGAGGACTCCTGCCTAGGTGCGAGGGACAACTCGGGATTCTCCTCGAGTCTTGGCATGGCAATTGGGACGCGTCTCCACGTGAGGCGGGAGACCCAGGGTCCCTTTCCACGTGCCACAGGGATCCTGGGACTCCTATCCATTTTCAAGAGGAGTCAGGCATCGTCTCCTTTGGAAGCCTTGATCTCCGCGGACCTCTCGAGTTTTCAAAGGATTAGAGGCCTCCGGTCGCGATGAGGCGGAGAACTAGGTTTTCTCTGTGGTCTCCACAGTGGATTCAGACATCCCTTCGTCTTGGGAGATGCAAGACGAGCCTGCATTCAATTCACTGCAGGGATATCCGGCCTTACTTCGAGTCAGAGCATCACAGTGTCCATTGCACTTGAGGCCACAAACTCAGGGTTTCTCTCACATACCTGTATCTCAGAGAAGCCTCCTCTTGAGGTGCTTTTGGAAAGTTGGTATTCCTCTAGAGTAGAAGCCAGGGACGAAGCTCTCATCTCGAGTTGATTTGGGGTCCACGGAGCCCTTTCGTGTTGCTACAGTGACCTCAGGATCCCTCTAGACTTGAGACAGTGATCTTGGGTTTTCTTTGGAGTGCCATCAAGGAAATCAAGTCTAGTTTAACGTCTGATGTGGAACACGGAATTGCTCTGCACGCAGTGCAGGGGTATCGGGCCTCATCTCGCGGCGAGGGGGAAGTCTCATGGTTTTTCTCGAGAAGCGGCTGGCACCTGGGGAATATTCTCGAGTTACGACGGGGAGGGCCCTTCCAGACACGTGTTTGTTCAGCGACGTCAGGACTCCTGCCTAGGTGCGAGGGACACCTCGCGATTCTCCTCGAGTCTTGGCATGGCAATTGGGACGCGTCTCCACGTGAGGCGGGAGACCCAGGGTGCCTTTCCACGTGCCACAGGGATCCTGGGACTCCTATCCATTTTCAAGAGGAGTCAGGCATCGTCTCCTTTGGAAGCATTGATCTCCGCGGACCTCTCGAGTTTTCAAAGGATGTGAGGCCTCCCGTCGCGATGAGGCGGAGAACTAGGTCTTTCTCTGTGGTCTCTACAGGGGATTCAGACATCCCTTCGTCTTGGGAGATGCAAGACGAGCCTGCATTCAACTCACTGCAGGGATATCCGGCCTGACTTCGAGTCAGAGCATCTCGGTGTCCATTCCACTTGAGGCCACAAACTCAGGGTCTCTCTCACATACCTGTAGCTGAGAGAAGCCTCCTCTTGAGGTGCTTGTGGAAAGTTGGTATTCCTCTTGAGTCGAAGCCAGGGACTAAGCTCTCATCTCGAGTCGATTTGGGGTCCACGGAGCCCTTTCGTGTTGCTCCAGTGACCTCAGGATCCCTCTAGACTTGAGACAGTGATCTTGGGTTTTCTCTGGAGTGCCATCAAGGAAATCAAGGCTCCTTTCACGTTTGATGTGGAACACGGAATTGCTCTCCACGCAGTGCAGGGGAATCGGGCCTCATCTCGCGGCGAGGGGGAAGTCTCATCGTTTTTCTCGAGTTGCGGCCGGAACCTGGGGTATATTCTCGAGTTACGACGGGGAGGGCCCTTCCAGACACGTGTTTGTTCAGCGACGTCAGGACTCCTGTCTAGGTGCAAGGGACACCTCGGGATTCTCCTCGAGTCTTGGCATGGCAATTGGGACGCGTCTCCACGTGAGGCGGGAGACCCAGGGTCCCTTTCCACGTGCCACAGGGATCCTGGGACTCCTATCCATTTTCAACATGAGTCAGGCATCGTCTCCTTTGGAAGCATTGATCTCCGCGGACCTCTCGAGTTTTCAAAGGATGTGAGGCCTCTGGTCGCGAGGAGGCGGAGAACTATGTCTTTCTCTGTGGTCTCCACAGGGGAATCAGACATCCCTTCGTCTTGGGAGATGCAAGACGAGCCTGCATTCAATTCACTGCAGGGATATCTGGCCTTACTTCGAGTCAGAGCATCTCGGTGTCCATTCCACTTGAGGCCACAAACTCAGGGTCCCTCTCACATACCTGTAGCTGAGAGAAGCCTCCTCTTGAGGTGCTTGTTGAAAGTTGGTATTCCCCTTGAGTCGAAGCCAGGGACTAAGCTCTCATCTCGAGTTGATTTAGGGTCCATGGAGCCCTTTCCTGTTGCTCCAATGACCTCAGGATCCCTCTAGAATTGAGACAGTGATCTTGGGTTTCTCTGGAGTGCCATCAAGGAAATCAAGGCTCCTTTCACGTTTGATGTGGAACACGGAATTGCTCTGCACGCTGTGCAGGGGAATCGGGCCTCATCTCGCGGCGAGGGGGAAGTCTCATGGTTTTTCTCGAGTTGCGGCCGGAACCTGGGGTACATTCTAAAGTTACTACGGGGAGGGCCGTTCCAGACACGTGTCTGTTCAGCGAAGTCAGGACTCCTGCCTAGGTGCGAGGGACATCTCGGGATACTCGTCGAGACTTGGCATGGCAATTGGGACGGGTCTCCACGTGAGGCGGAAGACCCAGTGTCTCTTTCCACGTACCAAAGGGATCCTGAGACTCCTATCCATTTTCAAGAAGAGACAGGCATCGTCTCCTTTGGAAGCATTGATCTCGACGGACCTCTCGTGTTTTCAAAGGATGTGAGGCCTTCGGTCGCGATGAGGCGGAGAACGAGGTCTTTCTCTGTGGTCTCCACAGGGGATTCAGACATCACTTCGTCTTGGGAGATGCAAGACGAGCCTGCATTCAATTCACTGCAGGGATATCCGGCCTTACTTCACGTCAGAGCATCTCGGTGTCCATTCCACTTGAGGCCACAAACTCAGGGTCCCTCTCACATACCTGCAGCTGAGAGATGCCTCCTCTTGAGGTGCTTGTGTAAAGTTGGTATTCCTCTTGAGTTGAAGCCAGGGACTAAGCTCTCATCTCGAGTTGATTTGGGGTCCTTGGAGCCCTTTCCTGTTGCTACAGTGTCCTCAGGATCCCTCTAGACTTGAGACAGTGATCTTGGGTTTTCTCAGGAGTGCCATCAATAAAAGCAGGGCTCCTTTCACGTTTGATGTCAATCACGGAATTGTGCTGCACGCAGTGCAGGGGAATCGGGCCTCATCTCGCGGCGAGGGGTAAGTCTCATGGTTTTTCTCGAGTTGCGGCCGGAACCTGGGGTATATTCTCGAGTTATGACGGGGAGGGCCCTTCCAGACACGTGTTTGTTCAGCGACGTCAGGACTCCTGCCTAGGTGCGAGGGAGACCTCGGGATTCTCCTCGAGTCTTGGCATGGCAATTGGGACGCATCTCCACATGAGGCGGAAGACCCAGTGTCCCTTTCCACGTGCCACAGGGATCCTGGGACTCCTATCCATTTTCAAGAGGAGTCAGGCATCGTCTCCTTTGGAAGCATTGATCTCCGCGGACCTCTCGAGTTTTCAAAGTATGTGAGGCCTCCGGTCGCGATGAGGCGGAGAAATAGGTCTTTCTCTGTGGTCTCCACAGGGGATTCAGACATCCCTTCGTCTTGGGAGATGCAAGGCGAGCCTGCATTCAATTCACTGCAGGGATATCCGGCCTTACTTCGAGTCAGAGCATCTCCATGTCCATTCCACTTGAGGCCACAAAATCAGGTTCCCTCTCACATACCTGTAGCTGAGAGAAGCCTCCTCTTGAGGTGCTTGTAGAAAGGTGCTATTCCTCTTGAGTCGAAGCCAGGGACGAAGCTCTCATCTCTAGTTGATTTGGGGACCACGGAGCCCTTTCGTGTTGCTACAGTGACCTCAGGATCCCTCTAGACTTGATACAGTGATCTTGGGTTTTCTCTGGAGTGCCATCAAGGAAATCAAGGCTCCTTTCACGTTTGATGTGGAACACGGAATTGCTCTGCATGCAGTGCAGGGGAATCGGGCCTCATCTCGCGGCGAGGGGGAAGGCTCATTGTTTTTCTCGAGTTGCGCCGGAACCTGGGGTATATTCTCGAGTTGCGACGGGGAGGACCCTTCCAGACACGTGTTTGTTCAGCCACGTGAGGACTCCTGCCTAGGTGCGAGGGACAACTCGGGATTCTCCTCGAGTCTTGGCATGGCAATTGGGACGCGTCTCCACGTGAGGCGGAAGACCCAGGGTCCCTTTCCACGTGCCACAGGGATCCTGGGACTCCTATCCATTTTCAAGAGGAGTCAGGCATCGTCTCCTTTGGAAGCCTTGATCTCCGCGGACCTCTCGAGTTTTCAAAGGATTAGAGGCCTCCGGTCGCGATGAGGCGGAGAACTAGGTTTTCTCTGTGGTCTCCACAGTGGATTCAGACATCCCTTCGACTTGGGAGATGCAAGACGAGCCTGCATTCAATTCACAGCAGGGATATCCGGCCTTACTTCGAGTCAGAGCATCACAGTGTCCATTGCACTTGAGGCCACAAACTCAGGGTTTCTCTCACATACCTGTATCTCAGAGAAGCCTCCTCTTGAGGTGCTTGTGGAAAGTTGGTATTCCTCTAGAGTAGAAGCCAGGGACGAAGCTCTCATCTCGAGTTGATTTGGGGTCCACGGAGCCCTTTCGTGTTGCTACAGTGACCTCAGGATCCCTCTAGACTTGAGACAGTGATCTTGGGTTTTCTTTGGAGTGCCATCAAGGAAATCAAGTCTAGTTTAACGTCTGATGTGGAACACGGAATTGCTCTGCACGCAGTGCAGGGGAATCGGGCCTCATCTCACGGCGAGGGGGAAGTCTCATGGTTTTTCTCGAGAAGCGGCTGGCACCTGGGGAATATTCTCGAGTTACGACGGGGAGGGCCCTTCCAGACACGTGTTTGTTCAGCGACGTCAGGACTCCTGCCTAGGTGCGAGGGACACCTCGCGATTCTCCACGAGTCTTGGCATGGCAATTGGGACGCGTCTCCACGTGAGGCGGGAGACCCAGGGTGCCTTTCCACGTGCCACAGGGATCCTGGGACTCCTATCCATTTTCAAGAGGAGTCAGGCATCGTCTCCTTTGGAAGCATTGATCTGCGCGGACCTCTCGAGTTTTCAAAGGATGTGAGGCCTCCGGTCGCGATGAGGCGGAGAACGAGGTCTTTCTCTGTGGTCTCTACAGGGGATTCAGACATCCCTTCGTCCTGGGAGATGCAAGGCGAGCCTGCATTCATTTCACTGCAGGGATATCCGGCCTTACTTCGAGTCAGAGCATCTCGGTGTCCATTCCGCTTGAGGCCAAAAACTCAGGGTCCCTCTCACATACTTGTAGCTGAGAGAAGCCTCCTCTTGAGGTGCTTGTGGAAAGTTGGTATTCCTCTTGAGTCGAAGCCAGGGACTAAGCTCTCATCTCGAGTTGATTTGGGGTCCACGGAGGCCTTTCGTGTTGCTCCAGTGACCTCAGGATCCGTCTAGACTTGAGACAGTGATCTTGCGTTTTCTCTGGAGTGCCATCAAGGAAATCAAGGCTCCTTTCACGTTTGATGTGGAACACGGAATTTCTCTGCACGCAGTGCAGCGGAATCGGGCCTCATCTCGCGGCGAGGGGGATCTCTCATGGTTTTTCTCGAGTTGCGGCTGGAACCTGGGGTATATTCTCGAGTTACGACGGGGAGGGCCCTTCCAGACACGTGTTTGTTCAGCGACGTCAGGACTCCTGCCTAGGTGCGAGGGACACCTCGGGATTCTCCTCGAGACTTGTCATGGCAATTGGGACGCGTCTTCATGTGAGGCGGGAGACACAGGGTCCCTTTCGACGTGCCACAGGGATCCTGGGACTCCTATCCATTTTCAAGAGTACTCAGGCATCGTCTCCTTTGGAAGCATTGATCTCCGCGGACCTCTCAAGTTTTCAAAGGATGTGAGGCCTCCGGTTGCGATGAGGCAGAGATCTAGGTCTTTCTCTGTGGTCTCCACAGGGGATTCAGACATCCCTTCGTCTTGGGAGATGCAAGACGAGCCTGCACTCAACTCACTGCAGCGATATCCGGCCTGACTTCGAGTCAGAGCATCTCGGTGTCCATTCCACTTGAGGCCACAAACTCAGGGTCTCTCTCACATACCTGTAGCTGAGAGAAGCCTCCTCTTGAGGTGCTTGTGGAAAGTTGGTATTACTCTTGAGTCGAAGCCAGGGACTAAGCTCTCATCTCGAGTTGATTTGGGGTCCACGGAGCCCTTTCGTGTTGCTACAGTGACCTCAGGATCCCTCTAGACTTGAGACAGTGATCTTGGGTTTTCCCTGGAGTGCCATCACGGAAATCAAGTCTCCTTTCACGTTTGATGTGGAACACGGAATTGCTCTGCACGCAGTGCAGGGAAATCGGGCCTCATCTCGCGGCGAGGGGGAAGTCTCATATTTTTTCTCGAGTTGCGGCCGGAACCTGATTTATATTCTCGAGTTACGACGGGGAGGGCCCTTCCAGACACGTGTTTGTTCAGCGACGTCAGGACTCCTGCCTAGGTGCGAGGGACACCTCGGGATTCTCCTCGAGTCTTGGCATGGCAATTGGGATGCGTCTCCACGTGAGGCGGGAGACCCATGTTCCCTTTCCACGTGCCAAAGGGATCCTGGGACTCCTATCCATTTTCAAGAGGAGTCAGGCAATGTCTCCTTTGAAAGCATTGATCTCCGCGGACCTCTCGAGTTTTCAAAGGATGTGAGGCCTCCGGTCGCGATGAGTCGGAGAACTAGGTCTTTCTCTGTGGTCTCCACAGGGGATTTAGACATCCCTTCGTCTTGGGAGATGCAAGACGAGCCGGTATTCAATTCACTGCAGGGATATCTGGCCTTATGTCGAGTCAGAACAACTCGGTGTCCATTCCACTTGAGGCCACTTACTCAGGGTCCCTCTCACATACCTGTAGCTGAGAGAAGCCTCCTCTTGAGGTGCTTGTGGAAAGTTGGTATTCCTCTTGAGTCGAAGCCAGGGACTAAGCTCTCATCTCGAGTTGATTTGGGGTCCACGGAGCCCTTCTTTGTTGCTCCAGTGACCTCAGGATCCCTCTAGACTTGAGACAGTGATCTTGGGTTTTCTTTGGAGTGGCATCAAGGAAATCAAGGCTCCTTTCTCGTTTGATGTGGAACACGGAATTGCTCTGCATGCAGTGCAGGGGAATCGGGCCTCATCTCGTGGCGAGGGTGAAGTCTCATGGTTTTTCTCGAGTTGCGGCCGGAACCTGGGGTATATTCGCGAGTTACGACGGGGAGGGCCCTTCCAGACACGTGTTTGTTCAGCGACGTCAGGACTCCTGCCTAGGTGCGAGGGACAACTCGGGATTCTCCTCGAGTCTTGGAATGGCATTTGGGTCGCGTCTCCACATGAGGCGGGGGACCCAGGGTCCCTTTGCACTTGCCACAGGGATCCGGGGAATCCTATCCATTTCCAAGAGGACTCAAGAATCGTCTCCTTTGGAAGCATTGATCTCCGCGGACCTCTCGAGTTTTCAAAGGATGTGAGGCCTCCGGTCGCGATGAGGCAGAGAACTAGGTCTTTCTCTGTGGTCTCCACTGGGGATTCAGACATCCCTTCGTCTTTGGAGATGCAAGACGAGCCTGCATTCAATTCACTGCAGGGATATCCGGCCTTACTTCGAGTCAGAGCTTCTCGGTGTCCATTCCACTTGAGGCCAAAAACTCAGGGTCCCTCTCACATTCCTGTAGCTGAGACAAGCCTCCTCTTGAGGTGCTTGTGGAAAGTTGGTATTCCTCTTGAGTCGCAGCCAGGGACTGAGCTCTCATCTCGTATTGATTTGGGGTCCACGGAGCCCTTTCGTCTTGCTACAGTGACCTCAGGATCCCTCTAGACTTGAGACAGTGATCTTGGGTTTTCTCTGGAGTGCCATCAAGGAAATCAAGGATCCTTTCACGTTTGATGTGGAACACGGTATTGCTCTGCACGCAGTGCAGTGGAATCGGGCCTCATCTCGCTGCGAGGGGGAAGTCTCATGATTTTTCTCGAGTTGCGGCCGGAACCTGGGGTATATTCTCGAGTTACGACGGGGAGGACCCTTCCAGACACGTGTTTGTTCAGCGACGTCAGGACTCCTGCCTAGGTGCGAGGGACAACTCGGGATTCTCCTCGAGTCTTGGCATTGCAATTGGGACGCGTCTCCACGTGAGGCGGGAGACCCAGGGTCCCTTTCCACGTGGCACAGATATCCTGGGACTCCTATCCATTTTCAAGAGGAGTCAGGCATCGTCTCCTTCGGAAGTATTGATCTCAACGGACCTCTCGAGTTTTCAAAGGATATGAGGCCTCCGGTCGCGAGGAGGCGGAGGACTAGGTCTTTCTCTGTGGTCTCCACAGGGGATTCCTACAACCCTTCGTCTTGGGAGATGCAGGACGAGCCTGCATTCAATTCACTGCAGGGATATCCGGCCTTACTTCGAGTCAGAGCATCTCGGTGTCCATTCCACTTGAGGCCACAAACTCAGGGGCCCTCTAACATACCTGTAGCTGAGAGAAGCCTCCTCTTGAGGTGCTTGTGGAAAGTTGGTATTCCTCTTGAGTCGAAGCCAGGGACTAAGCTCTCATCTCGAGTTGATTTGGCGTCCACGGAGCCCTTTCTTGTTGCTACAGTGACCTCAGGATCCCTCTAGACTTGAGACAGTGATCACTTCTCTCTGGAGTGCCATCAAGGAATTCAAGGCTCCTTTCACGTTTCATGTGGAACACGGAATTGCTCTGCACGCAGTGCAGGGGAATCGGGCCTCATCTCGCGGCGAGGGAGAAGTCTCATGGTTTTTCTCGAGTTGCGGCCGGAACCTGGGGTATATTCTCGAGTTACGACGGGGAGGGCCCTTCCAGACACGTGTTCGTTCAGCGACGTCAGGACTCCTGCCTAGGTGTGAGGGACACCTCGGGATTCTCCTCGAGTCTTGGCATGGCAATGGGGACGCATCTCCACGTGAGGCGGGAGACCCAGGGTCCCTTTCCACGAGCCATATGGATCCTGGGACTCCTATCCATTTTCAAGTGGAGTCAGGCATCGTCTCCTTTGGAAGCATTGATCTCCGCGGACCACTCGAGTTTTCAAAGGATACGAGGCCTCCGGTCGCGATGAGGCGGAGGACTAGGTCTTTCTCTGTGGTCTCCACAGGGGATTCAGACATCCCTTCGTCTTGGGAGATGCAAGGCAAGCCTGCATTCAATTCACTGCAGGGATATCCGGCCTTACTTCGATTCAGAGCATCTCCGTGTCCATTCCACTTGAGGCCACAAACTCAGGGTCCCTCTCACATACTTGTAGCTGAGAGAAGCCTCCTCTTGAGGTGCTTGTGGAAAGTTGGTATGACTCTTGAGTCGAAGCCAGGGACTAAGCTCTCATCTCGAGTTGATTTGGGGTCCACGGAGCCCTTTCGTGTTGCTCCAGTGACCTCAGTATCCCTCTAGAATTGAGACAGTGATCTTGGGTTTTCTCTGGAGTGCCATCAAGGAAATCAAGGCTCCTTTCACGTTTGATGTGGAACACGGAATTGCTCTGCACGCTGTGCAGGGGAATCGGGCCACATCTCGCGGCGACGGGGAAGTCTCATGGTTTTTCTCGAGTTGCGGCCGGAACCTGGGGTATATTCTCGAGTTACGACGGGGAGAGCCCTTCCAGACACGTGTTTGTTCAGCGACGTCAGGACTCCTGCCTAGGTGCGAGGGACACCTCGGGATTCTCCTCGAGTCTTGGCATGGCAATTGGGACGCGTCTCCACGTGAGGCGGGAGAAACAGGGTACCTTTCCACGTGCCACAGGGATCCTGGGACTCCTATCTATTTTCAAGAGGCGCCAGGCATTGTCTCCTTTGGAAGCATTGATCTCCGCGGACCTCTCGAGTTTTCAAAGGATGTCAGGCCTCCGTTCGCGTTGAGGCGGAGGACTAGGTCTTTCTCTGTGGTCTCCACAGGGGATTCAGACAACCCTTCGTCTTGGGAGATGGAAGACGAGCCTGCATTCAATTCACTGCAGGGATATCCGGCCTTACTTTGAGACAGAGCATCTCGGTGTCCATTCCACTTGAGGCCACAAACTCAGGGTCCCTCTCACCTACCTGTAGCTGAGAGAAGCCTCCTCTTGAGGTGCTTGTGGAAAGTTGGTATTCCTCTTGAGTCGAAGCCAGGGACTAAGCTCTCATCTCGAGTTGATTTGGGGTCCACGGAGCCCTTTCGTGTTGCTACAGTGACCTCAGGATCCCTCTAGACTAGAGCCAGTGATCTTGGGTTTCCTCTGGAGTGCCATCAAGGAAATCAAGGCTCCTTTCAGGTTTGATGTGGAACACGGAATTGCTCTGCACGCAGTGCAGGGGAATCGGGCCTCATCTCACGGCGAGTGGGAAGTCTCATGGTTATTCTCGAGTTGCGGCCGGAACCTGGGGTATATTCTCGAGTTACGACGGGGAGGGCCCTTCCAGACACGTGTTTGTTCAGCGACGTCATGACTCCTGCCTATGTGCGAGGGACAACTCGGGATTCTCCTCGAGTCTTGGCATGACAATTGGGACTCGTCTCCACGTGAGGCGGGAGAAACAGGGTACCTTTCCACGTGCCACAGGGATCCTGGGACTCCTATCTATTTTCAAGAGGCGCCAGGCATTGTCTCCTTTGGAAGCATTGATCTCCGTGGACCTCTCGAGTTTTCAAAGGATGTCAGGCCTCCGGTCGCGTTGAGGCGGAGGACTAGGTCTTTCTCTGTGGTCTCAACAGGGGATTCAGACAACCCTTCGTCTTGGGAGATGGAAGACGAGCCTGCATTCAATTCACTGCAGGGATATCCGGCCTTACTTTGAGACAGAGCATCTCGGTGTCCATTCCACTTGAGGCCACAAACTCAGGGTCCCTCTCACCTACCTGTAGCTGAGAGAAGCCTGCTCTTGAGGTGCTTGTGGAAAGTTGGTATTCCTCTTGAGTCGAATCCAGGGACTAAGCTCTCATCTCGAGTTGATTTGGGGTCCACGGAGCCCTTTCGTGTTGCTACAGTGACCTCAGGATCCCTCTAGACTAGAGCCAGTGATCTTGGGTTTCCTCTGGAGTGCCATCAAGGAAATCAAGGCTCCTTTCAGGTTTGATGTGGAACACGGAATTGCTCTGCACGCAGTGCAGGGGAATCGGGCCTCATCTCTCGGCGAGTGGGAAGTCTCATGGTTTTTCTCGAGTTGCGGCCGGAACCTGAGGTATATTCTCAAGTTACGATAGGGAGGGCCCTTCCAGACACGTGTTTGTTCAGCGATGTCAGGACTCCTGCCTAGGTGGGAGGGACACTTCGGGATTCTCCTCGAGTCTTGGCATGGCAATTGGGACGCCTCTCCACGTGAGTCGGGAGACCCAGTGTCCCTTTCCACGTGCCACACAGATCCTGGGACTGCTAACTATTTTCAAGAGGAGTCAGGCATCGTCTCCTTTGGAAGCATTGATCTCCGCGGACCTCTTGAGTTTTCAAAGGATGTGAGGCCTCCGTTCGCGATGAGGCGGAGAACTAGGTCTTTCTCTGTGGTCTCCACAGGGGATTCAGACATCCCTTCGACTTGGGACATTCAAGACGAGCCTGCATTCAATTCACTGTTGGGATATCCGGCCTTACTTTGAGTCAGAGCATGTCAGTGTCCATTCCACTTGAGGCCACAAATTTAGGGTCCCTCTCAGATACCTGTAGCTGAGAGAAGCCTCCTCTTGAGGTGCTTGTGGAAAGTTGGTATTCCTCTTTAGTCGAAGCCAGGGACTAAGCTCTCATCTCGAGTTAATTTGTGGTCCACGGAGCCCTTTCTTGTTGCTACAGTGACCTCAGTATCCCTCTAGACTTGAGACAGTGATCTTGGGTTTTGTCGGGAGTGCCATCAAGGAAATCAAGGCTCCTTTCACGTTTGATGTGGAACACGGAATTGCTCTGCACGCAGTGCAGGGGAATCGGGCCTCATGTTGCGCCGAGGGGGAAGTCTCATGATTTTTCTCTAGTTGCGGCCGGAACCTGGGGTATATTCTCGAATTTCGACGGGGAGGGCCCTTCCAGACACGTGTTTGTTCAGCGACGTCATGACTCCTGCCTAGGGGCGAGGGACACCTCGGGATTCTCCTCGAGTCTTGGCATGGCAATTGGGACGCATCTCCACGTGAGGCGGGAGACCCAGCATCCCTTTCCACGTGCCACAGGGATCCTGGGACTCCTATGCATTTTCAAGAGGAGACAGGCATCGTCTCCTTCGGAAGCATTGATCTCCGCAGTCCTCTCGAGTTTTCAAAGGATGTGAGGCCTCCCGTCGCGATGAGGCGGAGAACTAGGTCTTTCTCTGTGGTCTCCACAGGGGATTCAGACATCCCTTCGTCTTGGGAGATGCAAGATGAGCCTGCATTCAATTCACTGCAGGGATATCCGGCCTTACTTCGAGTCAGAGCATCTCGGTGTCCATTCCACTTGAGGCCACTAACTCAGGGTCCCGCTCACATGCCTGTAGCTGAGAGAAGCCTCCTCTTGAGGTGCTTGTGGAAAGTTGGTATTCCTCTTGAGTCGAAGCCAGTGACTAAGCTCTCATCTCGAGTTGATTTGGGGTCCACGGAGAACTTTCGTTTTGCTCCAGTGACCTCAGGATCCCTCTAGACTTGAGACAGTGATCTTGTATTTTCTCTGGAGTGCCATCAAGGAAATCAAGGCTCCTCTCACGTTTGATGTGTAACACGGAATTGCTCTGCACGCCGTGCAGTGGAATCAGGCCTCATCTCGCGAAGAGGGGGAAGTCTCATGGTTTTTCTCGAGTTGCGGCGGGAACCTGGGGTATATTCTCGAGTTACGACATGGAGGACCCTTCCAGACACGTGATAGGTGCGAGGGACACCTTCGGATTCTCCTAAAGTCTTGACATGGCATTTGGGACGCGTCTTTCATGAGGCGGGATACCCAGGTTCCCTTTTCACGTGCCACAGTGATCCTGGGACTCCTATCCATTTTCGAGGGGAGTCAGGCATCGTCTCTTTGGAAGCAATGATCTCCACGGACCTCTCGAGTTTTCAAAGTATGTGAGGCCTCCGGTCTCGATGAGGCGGAGAACTAGGTCTTTCTCTGTGGTCTCCACAGGGGATTCAGACATCCCTTCGTCTTGGGAGATGCAAGACGAGCCTGCATTCAATTCACTGCAGGGATATCCGGCCTTACTTCGAGTCAGAGCATCTCGGTGTCCATTCCACTTGAGGCCACAAACTCAGGGTCCCTCTCACATTCCTGTAGCTGAGAGAAGCCTCCTCTTGAGGTGCTTGTGGAAAGTTGGTATTCCTCTTGAGACGAAGCCAGGGACTAAGCTCTCATCTCGAGTTGATTTGAGGTCCATGGAGCCCTTTCGTGATGCTCCAGTGACCTCAGGATCCCTCTAGACTTGAGACAGTGATCGTGGGGTTTCTCTGGAGTGCCATTAAGGAAATCAAGGCTCCTTTCACGTTTGATGTGGAACATGGAATTGCTCTGCACGCAGTGCAGGGGAATCGGGCCTCATCTCGTGGCGAGGGGGAAGTCTCATGGTTTTTCTCGAGTTACGGCCGGAACCTGAGGTACATTCTAAAGTTACTACGGGGAGGGCCCTTCCAGACACGTGTTTGTTCAGCGAAGTCAGGACTCCTACCTAGGTGCGAGGGACACCTCGGGATACTCGTCGAGTCTTGGCATGGCAATTGGGACGGGTCTCCACGTGAGGCGGAAGACCCAGGGTCTCTTTCCACGTGCCAAAGGGATCCTGAGACTCCTATCCATTTTCAAGAAGAGTCAGGCATCGTCTCCTTTGGAAGCATTGATCTCCCCGGACCTCTCGAGTTTTCAAAGGATGTGAGGCCTCCGGTCGCGATGAGGCGGAGACCTAGGTCATTCTCTGTGGTCTCCACAGGGGATTCAGACATCCCTTCGTCTTGGGAGATGCAAGACGAGACTGCATTCACTTCACTGCAGGGATATCCGGCCTTACTTCGAGTCAGAGCATCTCGGTGTCCATTCCACTTGAGGCCACAAACTCAGGGTTCCTCTCACCTACCTGTAACTGAGAGAAGCCTCCTCTTGAGGTGCTTGTGGCAAGTTGGTATTCCTCTTCAGTCGAAACCAGGGACTAAGCTCTCATCTCGAGTTGATTTGGGGTCCACGGAGAAATTTCGTGTTGCTCCAGTGACCTCAGGATCCCTCTAGCCTTGAGACAGTGATCTTGGGTTTTCTCTGGAGTGCCATCAAGGAAATCAAGGCTCCTTTTACGTTTGATGTGGAACACGGAATTGCTCTGCATGCAGTGCAGGGGAATCGGGCCTCATCTCACGGCGAGGGGGAAGTCTCATGGTTTTTCTCGAGTTGTGGCCGGAACTTGGGGTATATCCTCGAGTTACGACGGGGGTTTCCCTTCCAGACACGTGTTTGTTCAGCGACGTCAGGACTCCTGCCTAGGTGCGAGGTACACCTCGGGATTCTCCTCGAGTCTTGGCATGGCAATTGGGACGCGTCTCCACGTGAGGCGGGAGACCCAGAGTCCCTTTCCACGTGCCACAGGGATCCTGGGACTCCTATCCATTTTCAAGAGGAGGCAGGCATCGTCTCCTTTGGAAGCATTGATCTCCGCGGACCTCTCGAGTTTTCAAAGGATGTGAGGCCTCCGGTCGCGTTGTGTCGGACGACTAGGTCTTTCTCTGTGGTCTCCACAGGGGATTCAGACATCCCTTCGTCTTCGGAGATGCAAGACGAGCCTGCATTCAATTCACTGCAGGCATATCCGGCCTTACTTCAAGTCAGAGCATCTCGGTGTCCATTCCTCTTGAGGCCACAAACTCAGGGTCCCTCTCACATACCTGTAGCTGAGAAAAGCCTCCTCTTGATGTGCTTGTGGAAATTTGGTATTCCTCTTGAGTCGAAGCCAGGGACTAAGCTCTCATCTCGAGTTGATTTGGGGTCCACGGAGCCCTTTCGTGTTGCTCCAGTGACCTCAGGATCCCTCTAGACTTGAGACAGTGATCTTGGGTTTTCTCTGGAGTGCCATCAAGGAAATCAAGGCTCCTTTCACGTTTGATGTGGAACACGGAATTGCTCTGCACGCAGTGCAGTGGAATCGGGCCTCATGTCGCGGCGAGGGGGAAGTCTCATGGTTTTTCTCGAGTTGCGGCCGGATCCTGGGATATATTCTCGAGTTACGACGGGGAGGGCCCTTCCAGACACGTGTTTGTTCAGCGACGTCAGGACTCCTGCCTAGGTGTGAGGGACACCTCGGAATTCTCCTCGAGTCTTGGCATGGCAATTGGGACGCGTCTCCACGTGAGGCGGGAGACCCAGGGTCCCTTTCCACGTGCCACAGGGATCCTGGGACTCCTATCCATTTTCAAGAGGAGTCAGGCATCGTCTCCTTTGGAAGCATTGATCTGCGCGGACCGCTCGAGTTTTCAAAGGATGTGAGGCCTCCGTTCGCGAAGAGGCGGAGGACTAGGTCTTTCCCTGTGGTCTCCACAGGGGATTCAGACATCCCTTCGTCTTGGGAGATGCAAGACGAGCCTGCATTCAATTCACTGCAGCGATATCCGGCCTGACTTCGAGTCAGAGCATCTCGGTGTCCATTCCACTTGAGGCCACAAACTCAGGGTCTCTCTCACATACCTGTAGCTGAGAGAAGCCTCCTCTTGAGGTGCTTGTGGAAAGTTGGTATTCCTCTTGAGTCGAAGCCAGAGACTAAGCTCTCATCTCGAGTCGATTTGGGGTCCACAGAGCCCTTTCGTGTTGCTCCAGTGACCTCAGGATCCCTCTAGACTTGAGACAGTGATCTTGGGTTTTCTCTGGAGTGCCATCAAGGAAATCAAGGCTCCTTTCACGTTTGATGTGGAACACGGAATTGCTCTGCATTCAGTGCAGGGGAATCGGGCCTCATCTCTTGGCGAGGGGGAAGTCTCATATTTTTTCTCGAGATGCGGCCGAAACCTGATTTATATTCTCGAATTATGACGGGGAGAGCCCTTCCAGACACGTGTTTGTTCAGCGACGTCAGGACTCCTGCCTAGGTGCGAGGGACACCTCGGGATTCTCCTCGAGTCTTGGCATGGCAATTGGGACGCGTCTCCACATGAGGCGTGAGACCCAGGGTCCCTTTCCACGTGCCACAGGGATCCTGGGACTCCTATCCATTTTCAAGAGGAGTCAGGCATCGTCTCCTTTGGAAGCATTGTTCTGCGCGTACCTCTCGAGTTTTCAAAGGATGTGAGGCCTCCGGTCGCGATGGGGCAGAGAACGACGTCTTTCTCTGTGGTCTCCACAGGGGATTCAGACATCCCTTCATCTTGGGAGATGCAAGACGGGCCTGCATTCAATTCACTGCAGGGATATCCGGCCTTACTTCGAGTCAGAGCATCTCGGTGTCCATTCCACTTGAGGCCACAAACTCAGGGTCCCTCTCACATACCTGTAGCTGAGAGAAGCCTCCTCTTGAGGTGCTCGTGGAAAGTTGGTGTTCCACTTGAGTCGAAGCCACGGACTAAGCTCTCATCTCGAGTTGATTTGGGGTCCACGGAGCCCTTTCGTGTTGCTCCAGTGACCTCAGGATCCCTCTAGACTTGGGACAGTGATCTTGGGTTTTCTCTGGAGTGCCATCAAGGAAATCAAGGCTCCTTTCACGTTTGATGTGGAACACGGATTGCTCTGCAAGTAGTGCAGGGGAATCGAGCCTCATCTCGCGGCGAGGGGGAAGTCTCATGGTTTTTCTCGAGTTGCGGCCGGAACCTGGGGTATATTCTCGAGTTACGACGGGGAGGGCCCTTCCAGACACGTGTTTGTTCAGCGACGTCAGGACTCCTGCCTAGGTGCGAGGGACACCTCGGGATTCTCCTCGAGTCTTGGCATGGCAATTGGGACGCGTCTCCACGTGAGGCGGGAGACCCAGGGTACCTTTCCACGTGCCACAGGGATCCTGGGAATACTATCCATTTTCAAGAGGAGTCAGGCATCGTCTCTTTTGGAAGCATTGCTCTCCGCGGACCTCTCGAGTTTTCAAAGGATGTGAGGCCTCCGGTCACGATGAGGCGGAGGACTAGGTCTTTCTCTGTGGTTTCCACAGGGGATTCAGACATCCCTTCGTCTTGGGAGATGCAAGACGAGGCTGCAATCAATTCACTGCAGGGATATCCGGCCTTACTTCGAGTCAGAGCATCTCGGTGTCCATTCCACTTGAGGCCACAAAGTCAGGGTCCCTCTCACATACCTGTAGCTGAGAGAAGCCTCCTCTTGAGGTGCTTGTGGAAAGTTGGTATTCCTCTTGAGTCGAAGCCAGGAACTAAGCTCTCATCTCCAGTTGATTTGGGGTCCACGGAGCCCTTTCGTGTTGCTCCAGTGACCTCAGGATCCCTCTAGACTTGAGACAGTGATCTTGGGTTTTCTCTGGAGTGTCATCAAGGAAATCAAGGCTCCCATCATGTTTGATGTGGAACACGGAATTGCTCTGCACGCAGTGCAGGGGAATCAGGCCTCATCTCGCGGCGAGGGGGAAGTCTCATGGTTTTTCTCGAGTTGCGGCCGGAACCTGGGGTATATTCTCGAGTTACGACGCGGAGGGCCCTTCCAGACACGTGTTTGTTCAGCGACATCAGGACTCCTGCCTAGGTGCGAGGGACACCTCGGGATTCTCCTCGAGTCTTGGCATGGCAATTGGGACGCGTCTCCACGTGAGGCGGGAGACCCAGGGTCCCTTTCCACGTGCCACAGGGATCCTGGGACTCCTATCCACTTTCAAGAGGAGTCAGGCATCGTCTCCTTTGGAAGCATTGATCTCCTCGGACCTCTCGAGATTTCAAAGGATGTGAGGCCTCCGTTCGCGTTGAGGCGGAGGACTAGGTCTTTCTCTGTGGTCTCCACAGGGGATTCAGACATCCCTTCGTCTTGGGAGATGCAAGACGAGCCTGCATTCAATTCACTGCAGGGATATCCGGCCTTACTTCGAGTCAGAGCATCTCGGTGTCCATTCCACTTGAGGCCACAAACTCAGGGTCCCTCTCACATACCTGTAGCTGAGAGAAGCCTCCTCTTGAGGTGCTTGTGGAAAGTTGCTATTCCCCTTGAATCGAAGCCAGGGACTAAGCTCTCATCTCGAGTTGATTTGGGGTCCACGGAGCCCTTTCGTGTTGCTCCAGTGACCACAGGATCCCTCTAGACTTGAGCCAGTGATCTTGGGTTTTCTCTGGAGTGCCATCAAGGAAATCAAGGCTCCTTTCACGTTTGATGTGGAACACGGAATTGCTCTGCACGCAGTGCAGGGGATTCCGGCCTCATCTCTCGGCGAGGGGGAAGTCTCATGGTTTTCTCTAGTTGCGGCCGGAACCTGTGGTATATTCTCGAGTTACGACGGGGAGGGCCCTTCCAGAAACGTATTTGTTCAACGACGTCAGGACTCCTGCCTAGTTGCGAGGGACACCTCGGGATTCTCCTCGAGTCTTGGCATGGCAATTGGGACGCGTCTCCACGTGAGGCGGGAGACCCAGGGTCCCTTCCCACGTGCCACAGAGATCCTGGGACTCCTATCCATTTTCAAGAGGAGTCAGGCATCGTCTCCTTTGGAAGCATTGATCTCCCCCACCTCTCGAGTTTTCAAAGGATGTGAGGTCTCCGGTCGCGATGAGGCGGAGGACTAGGTCTTTCTCTGTGGTCTCCACAGGGGATTCAGACATCCCTTCGTCTTGGGAGACGCAAGAAGAGCCTGCATTCAATTCACTTTAGGGATATCTGGTCTTACTTCGAGTCAGAGCATCTCGGTGTCCATTCCACTTGAGGCCACAAACTCAGGGGCCCTCTCACATACCTGTAGCTGAGAGAAGCCTCCTCTTGAGGTGCTTGTGGAGAGTTGGTATTTCTCTTGAGGCGAAGCCAGGGACTAAGCTCTCATCTCGAGTTGATTTGGGGTCCAGGGAGCCCTTTCGTGTTGCTCCAGTGACCTCAGGATCCTTCTAGACTTGAGACAGTGATCTTGGGTTTTCTCTGGAGTGCCATCACAGAAATCAAGGCTCCTTTCTCGTTTGATGTGGAACACGGAATTGCTCTGCACGCAGTGCAGGGGAAACGGGCCTCATCCAGCGGCGAGGGGGAAGTCTCATGGTTTTTCTCGAGTTGCGGCCGGAACCTGGGGTATATTCTCGAGTTACGACGGGGAGGGCCCTTCCAGACATGTGTTTGTTCAGCGACGTCAGTACTCCTGCCTAGGTGCGAGGGACACCTCGGGATTCTCCTCGAGTCTTGGCATGGCAATTGGGACGCGTCTCCACGTGAGGCGGGAGGCCCAGGGTCCCTTTCCACGTGCCACAGGGATCCTGGGACTGCTATCCATTTTCAAGAGGAGTCAGGCATCGTCTCCTTTGGAAGCATTGATCTCCGCAGACCTCTCGAGTTTTCAAAGGATGTGAGGCCTCCGGTCGCGATGAGCCGGAGGACTAGGACTTTCTCTGTGGTCTCCACAGGGGATTCAGACATCCCTTCGTCTTGGGAGATGCAAGACGAGCCTGCATTCAATTCACTGCAGGGATATTCGGCCTTAATTCGAGTCAGAGCATCTCGGTGTCCCTTCCACTTGAGGCCATAAACTCAGGGTCCTTCTCACATACCTGTAGCTGAGAGAAGCCTACACTTGAGGTGCTTGTGGAAAGTTGGTATTCCTCTTGAGTCGAAGCCAAGGAAAAGCTCTCATCTCGAGTTGATTTGGGGTCCACGGAGCCCTTTCGTGTTGCTCTAGTGACCTCAGGATCCCTCTAGACTTGAGACAGTGATCTTGGATTTTCTCTGGAGTGCCATCAAGGAAATCAAGGCTCCTTTCACGTTTGATGTGGAACACAGAATTGCTCTGCACGCAGTGCAGGGGAATCGGGCCTCATCTCTCGGCGAGGAGGAAGTCTCATGGTTTTATTCGAGTTGCGGTCGGAACCTGGGGTATATTCTCGAGTTACGACGGGGAGGGCCCTTCCAGACACGTGTTTGTTCAGCGACGTCAGGACTCCTGCCTAGGTGCGAGGGACACCTCGGGATTCTCCTCGAGTCTTGGCATGGCAATTGGGACGCGTCTCCACGTGAGGCGGGACACCCAGTGTCCCTTTCCACGTGCCACAGGGATCCTGGGACTCCTATCCATTTTCAAGATGAGTCAGGCATCGTCTCCTTTGGAAGCACTGATCTCTGCAGACCTCTCGAGTTTTCAAAGGATGTGAGGCCTCCGGTTGCGATGAAGTGGAGGACTAGTTCTTTCTCTGTCGTCTCCACAGGGGATTCAGACATCCCTTCGTCTTGGGAGATGCAAGACGAGCCTGCATTCAATTCACTGCAGGGATATCCGGCTTTACTTCGAGTCAGAGCATCTCGGTGTCCATTCCACTTGAGGCCACAAACTCAGGGTCCCTCTCATATACATGCAGCTGAGAGAAGCCTCCTCTTGAGGTGCTTGTGGAAATTTGGTATTCCTCTTGAGTCGAAGCCAGGGACTAAGCTCTCATCTCGAGTTGATTTGGGGTCCACGGAGCCCTTTCGTGTTGCTCCAGTGACCTCAGGATCCCTCTAGACTTGAGACAGTGATCTTGGGTTTTCTCTGGAGTGCCATCAAGGAAATCAAGGCTCCTTTCACGTTTGATGTGGAACACGGAATTGCTCTGCACGCAGTGCAGGGGATTCCGGCCTCATCTCTCGGCGAGGGGGAAGTCTCATGGTTTTTCTCTAGTTGCGGCCGGAACCTGTGGTATATTCTCGAGTTACGACGGGGAGGGCCCTTCCAGAAACGTGTTTGTTCAACGACGTCAGGACTCCTGCCTAGTTGCGAGGGACACCTCGGGATTCTCCTCGATTCTTGGCATGGCAATTGGGACGCGTCTCCACGTGAGGCGGGAGACCCAGGGTCCCTTCCCACGTGCCACAGAGACCCTGGGACTCCTATCCATTTTCAAGAGGAGTCAGGAATCGTCTCCTTTGGAAGCATTGTTCTCCCCAACCTCTCGAGTTTTCAAAGGATGTGAGGTCTCCGGTCGCGATGAGGCGGAGGACTAGGTCTTTCTCTGTGGTCTCCACAGGGGATTCAGACATCCCTTCGTCTTGGGAGACGCAAGACGAGCCTGCATTCAATTCACTGCAGGGATATCTGGTCTTACTTCGAGTCAGAGCATCTCGGTGTCCATTCCACTTGAGGCCACAAACTCAGGGTCCCTCTCACATACCTGTAGCTGAGAGAAGCCTCCTCTAGAGGTGCTTGTGGAAAGTTGGTATTCCTCTTGAGGCGAAGCCAGGGACTAAGCTCTCATCTCGAGTTGATTTGGGGTCCACGGAGCCCTGTCGTATTGCTCCAGTGACCTCAGGATCCCTCTAGACTTGAGACAGTGATCTTGGGTTTTCTCTGGAGTGCCATCAAGGAAATCAAGGCTCCTTTCACGTTTGATGTGGAACACGGAATTGCTCTGCATGCAGTGCAGGGGAATCGGGCCTCATCTCGCGGCGAGGGGGAAGTCTCATGGTTTTTCTCGAGTTGCGGCCGGAACCAGGGGTATATTCTCGAGTTACGATGGGGAGGGCCCTTCCAGACACGTGTTTGTTCAGCGACGTCAGGACTCCTGCCTAGGTGCGAGGGACACCTCGGGATTCTCCCCGAGTCTTGGCATGGCAATTGGGACGCGTCTCCACGTGAGGCGGGAGACCAAGGGCCCCTTTCCACGTGCCACAGGGATCCTGGGACTCCTATCCATTTTCAAGAGGAGTCAGGCATCATCTCCTTTGGAAGCATTGATCTCCGTTGACCTCGCGAGTTTTCAAAGGATGTGAGGCCTCCGTTCGCGTTGAGGTGTAGGACTAGGTCTTTCTCTGTGGTCTCAACAGGGGATTCAGACAACCCTTCGTCTTGGGAGATGCAAGACGAGCCTGCATTCAATTCACTGCAGGGATATCCAGCCTTACTTCGAGTCAGAGCATCTCGGTGTCCATTTCAGTTGAGGCCACAAACTCAGGGTCCCTCTCACATACCTGTAGCTGAGAGAAGCCTCCTCTTGAGGTGCTTGTGGAAATTTGATATTTCTCTTGAGTCGAAGCCAGGGACTAAGCTCTCATCTCGAGTTAATTTTGGGTCCACGGAGCCCTTTCGTGTTTCTCCAGTGACCTCAGGATCCCTCTAGACTTGAGACAGTGATCTTGGGTTTTCTCTGGAGTGCCATCAAGGAAATCAAGGCTCCTTTCACGTTTGATGTGGAACACGGAATTGCTCTGCACGCAGTGCAGGGGAATCGGGCCTCATCTCGCGGCGAGGGGGAAGTCTCATGGTTTTTCTCGAGTTACGGCCGGAACCTGAGGTATATTCTCGTGTTACGACGGGGAGGGCCCTTCCAGACACGTGTTTGTTCAGCGACGTCAGGACTCCTGCCTAGGTGCGAGGGACACCTCGGGATTCTCCTCGAGTCTTGGCATGGCAATTGGGACGCGTCTCCACGTGAGGCGGGAGACCCAGGGTCCCTTTCCACGTGCCACAGGGATCCTGGGACTCCTATCCACTTTCAAGAGGAGTCAGGCATCGTCTCCTTTGGAAGCATTGATCTCCTCGGACCTCTCGAGTTTTCAAAGGATGTGAGGCATCCGTTCGCGTTGAGGCGGAGGACTAGGTCTTTCTCTGTGGTCTCCACAGGGGATTCAGACATCCCTTCGTCTTGGGAGATGCAAGACGAGCCTGCATTCAATTCACTGCAGGGATATCCGGCCTTACTTCGAGTCAGAGCATCTCGGTGTCCATTCCACTTGAAGCCACAAACTCAGGGTCCCTCTCACATACCTGTAGCTCAGAGAAGCCTCCTCTTGAGGTGCTTGTGGAAAGTTGGTATTCCCCTTGATTCGAAGCCAGGGACTAAGCTCTCATCTCGAGTTGATTTGGGGTCCACGGATCCCTTTCGTGTTGCTCCAGTGACCTCAGGATCCCTCTAGACTTGAGCCAGTGATCTTGGGTTTTCTCTGTAGTGCCATCAAGGAAATCAAAGCTCCTTTCACGTTTAATGTGGAACACGGAATTGCTCTGCACGCAGTGCAGGGGATTCGGGCCTCATCTCTCGGCGAGGGGGAAGTCTCATGGTTTTTCTCGAGTTGCTGACGGAACCTGGGGTATATCCTCGAGTTACGACGGGGAGGGCCCTTCCAGACACGTGTTTGTTCAACGACGTCAGGACTCCTGCCTAAGTGCGAGGGACACCTCGGGATTCTCCACGAGTCTTGGCATGGCAATTGGGACGCGTCTCCACGTGAGGCGGGAGACCCAGGGTCCCTTCCCTCGTGCCACAGAGATCCTGGGACTCGTATCCATTTTCAAGAGGAGTCAGGCATCGTCTCCTTTGGAAGCATTGATCTCCCCAACCTCTGGAGTATTCAAAGGATGTGAGGTCTCCGGTCGCGATGAGGCGGAGGACTAGGTCTTTCTCTGTGGTCTCCACAGGGGATTCAGACATCCCTTCGTCTTGGGAGACGCAAGAAGAGCCTGCATTCAATTCACTTTAGGGATATCTGGTCTTACTTCGAGTCAGAGCATCTCGGTGTCCATTCCACTTGAGGCCACAAACTCAGGGGCCCTCTCACATACCTGTAGCTGAGAGAAGCCTCCTCTTGAGGTGCTTGTGGAAAGTTGGTATTCCTCTTGAGGCAAAGCCAGGGACTAAGCTCTCATCTCGAGTTGATTTGGGGTCCACGGAGCCCTGTCGTATTGCTCCAGTGACCTCAGGATCCCTCTAGACTTGAGACAGTGATCTTGGGTTTTCTCTGGAGTGCCATCAAGGAAATCAAGGCTCCTTTCACGTTTGATGTGGAACACGGAATTGCTCTGCATGCAGTGCAGGGGAATCGGGCCTCATCTCGCGGCGAGGGGGAAGTCTCATGGTTTTTCTCGAGTTGCGGCCGGAACCTGGGGTATATTCTCGAGTTACGATGGGGAGGGCCCTTCCAGACACGTGTTTGTTCAGCGACGTCAGGACTCCTGCCTAGGTGCGAGGGACACCTCGGGATTCTCCCCGAGTCTTGACATGGCAATTAGGACGCGTCTCCACGTGAGGCGGGAGACCAAGGGCCCCTTTCCACGTGCCACAGGGATCCTGGGACTCCTATCCATTTTCAAGAGGAGTCAGGCATCATCTCCTTTGGAAGCATTGATCTCCGTTGACCTCGCGAGTTTTCAAAGGATATGAGGCCTCCGTTCGCGTTGAGGCGTAGGACTAGGTCTTTCTCTGTGGTCTCAACAGGGGATTCAGACAACCCTTCGTCTTGGGAGATGCAAGACGAGCATGCATTCAATTCACTGCAGGGATACCCAGCCTTACTTCGAGTCAGAGCATCTCGGTGTCCATTTCACTTGAGGCCACAAACTCAGGGTCCCTCTCACATACCTGTAGCTGAGAGAAGCCTCCTCTTGAGGTGCTTGTGGAAATTTGATATTTCTCTTGAGTCGAAGCCAGGGACTAAGCTCTCATCTCGAGTTGATTTGGGGTCCACGGAGCCCTTTCGTGTTGCTCCAGTGACCTCAGGATCCCTCTAGACTTGAGACAGTGATCTTGGGTTTTCTCTGGAGTGCCATCAAGGAAATCAAGGCTCCTTTCACGTTTGATGTGGAACACGGAATTGCTCTGCACGCAGTGCAGGGGAATCGGGCCTCATCTCGCGGCGAGGGGGAAGTCTCATGGTTTTTCTCGAGTTACGGCCGGAACCTGAGGTATATTCTCGTGTTACGACGGGGAGGGCCCTTCCAGACACGTGTTTGTTCAGCGACGTCAGGACTCCTGCCTAGGTGCGAGGGACACCTCGGGATTCTCCTCGAGTCTTGGCATGGCAATTGGGACGCGTCTCCACGTGAGGCGGGAGACCCAGGGTCCCTTTCCACGTGCCACAGGGATCCTGGGACTCCTATCCACTTTCAAGAGGAGTCAGGCATCGTCTCCTTTGGAAGCATTGATCTCCTCGGACCTCTCGAGTTTTCAAAGGATGTGAGGCATCCGTTCGCGTTGAGGCGGAGGACTAGGTCTTTCTCTGTGGTCTCCACAGGGGATTCAGACATCCCTTCGTCTTGGGAGATGCAAGACGAGCCTGCATTCAATTCACTGCAGGGATATCCGGCCTTACTTCGAGTCAGAGCATCTCGGTGTCCATTCCACTTGAAGCCACAAACTCAGGGTCCCTCTCACATACCTGTAGCTCAGAGAAGCCTCCTCTTGAGGTGCTTGTGGAAAGTTGGTATTCCCCTTGATTCGAAGCCAGAGACTAAGCTCTCATCTCGAGTTGATTTGGGGTCCACGGATCCCTTTCGTGTTGCTCCAGTGACCTCAGGATCCCTCTAGACTTGAGCCAGTGATCTTGGGTTTTCTCTGTAGTGCCATCAAGGAAATCAAAGCTCCTTTCACGTTTAATGTGGAACACGGAATTGCTCTGCACGCAGTGCAGGGGATTCGGGCCTCATCTCTCGGCGAGGGGGAAGTCTCATGGTTTTTCTCGAGTTGCTGACGGAACCTGGGGTATATCCTCGAGTTACGACGGGGAGGGCCCTTCCAGTCACGTGTTTGTTCAACGACGTCAGGACTCCTGCCTAAGTGCGAGGGACACCTCGGGATTCTCCACGAGTCTTGGCATGGCAATTGGGACGCGTCTCCACGTGAGGCGGGAGACCCAGGGTCCCTTCCCTCGTGCCACAGAGATCCTGGGACTCGTATCCATTTTCAAGAGGAGTCAGGCATCGTCTCCTTTGGAAGCATTGATCTCCCCAACCTCTGGAGTTTTCAAAGGATGTGAGGTCTCCGGTCGCGATGAGGCGGAGGACTAGGTCTTTCTCTGTGGTCTCCACAGGGGATTCAGACATCCCTTCGTCTTGGGAGACGCAAGAAGAGCCTGCATTCAATTCACTTTAGGGATATCTGGTCTTACTTCGAGTCAGAGCATCTCGGTGTCCATTCCACTTGAGGCCACAAACTCAGGGGCCCTCTCACATACCTTTAGCTGAGAGAAGCCTCCTCTTGAGGTGCTTGTGGAAAGTTGGTCTTCCTCTTGAGGCAAAGCCAGGGACTAAGCTCTCATCTCGAGTTGATTTGGGGTCCACGGAGCCCTGTCGTATTGCTCCAGTGACCTCAGGATCCCTCTAGACTTGAGACAGTGATCTTGGGTTTTCTCTGGAGTGCCATCAAGGAAATCAAGGCTCCTTTCACGTTTGATGTGGAACACGGAATTGCTCTGCATGCAGTGCAGGGGAATCGGGCCTCATCTCGCGGCGAGGGGGAAGTCTCATGGTTTTTCTCGAGTTGCGCCCGGAACCTGGGGAATATTCTCGAGTTACGATGGGGAGGGCCCTTCCAGACACGTGTTTGTTCAGCGAAGTCAGGACTCCTGCCTAGGTGCGAGGGACACCTCGGGATTCTACTTGAGCCTTGGCATGGCAATTGGGACGTGTCTCCAGTGAGGCGGAAGACCCAGGGTCCCTTTCAACGTGCCACAGGGATTCTGGGAATCCTATCCATTTTCAAGAGGAGTCAGGCATCGTCTCCTTAGGAAGCATTGATCTCCGCGGACCTCTCGAGTTTTCAAAGGATGTGATGCCTCCGGTCGCCATGAGAGGGAGAACTAGGTCTTTCTCTGTGGTCTCCACAGGGGATTCAGACATCCCTTCGTCTTGGGAGATGCAAGACGAGACTTCATTCAATTTACTGCAGGGATATCCGGCCATACTTCGAGTCAGAGCATCTCGGTGTCCATTCCGCTTCAGGCCACAAACTCAGGGACTCTCTCACATACATGTAGCTGAGAGAAGCCTCCTCTTGAAGTGCTTGTGGAAAGTTGGTATTCCTCTTGAGTCGAAGCCAGGGACGAAGCTCTCATCTCGAGTTGATTTGGGGTCCACGGAGCCCTTTCGTGTTGCTACAGTGACCTCAGGATCCCTCTAGACTTGAGACAGTGATCTTGGGTTTTCTCTGGAGTGCCATCAAGGAAATCAAGGCTCCTTTCACGTTTGATGTGGAACACAGAATTGCTCTGCACGCAGTTCAGGGGAATCGGGCCTCATCTCGCGGCGAGGGGGAAGGCTCATGATTTTTCTGGAGTTGCGGCCGGAACCTGGGGTATATTCTCGAGTTACAACGGGGAGGGCCCTTTCAGACACGTGTTTGTTCAGCGAAGTCAGGACTAGTGCCTAGGTGCGAGGGACACCTCGGGATTCTCCTCGAGTCTTTGCATTGCAATTGGGACGCGTCTCCACGTGAGGCGGGAGACCCAGGGTCCCTTTCCACGTGCCACAGTGATCCTGGGACTCCTATCCATTTTCAAGAGGAGTCAGGCATCGTCTCCTTTGGAAGCATTGATCTCCGCGACCTCTCGAGTTTTCAAAGGATGTGAGGCCTCCAGTCGCGATGAGGCGGAGAACTCGGTCTTTCTCTGTGGTCTCCACATGGGATTCAGACATCCCTTCATCTTGGGAGATGCAAGACGAGCCTGCATTCAATTCACTGCAGGGATATCCGGCCTTTCTTCGAGTCAGAGCATCTCGGTGTCCATTCCACTTCAGGCCACAAACTCAGGGTCCCTCTCACATACCTGTAGCTGACAGAAGCCTCCTGTTGAGATGCTTGTGGAAAGTTCGTCTTCCTCTTGAGTCGAAGCCAGGGACTAAGCTCACATCTCGAGTTGATTTGCGGTCCATGGGGCCCTTTTGTGTTGCTCCAGTGACCTCAGGATCCCTCTAGACTTGAGACAGTGATCTTGGGTTTTCTCTGGAGTGCCATCAAGGAAATCAAGGCTCCTTTCACGTCTGATGTGGACACGGAATTGCTCTGCACGCAGTGCAGGGGAATCGGGCCTCATCTCGCGACAAGGGAGATGTCTCATGGTTTTTCTGGAGTTGCGGCCGGAACCTGGGGTATATTCTCGAGTTACGACGGGGAGGGCCCTTCCAGACACGTGTTTGTTCAGCGACGTCAGGACTCCTGCCTAGGTGCGAGGGACACCTCGGGATTACCCTCGAGTCTTGGCATGGCAATTGGGACGCGTCTCCACGTGAGGCGGGAGACCCAGGGTCCCTTTCCACGTGCCACAGGGATCCTGGGACTCCTATCCATTTTCAAGAGGAGTCAATCATCGTCTCCTTGGAAGCATTGATCTCCGCGGACCTCTTGAGATTTCAAAGGATGTGAGGCCTCCGGTCGCAATGAGCGGAGAACTCGGTCGTTCTCTGTGGTCTCCACAGGGGATTCAGACAACCCTTCGTCTTGGGAGATGCAAGACGAGCCTGCATTCAATTCACTGCAGGGATATCATGCCTTACTTCGAGTCAGAGCATCTCGGTGTCCATTCCACTTGAGGCCACAAAATCAGGGTTCCTCTCACATACCTGTAGCTGAGAGAAGCCTCCTCTTGAGGTGCTTGTGGAAAGGTGGTATTCCTCTTGAGTCGAAGCCAGGGACTAAGCTCTCATCTCGAGTTGATTTGGGGTCCACGGAGCCCTTTCCTTTTGGTCCAGTGACCTCAGGATCCCTCTAGACTTGAGACAGTGATCTTGGGTTTTCTCTGGAGTGCCATTAAGGAAATCAAGGCTCCTTTCACGTTTGATGTGGAACACGGAATTGCTCTGCATGCAGTGCAGGGGAATCGGGCCTCAACTCGCGGCGAGGGGGAAATCTCATGGTTTTTCTCGAGTTGCGGCCCGAACCTGGGGTATATTCTCGAGTTACGACGGGGAGGGCCCTTCCAGACACGTGTTTGTTCAGCGACGTCAGGACTCCTGCCTAGGTGCGAGGGACACCTCGGGATTGTCCTCGAGTCTTGGCATGGCAATTGGGACGCGTCTCCACCAGAGGCGGGAGACCCAGGGTCCCTTTCCACGTGCCACAGGGATCCTGGGACTCCTATCCATTTTCAAGAGGAGTCAGGCATTGTCTCCATTCGAAGTATTGATCTCCGCGGACCTCTCCAGTTTCAAAGGATGTGAGGCCTCCGGTCTCGATGAGGCGGAGAACGAGGTCTTTCTCTGTGGTCTCCACAGGGGATTCAGACAACCCTTCGTCTTGGGAGATGCAAGACGAGCCTGCATTAAATTCACTGCAGGGATATCCGGCCTTACTTCGAGTCAGAGCATCTCCGTGTCCATTCCACTTGAGGCCACAAACTCAGGGTCCCTCTCACATACCTGTAGCTGAGAGAAGCCTCCTCTTGAGGTGCTTGTGGAAAGTTGGTATTCCTCTTGAGTTGAAGCCAGGGACTAAGCTCTCATCTCGAGTTGATTTAGGGTCCACGGAGCCCTTTCGTGTTGCTCCAGTGACCTCAGGATCCCTCTAGACTTGAGACAGTGATCTTGGGTTTTCTCTGGAGTGCCATCAAGGAAATCAAGGCTCCTTTCACGTTTGATGTGGAACACGGAATTGCTCTGCACGCAGTGCAGGGGAATCGGGCCTCATCTAGCCGCGAGGGGTAGGTCTCATGGAATTTCTCGAGTTGCGGCCGGAACCTGGGGTATATTCTCGAGTTACGACGGGGAGGGCCCTTCCAGACACGTGTTTGTTCAGCGAAGTCAGGACTCCTGCCTAGGTGCGAGGGACACCTCGGGATTCTCCTCGAGTCTTGGCATGGCAATTGGGACGCGTCTCCACCTGAGGCGGGAGACCCAGGGTCCCTTTCCACGTGCCACAGGGATCCTGGGACTCCTATCCATTTTGAAGAGGATTCAGGCATCGTCTCCTTTGGAAGCATTGATCTCCGTGGACCTCTCGAGTTTTCAAAGGATGGGAGGCCTCCGGTCGCGATGAGGCGGAGAACTAAGTCTTTGTCTGTGGTCTCCACAGGGGATTCAGACATCCCTTCGTCTTGGGAGATGCAAGACGAGCCTGCATTCAATTCTCTGCATGGATATCTGCCCTTACTTCGAGTCAGAGCATCTAGGTGTCCATTCCACTTGAGGCCACAAACTCAAGGTCCCTCTCACATACCTGTAACTGAGAGAGGCCTCCTCTTGAGGTGCTTGTGGAAAGTTGGTATTCCTCTTGAGTCGAAGCCAGGGACGAAGCTCTCCTCTCGAGTTGATTTGTGGTCCACGGAGCTCTTTCTTGTTGCTACAGTGACCTCAGGATCCCTCTAGACTTGAGACAGTGATCTTGGCTTTTCTTTGGAGTGCCATCAAGGAAATCAAGAATCTTTTCACGTTTGATGTGGAACACGGAATTGGTCTGCACGCAGTGCAGGGGAATCGGGCCTCATCTCAAGGCGAGGGGGAAGTCTCATGATGTTTCTCGAGTTGCGGCCGGAACCTGGGGTATATTCTCGAGTTACGACGGGGAGGGCCTTTCCAGACACGTGTTTGTTCTGCGACGTCAGGATTCCTGCCTAGGTGCGAGGGACACCTCGGCATTCTCCTCGAGTCTTGGCATGGCAATTAGGACAAGTCTCCACGTGAGGCGGGAGACCCAGGGTCCCGTTCCACGTGCCACAGGGATTCTTGGACTCCTATCCATTTTCAAGAGGAGTCAGGCATCGTCTCCTTTACAAGCATTGATCTCCGCGGACATCTCGAGTTTTCAAAGGATGTGACGCCTCCGGTCGTGATGAGGCGGAGAACTAGGTCTTTCTCTGTGGTCTCCACAGTGGATTCAGACATCCCTTCGTCTTGCGAGATGCAAGACGAGCCTGCATTCAATTCACTGCAGGGATGTCCGGCCTTACTTCGAGTCAGAGCATCTCGGTGTCCATTCTACTTGAGGCCACAAACACATGTTCCCTCTCACATACCTTTAGCTGAGAGAAGCCTCCTCTTGAGGTGCTCGTGGAAAGTTGGTATTCCTCTTGAGTCGAAGCCAGGGACGAAGCTCTCATCTCGAGTTGATTTGGAGTCCACGGACCCCTTTCGTGTTGCTACAGTGACCTCAGGATCCCTCTCGACTTGAGACAGTGATCTTGGGTTTTCTCTGGAGTGCCATCAAGGAAATCAAGGCTGCTTTCACGTTTGATGTGAAACACGGAATTGCTCTGCACGCAGTGCAGGGGAATCGGGCCTCATCTTGCGGCGACTGGGAAGGCTCATGGTTTTTCTCGAGTTGCAGTTAGAACCTGGGGTATATTCTCGAGTTACGATGGGGAGGGCCCTTCCAGACACGTGTTTGTTCAGTGACGTCAGGACTCCTGCCTAGGTGCGAGGGACACCTCGGGATTCTCCTTGAGCCTTGGCCTGGCAATTGGGACGCGTCTCCAGTGAGGCGGAAGACCCAGGGTCCCTTTCCACGTGCCACAGGGATTCTGGGACTTGTATCCATTTTCAAGAGGAGTCAGGCATCGTCTCCTTAGGAAGCATTGATCTCCGCGGACCTCTCGAGTTTTCAAAGTATGTGAGGCCTATGGTCGCGATGAGGCGGAGATCTAGGTTTTGTCTGTGGTGTCCACAGGGGATTCAGACATCCCTTCGTCTTGGGAGATCCACGACGAGCCTGCATTCAATTCACTGCAGGGATATCCGGCCTTACATTGAGTCAGAGCATCTCGGTGTCCATTCCACTTGAGGCCACAAACTCATGGTCCCTCTCACATACCTGTAGCTGAGAGAAACCTCCTCTTGAGGAGCTTTTGGAAAGTTGGTATTCCTCTTGAGTTGAAGCCAGGGACAAAGCTCTCATCTCGAGTTGATTTGGGGTGCACGGAGCCCTTTCGGGTTGCTACAGTGACCTCAGGATCCCTCTAGACTTGAGACAGTGATCTTGGCTTTTCTTTGGAGTGCCATCAAGGAAATCAAGAATCCTTTCACGTTTGATGTGGAACACGGAATTGGTCTGCACGCAGTGCAGGAGAATCGGGCCACATCTCAAGGCGAGGGGGAAGTCTTATGGTTTTTCTCGAGTTGCGGCCGGAACCTGGGGTATATTCCTGAGTTACGACGGGGAGGGCCCTTCCAGACAAGTGTTTGTTCAGCGACGTCAGGACTAGTGCCTAGGTGCGAGGAACACCTCGGGATTCTCCTCGAGTCTTGGCATGGCAATTAGGACAAGTCTCCATGTGAGGCGGGAGACCCAGGTTCCCGTTCCACGTGCCACAGGGTTTCTTGGACTCCTATCCATTTTCAAGAGGAGTCAGGCATCGTCGCCTTAGGAAGCATTGATCTCCGTGGACCTCTCGAGTTTTCAAAGATGTGATGCCTCCGGTCGCCATGAGAGGGAGAACTAGGTCTTTCTCTGTGGTCTCCACAGGGGATTCAGATATCCCTTCGTCTTGGGAGATGCAAGACGAGACTTCATTCAATTCACTGCAGGGATATCCGGCCTTACTTCGAGTCAGAGCATCTCGGTGTCCATTCTACTTGAGGCCACAAACTCAGGGTCCCTCGCACATACCTGTAACTGACAGAAACCGCCTCTTGAGGTGCATGTGGAAAGTTGGTATTCCTCTTGAGTCGAAGCCAGGGACTAAGCTCTCATCTCGACTTGATTTGGGGTCCACGGAGACCTTTCTTGTTGCTACAGTGACCTCAGGATCCCTCTAGACTTGAGACAGTGATCTTGGGTTTTCTCTGGAGTGCCATCAAGGAAATCAAGGCTCCTTTCACGTTTGATGTGGAACACGGAATTGCTCTGCATGCAGTGCAGGTAAATCGGGCCTCATCTCGTGGCGAGGGGGAAGTCTCATGGTTTTTCTCGAGTTGCGGCAGGAACCCGGGGTATATTCTCGAGTTACGACGGGGAGGGCCCTTCCAGACACGTGTTTGTTCAGTGACGTCAGGACTCCTGCCTAGGTGTGAGGGACACCTCGGGATTCTCCTCGAGTCTTGTCATGGCAATTGGGACGCGTCTCCACGTTAGGCGGGAGATCCAGGGTCCCTTTCCATGTGCCACAGGGATCCTGGGACTCCTATCCATTTTCAAGAGGAGTCAGGCATCGTCTCCTTTGGAAGCATTGATCTCCGCGGACCTCTCGAGTTCTCAAAGGATGTGAGGACTCACGTCGCGATGAGGCGGAGAACAATGTCTTTCTCTATGGTCTCCACAGGGGATTCATACATCCCTTCTTCTTAGGAGATGCAAGATGAGCCTGCATTCAATTCACTGCAGGGATATCTGGCCTTTATTCGAATCAGTGCATCTCGGTGTCCATTACATTTGAGGCCACACACTCAGGGTCCCCCTCACATAAATGTAGCTGAGAGAAACCTCATCTTGAGGTCCTTGTGGAAAGTTGGTATTCCTCTTGAGTCGAAGCCAGGGAGTAAGCTCTCATCTCGAGTTGATTTGGGGTCCACGGAGCTCTTTCGTGTTGCTACAGTAACCTCAGGATCCCTCTAGACTTGAGACAGTGATCTTGGCTTTTCTCTGGAGTGCCATCAAGGAAATCAAGGCTCCTTTCACGTTTGATGTGGAACACGGAATTGCTCTGCACGCAGTGCAGGGGAATCGGGCCTCATCTCGCGGCGAGGGGGAATTCTCATGGTTTTCGTCGAGTTGCGGCCGGAACCTGGGGTATGTTCTCGAGTTACGACGGGGAGGGCCCTTCCAGACACCTGTTTGTTCAGCGACGTCAGGACTCCTGCCTAGGTGCGAGGCACAACTCGGGATTCTCCTCGAGTCTTGGCATGGCAATTGGGACGCGTCTCCACGTGAGGCGGGAGACCCAGGGTCCCTTTCCACGTGCCACAGGGATCCTGGGACCCCTATCCATTTTCAAGAGGAGTCAGGCATCGTCTCCTTTGGAAGCATTGATCTCCGCACACCTCTCGAGGTTTCAAAGGATGTGAGGCCTCAATTCGGGATGAGGCGGAGAACTAGGTCTTTCTCTGTGGTCTCCACAGTGAATTCAGACATCCCTTCCTCTTGGGAGATGCAAAACGAGCCTGCATTCAATTCACTGCAGGGATATCCGGCCTTACTTCGAGTCAGAGCATCACGCTATCCATTCGACTTGAGGCCACGAGCTCAGGGTCCCTCTCACATACCTGAAGGAGACAGAAGCCTCCTCTTGAGGTGCTTGTGGAAAGTTGGTATTCCTCTTGAGTCGAAGGCAGGGACGAAGCTCTCATCTCGAGTTGTTTGCGGCCCACGAAGCCCTTTCATGTTGCTACAGTGACCTCAGGATCCCTCTAGAATTCAGACAGTGATCTTGGGTTTTCTCTGGAGTGCCATCAAGGTAATCAAGGCTCCTTTCACGTTTGATGTGGAACACGGAATTGCTTTGCTCGCAGTGCAGGGGAATCGTGCCTCATCTTGCCGAGAGGGGGAAGTCTCATGGTTTTTCTCGAGTTGCGGCCGGAACCTGGGGTATATTCTGGAGTTACGACGGGGAGGGCCCTTCCAGACACGTGTTTGTTCAGCGACGTCAGGACTCCTGCCTAGGTGCGAGGGACACCTCGGGATTCTCCTCGAGTCTTGGAATGGCAATTGGGACCCGTCTCCACGTGAGGCGGGAGACCCAGGGTCCCTTTCCACGTGCCACAGGGATCCTGGGACTCCTATCCATTTTCAAGAGGAGTCAGGCATCGTCTCCTTTGGAAGCATTGATCTCCGTGGACCTCTCGAGTTTTCAAAGGATTAGAGGCCTCCGGTCGCGATGAGGCGGAGAACTAGGTTTTCTCTGTGGTCTCCACAGTGGATTCAGACATCCCTTCGTCTTGGGAGATGCAAGACGAGCCTGCATTCAATTCACAGCAGGGATATCCGGCCTTACTTCGAGTCAGAGCATCACAGTGTCCATTGCACTTGAGGCCACAAACTCAGGGTTTCTCTCACATACCTGTAGCTGAGAGAAGCCTCCTCTTAAGGTGCTTGTGGAAAGGTGCTATTCCTCCTGAGTCGAAACCAGGGACGAAGCTCTCATCTCTAGTTGATTTGGGGTCCACGGAGCCCTTTCGTGTTGCTACAGTGACCTCAGGATCCCTCTAGACTTGAGACAGTGATCTTGGGTTTTCTCTGGAGTGCCATCAAGGAAATCAAGGCTCCTTTCACGTTTGATGTGGAACACGGAATTGCTCTGCACGAAGTGAAGGGGAATCGGGCCTCATCTCGCGGCGAGGGGGAAGTCTCATGGTTTTTCTCGAGTTGCCGCCAGAACCTGGGGTATATTCTCGAGTTACGACGGGGAGGGCCCTTCCAGACACGTGTTTGTTCAGCGACGTCAGGACTCCTGCCTAGGTGCGAGGGAGACCTCGGGATTCTCCTCGAGTCTTGGCATGGCAATTGGGACGCGTCTCCACGTGAGGCGGAAGACCCAGTGTCCCTTTCCACGTGTCACAGGGATCCTGGGACTCCTATCCATTTTCAAGAGGAGTCAGGCATCGTCTCCTTTGGAAGCATTGATCTCCGCGGACCTCTCGAGTTTTCAAAGTATGTGAGGCCTCCGGTCGCGATGAGGCGGAGAACTAGGTCTTTCTCTGTGGTCTCCACAGGGGATTCAGACATCCCTTCGTCTTGGGAGATGCAAGGCGAGCCTGCATTCAATTCACTGCAGGGATATCCGGCCTTACTTCGAGTCAGAGCATCTCCGTGTCCATTCCACTTGAGGCCACAAACTCAGGGTCCCTCTCACATACCTGTAGCTGAGAGAAGCCTCCTCTTGAGGTGCTTGTGGAAAGGTGCTATTTCTCTTGAGTCGAAGCCAGGGACGAAGCTCTCATCTCTAGTTGATTTGGGGTCCACGGAGCCCTTTCGTGTTGCTACAGTGACCTCAGGATCCCTCTAGACTTGATACAGTGATCTTGGGTTTTCTCTGGAGTGCCATCAAGGAAATCAACGCTCCTTTCACGTTTGATGTGGAACACGGAATTGCTCTGCACGCAGTGCAGGGGAATCGGGCCTCATCTCGCGGCGAGGGGGATCTCTCATGGTTTTTCTCGAGTTGCGGCTGGAACCTGGGGTATATTCTCGAGTTACGACGGGGAGGGCCCTTCCAGACACGTGTTTGTTCAGCGACGTCAGGACTCCTGCCTAGGTGCGAGGGACACCTCGGGATTCTCCTCGAGTCTTGGCATGGCAATTGGGACGCATCTCCACATGAGGCGGGACACCCAGTGTCCCTTGCCACGTGCCACAGGGATCCTGGGACTCCTATCCATTTTCAAGAGGAGTCAGGCATCGTCTCCTTTGGAAGCATTGATCTCCGCGGACCTCTCGAGTTTTCAAAGTATGTGAGGCCTCCGGTCGCGATGAGGCGGAGAACTAGGTCTTTCTCTGTGGTCTCCACAGTGAATTCAGACATCCCTTCCTCTTGGGAGATGCAAAACGAGCCTGCATTCAATTCACTGCAGGGATATCCGGCCTTACTTCGAGTCAGAGCATCACGCTATCCATTCGACTTGAGGCCACCAGCTCAGGGTCCCTCTCACATACCGGAAGGAGACAGAAGCCTCCTCTTGAGGTGCTTGTGGAAAGTTGGTATTCCTCTTGAGTCGAAGGCAGGGACGAAGCTCTCATCTCGAGTTGTTTGCGGCCCACGAAGCCCTTTCATGTTGCTACAGTGACCTCAGGATCCCTCTAGAATTCAGACAGTGATCTTGGGTTTTCTCTGGAGTGCCATCAAGGAAATCAAGGCTCCTTTCACGTTTGATGTGGAACACGGAATTGCTCTGCATGCAGTGCAGGGGAATCTGGCCTCATCTCACGGCGAGGGGGAAGTCTCATCTTTTTTCTCGAGAAGCGGCTGGAACCTGGGGAATATTCTCGAGTTACGACGGGGAGGGCCCTTCCAGACACGTGTTTGTTCAGCGACGTCAGGACTCCTGCCTAGGTGCGAGGGACACCTCGCGATTCTCCTCGAGTCTTGGCATGGCAATTGGGACGCGTCTCCACGTGAGGCGGGAGACCCAGGGTCCCTTTCCACGTGCCACAAGGATCCTGGGACTCCTATCCATTTTCAAGAGGAGTCAGGCATTCTCCTTTGGAAGCATTGATCTCCGCGGACCTCTCGAGTTTTCAAAGGATGTGAGGCGTCCTGGTCGCGAGGAGGCGGAGAACTATGTCTTTCTCTGTGGTCTCCACAGGGGAATCAGACATCCCTTCGTCTTGGGAGATGCAAGACGAGCCTGCATTCAATTCACTGCAGGGATATCTGGCCTTAGTTCGAGTCAGAGCATCTTGGTGTCCATTCCACTTGAGGACACAAACTCAGGGTCCCTCTCACATACCTGTAGCTGAGAGAAGCCTCCTCTTGAGGTGCTTGTGGAAAGTTGGTATTCCCCTTGAGTCGAAGCCAGGGACGAAGCTCTCATCTCGAGTTGATTTAGGGTCCATGGAGCCCTTTCCTGTGGCTCCAGTGACCTCAGGATCCCTCTAGAATTGACACAGTGATCTTGGGTTTCTCTGGATTGCCATCAAGGAAATCAAGGCTCCTTTCACGTTTGATGTGGAACACGGAATTGCTCTGCACGCAGTGCAGGGGAATTGGGCCTCATCTCGCGGCGAGCTGGAAGTCTAATGGTTTTTCTCGAGTTGCGGCCGGAACCTGGGGTATATTCTCGAGTTACGACGGGGAGGGCCCTTCCAGACACGTGTTTGTTCAGCGACGTCAGGACTCCTGCCTAGGTGCGAGGGACACCTCGGGATTCTCCTCGAGTTTGGCATGGCAATTGGGACGCGTCTCCACGTGAGGCGGGAGACCCAGGGTCCCTTTCCACGTGCCACAGGGATCCTGGGACTCCTATCCATTTTCAAGAGGAGTCAGGCATCGTCTCCTTTGGAAGCATTGATCTCCGCGGACCTCTCGAGTTTTCAAAGTATGTGAGGCCTCCGGTCGCGATGAGGCGGAGAACTAGGTCTTTCTCTGTGGTCTCCACAGTGAATTCAGACATCCCTTCCTCTTGGGAGATGCAAAACGAGCCTGCATTCAATTCACTGCAGGGATATCCGGCCTTACTTCGAGTCAGAGCATCACGCTATCCATTCGACTTGAGGCCACCAGCTCAGGGTCCCTCTCACATACCTGAAGGAGACAGAAGCCTCCTCTTGAGGTGCTTGTGGAAAGTTGGTATTCCTCTTGAGTCGAAGGCAGGGACGAATCTCTCATCTCGAGTTGTTTGCGGCCCACGAAGCCCTTTCATGTTGCTACAGTGACCTCAGGATCCCTCTAGAATTCAGACAGTGATCTTGGGTTTTCTCTGGAGTGCCATCAAGGAAATCAAGGCTCCTTTCACGTTTGATGTGGAACACGGAATTGCTCTGCATGCAGTGCAGGGGAATCTGGCCTCATCTCACGGCGAGGGGGAAGTCTCATCTTTTTTCTCGAGAAGCGGCTGGAACCTGGGGAATATTCTCGAGTTACGACGGGGAGGGCCCTTCCAGACACGTGTTTGTTCAGCGACGTCAGGACTCCTGCCTAGGTGCGAGGGACACCTCGCGATTCTCCTCGAGTCTTGGCATGGCAATTGGGACGCGTCTCCACGTGAGGCGGGAGACCCAGGGTCCCTTTCCACGTGCCACAAGGATCCTGGGACTCCTATCCATTTTCAAGAGGAGTCAGGCATCGTCTCCTTTGGAAGCATTGATCTCCGCGGACCTCTCGAGTTTTCAAAGGATGTGAGGCCTTCGGTCGCGATGAGGCGGAGAACGATGTCTTTCTCTGTGGTCTCCACAGGGGATTCAGACATCACTTCGTCTTGGGAGATGCAAGACGAGCCTGCATTCAATTCACTGCAGGGATATCCGGCCTTACTTCACGTCAGAGCATCTCGGTGTCCATTCCACTTGAGGCCACAAACTCAGGGTCCCTCTCACATACCTGCAGCTGAGAGATGCCTCCTCTTGAGGTGCTTGTGTAAAGTTGGTATTCCTCTTGAGTTGAAGCCAGGGACTAAGCTCTCATCTCGAGTTGATTTGGGGTCCTTGGAGCCCTTTCCTGTTGCTACAGTGTCCTCAGGATCCCTCTAGATTTGAGACAGTGATCTTGGGTTTTCTCAGGAGTGCCATCAATAAAAGCAGGGCTCCTTTCACGTTTGATGTCAATCACGGAATTGTGCTGCACGCAGTGCAGGGGAATCGGGCCTCATCTCGCGGCGAGGGGTAAGTCTCATGGTTTTTCTCGAGTTGCGGCCGGAACCTGGGGTATATTCTCGAGTTATGACGGGGAGGGCCCTTCCAGACACGTGTTTGTTCAGCGACGTCAGGACTCCTGCCTAGGTGCGAGGGAGACCTCGGGATTCTCCTCGAGTCTTGGCATGGCAATTGGGACGCATCTCCACATGAGGCCGAAGACCCAGTGTCCCTTTCCACGTGTCACAGGGATCCTGGGACTCCTATCCATTTTCAAGAGGAGTCAGGCATCGTCTCCTTTGGAAGCATTGATCTCCGCGGACCTCTCGAGTTTTCAAAGTATGTGAGGCCTCCGGTCGCGATGAGGCGGAGAACTAGGTCTTTCTCTGTGGTCTCCACAGGGGATTCAGACATCCCTTCGTCTTGGGAGATGCAAGGCGAGCCTGCATTCAATTCACTGCAGGCATATCCGGCCTTACTTCGAGTCAGAGCATCTCGGTGTCCATTCCACTTGAGGCCACAAACTCAGGGTCCCTCTCACATACCTGTAGCTGAGAGAATCCTCCTCTTGAGGTGCTTGTGGAAAGTTGGTATTCCTCTTGAGTCGAAGCCAGGGACGAAGCTCTCATCTCGAGTTGATTTGGGGTCCACGGAGCCCTTTCGTGTTGCTCCAGTGACCTCAGGATCCCTCTAGACTTGAGACAGTGATCTTGGGTTTTCTCTGGAGTGCCATCAAGGAAATCAAGGCTCCTTTCACGTTTGATGTGGAACACGGAATTGCTCTGCACGCAGTGCAGGGGAATTGGGCCTCATCTCGCGGCGAGCTGGAAGTCTCATGGTTTTTCTCGAGTTGCGGCCGGAACCTGGGGTATATTCTCGAGTTACGACGGGGAGGGCCCTTCCAGACACGTGTTTGTTCAGCGACGTCAGGACTCCTGCCTAGGTGCGAGGGACACCTCGGGATTCTCCTCGAGTCTTGGCATGGCAATTGGGACGCGTCTCCACGTGAGGCGGGAGACCCAGGGTCCCTTTCCACGTGCCACAGGGATCCTGGGACTCCTATCCATTTGCAAGAGGAGTCAGGCCTCGTCTCCTTTGGAAGCATTGATCTGCCCGGACCTCTCGAGTTTTCAAAGGATGTGAGGCCTCCCTTCGCGTTGAGGCTGAGGACTAGGTCTTTCTCTGTGGTCTCCACAGGGGATTCAGACATCCCTTCGTCTTGGGAGATGCAAGATGAGCCTGCATTCAATTCACAGCAGGGATATCCGGCCTTACTTCAAGTCAGAGAATCTCTGTGTCCATTCCACTTGAGGCCACAAACTCAGGGTCCCTCTCACATACCTGTAGCTGAGAAAAGCCTCCCCTTGAGGTGCTTGTGGAAAGTTGGTATTCCTCTTGAGTCGAAGCCAGGGACTAAGCTCTCATCTCGAGTTGATTTTGGGCCCACGGAGCCCTTTCTTGTTGCTCCAGTGACCTCAGGATCCCTCTAGACTTGAGACAGTGATCTTGGGTTTTCTCTGGAGTGCCATCAAGGAAATCAAGGCTCCTTTCACGTTTGATGTGGAACACGGAATTGCTCTGCACGAAGTGAAGGGGAATCGGGCCTCATCTCGCGGCGAGGGGGAAGTCTCATGGTTTTTCTCGAGTTGCCGCCAGAACCTGGGGTATATTCTCGAGTTACGACGGGGAGGGCCCTTCCAGACACGTGTTTGTTCAGCGACGTCAGGACTCCTGCCTAGGTGCGAGGGACACCTCGGGATTCTCCTCGAGTTTGGCATGGCAATTGGGACGCGTCTCCACGTGAGGCGGGAGACCCAGGGTCCCTTTCCACGTGCCACAGGGATCCTGGGACTCCTATCCATTTTCAAGAGGAGGCAGGCATCGTCTCCTTTGGAAGCACTGATCTCCGCGGACCTCTCGAGTTTTCAAAGGATGTGAGGCCTCCGGTCGCGTTGTGTCGGACGACTAGGTCTTTCTCTGTGGTCTCCACAGGGGATTCAGACATCCCTTCGTCTTCGGAGATGCAAGACGAGCCTGCATTCAATTCACTGCAGGCATATCCGGCCTTACTTCGAGTCAGAGCATCTCGGTGTCCATTCCACTTGAGGCCACAAACTCAGGGTCCCTCTCACATACCTGTAGCTGAGAGAAGCCTCCTCTTGAGGTGCTTGTGGAACGTTGGTATTCCTCTTGAGTCGAAGCCAGGGACTAAGCTCTCATCTCGAGTTGATTTGGGGTCCACGGAGCCCTTTCGTTTTGCTCCAGTGACCTCAGGATCCCTCTAGACTTGAGACAGTGATCTTGGGTTTTCTCTGGAGTGCCATCAAGGAAATCAAGCTCCTTTCACGTTTGATGTGGAACACGGAATTGCTCTGCACGAAGTGAAGGGGAATCGGGCCACATCTCGCGGCGAGGGGGAAGTCTCATGGTTTTTCTCGAGTTGCGGCCGGAACCTGGGGTATATTCTCGAGTTATGACGGGGAGGGCCCTTCCAGACACGTGTTTGTTCAGCGACGGCAGGACTCCTGCCTAGGTGTGAGGGACACCTCGGGATTCTCCTCGAGTCTTGGCATGGCAACTGGGACGCGTCTCCACGTGAGGCGGGAGACCCAGGGTCCCATTCCACGTGCCACAGGGATCCTGGGACTCCTATCCATTTTCAAGATGAGTCAGGCTTCGTCTCCTTTGGAAGCTTTGTTCTGCGCTGACCTCTCGAGTTTTCAAAGGATGTGAGGCCTCCGGTCGCGATGAGGCGGAGAACTAGGTCTTTCTCTGTGGTCTCCACAGGGGAATCAGACATCCCTTCGTCTTGGGAGATGCAAGACGAGCCTGCATTCAATTCACTGCAGGGATATCCGGCCTTACTTCGAGTCAGAGCATCTCGGTGTCCATTCCACTTGAGGCCACAAACTCAGGGTCCCTCTCACATACCTGTAGCTGAGAGAAGCCTCCTCTTGAGGTGCTTGTGGAAAGTTGGTATTCCTCTTGAGTCGAAGCCAGGGAAAAGCTCTCATCTCGAGTTGATTTGGGGTCCACGGAGCCCTTTCGTGTTGCTCCAGTGACCTCAGGATCCCTCTAGTCTTGAGACAGTGATCTTGGGTTTTCTCTGGGGTGCCATCAAGGAAATCAAGGCTCCTTTCACGTTTGATGTGGAACACGGAATTGCTCTGCACGCAGTGCAGGGGAATCGGGCCTCATCTCGCGGCTAGGGGGAAGTCTCATGGTTTTTCTTGAGTTCCGGCCGGAACCTGTGGTATATTCTCGAGTTACGACGGGGAGGCCCCTTCCAGACACGTGTTTGTTCAGCGACGTCAGGACTCCTGCCTAGGTGCGAGGGACACCTCGGGATTCTCCTCGAGTCTTGGCATGGCAATTGGGACGCGTCTCCACGTGAGGCGGGAGACCAAGGGCCCCTTTCCACGTGCCACAGGGATCCTGGGACTCCTATCCATTTTCAAGAGGAGGCAGGCATCGTCTCCTTTGGAAGCATTGATCTCCTCAGACCTCTCGAGTTTTCAAAGGATGTGAGGCCTCCGGTCAAGATGAGGCGGAGAACTAGGTCTTTCTCTGTGGTCTCCACAGGGGATTCAGTCATCCCTTCGTCTTGAGAGATGCAAGACGAGCCGGCATTCAATTCACTGCAGGGATATCCGGCCTTACTTCGAGTCAGAACATCTCAGTGTCCATTCCACTTGAGGCCACAAACTCAGGGTCCCTCTCACATACCTGTAGCTGAGAGAAGCCTCCTCTTGAGGTGCTTGTGGAAAGTTGGTATTCCTCTTGAGTCGAAGCCAGGGACTAAGCTCTCATCTCGAGTTGATTTGGGGTCCACGGATCTCTTTCGTGTTGCTCCAGTGACCTCAGGATCCCTCTAGACTTGAGACAGTGATCTTGGGTTTTCTCTGGAGTGCTATCAAGGAAATCAAGCCTCCTTTCACGTTTGATGTGGAACACGGAATTGCTCTGCACGCAATGCAGGGGAATCGGGCCTCATCTCGCGGCGAGGGGGAAGTCTCATGGTTTTTCTCGAGTTGCGGCCGGAACCTGGGGTATATTCTCGAGTTACGACGTGGAGGGCCCTTCCAGACACGTGTTTGTTCAGCGACGTCAGGACTCCTGCCTAGGTGCGAGGGACACCTCGGGATTCTCCTCGAGTCTTGGCATGGCAATTGGGACGCGTCTCCAAATGAGGGGGGAGACCCAGTGTCCCTTTCCTCGTGCCACAGGGATCCAGGGACTCCTATCCATTTTCAAGAGGAGTCAGTCATCGTCACCTTTGGAAGCATTGATCTCTGCGGACATCTCTAGTTTTCAAAGGATGTGAGGCCTCCGGTCTTGAAGAGGCGGAGGACTAGGTCTTTCTCTGTGGTCTCCACAGGGGATTCAAACATTCCTTCGTCTTGGGAGATGCAAGACGAGCCTGCATTCAATTCACTGCAGGGATATCCGGCCTTACTTCGAGTCAGAGCATCTCGGTGTCCATTCCACTTGAGGTCACAAAATCAGGGTCCCTCTCACATACCTGTAGCTGAGAGAAGCCTCCTCTTGAGGTGCTTGTGGAAAGTTCGTATTCCCCTTGAGTCGAAGCCAGGGACTAAGCTCTCATCTCGAGTTGATTTCGGGTCCATGGATCCTTTTCGTGTTGCTCCAGTGACCTCAGGATCCCTCTAGACTTGAGCCAGTGATCTTGGGTTTTCTCTGGAGTGCCATCAAGGAAATCAAGGCTCCTTTCACGTTTGATGTGGAACACAGAATTGCTCTGCACGCAGTGCAGGGGATTCGGGCCTCATCTCTCAGCGAGGTGGAAGTCTCATGGTTTTTCTCGAATTGCGGACGGACCCTAAGGTATATTCTCGAGTTACGACGGGGAGGGCCCTTCCAGACACGTGTTTGTTCAATGACGTCAGGACTCCTGCCTAGGTACGAGGGACACCTCGGCATTCTCCTCGAGTCTTGGCATGGCAATTGGGACGCGTCTCCACGTGAGGCGGGAGACCCAGGGTCCCTTCCCACGTGCCACAGAGATCCTGGGACTCCTATCCATTTTCAAGAGGAGTCAGGCATCGTCTCCTTTGGAAGCATTGAACTCCCCAACCTCTCGAGTTTTCAAAGGATGTGAGGTCTCCGGTCGCGATGAGGCGGAGGACTAGGTCTTTCTCTGTGGTCTCCACAGGGGATTCAGACATCCCTTCGTCTTGGGAGACGAAAGACGAGCCTGCATTCAATTCACTTTAGGGATATCCGGCCTTACTACGAGTCAGAGCATCTCGGTGTCCATTCCACTTGAGGCCACAAACTCAGGGGCCCTCTCACATACCTGTAGCTGAGAGAAGCCTCCTCTTGAGATGCTTGTGGAAAGTTGGTATTCCTCTTGAGGCGAAGCCAGGGACTAAGCTCTCATCTCGAGTTGATTTGGGGTCCACGGAGCCCTTTCGTGTTGCTCCAGTGACCTCAGGATCCCTCTAGACTTGAGACAGTGATCTTGGGTTTTCTCTGGAGTGCCATCAAGGAAATCAAGGCTCCTTTCACGTTTGATATGGAACACGGAATTGCTCTACACGCAGTGCAGCGGAATCGGGCCTCATCTCGCGGCGAGGGGGAAGTCTCATGGTTTTTCTCGAGTTGCGGCCGGAACCTGGGGTATATTCTCGAGTTACGACGGGGAGGGCCCTTCCAGACACGTGTTTGTTCAGCGACGCCAGGACTTCTGCCTAGGTGCGAGGGACACCTCGGGATTCTCCTCGAGTCTTGGCATGGCAATTGGGACGCGTCTCCACGTGAGGCGGGAGACCCAGGGTCCCTTTCCACGTGCCACAGGGATCTTGGGACTCCTATCCACTTTCAAGAGGAGTCAGGCATCGTCTCCTTTGGAAGCACTGATCTCCGCGGACCTCTCGAGTCTTCAAAGGATGTGAGGCATCCGGTCGCGAGAAGGCAGAGTATTAGGTCTTTCTCTGTGGTCTCCACAGGGGATTCAGACAACCCTTCGTCTTGGGAAATGCAAGACGAGCCTGCATTCAATTCACTGCAGGGATATCCGGCCTTACTTCGAGTCAGAGCATCTCGGTGTCCATTCCACTTGAGGCCACAAACTCAGGGTCCCTCTCACATACCTGTAGCTGAGAGAAGCCTCCTCTTGAGGTGATTGTGGAAAGTTGGTATTCCCCTTGAGTCGAAGCCAGGGACTAAGCTCTCATCTCGAGTTGATTTGGGGTCCACGGATCCCTTTCTTGTTGCTCCAGTGCCCTCAGGATCCCTCTAGACTTGAGCCAGTGATCTTGGGTTTTCTCTGGAGTGCCATCAAGGATATCAAGGCTCCTTTCACGTTTGATGTGGAACACGGAATTGCTCTGCACGCAGTGCAGGGGATTCGGGCCTCATCTCTCGGCGAGGGGGAAGTCTCATGGTTTTTCTCGAGTTGCGGCCGGAACCTGGGGTATATTCTCGAGTTACGACGGGGAGGGCCCTTCCAGACACGTGTTTGTTCAGCGACGTCAGGACTCCTGCCTAGGTGCGAGGGACACCTCGGGATTCTCCTCGAGTCTTGGCATGGCAATTGGGACACCTCTCCACGTGAGGCGGGAGACCCAGTGTCCCTTTCCACGTGCCACAGGGATCCTGGGACTCCGATCCATTTTCAAGAGGAGTCAGGCATCGTCTCCTTTGGAAGCACTGATCTCCGCGGACCTCTCGAGTCTTCAAAGGATGTGAGGCCTCCGGTTGCGAGGAGGCAGAGTATTAGGTCTTTCTCTGTGGTCTCCACAGGGGATTCAGACAACCCTTCGTCTTGGGAGATGCAAGACGAGCCTGCATTCAATTCACTGCAGGGATATCCGGCCTTACTTCGAGTCAGAGCATCTCGGTGTCCATTCCACTTGAGGCCACAAACTCAGGGTCCCTCTCACATACCTGTAGCTGAGAGAAGCCTCCTCTTGAGGTGCTTGTGGAAAGGTGGTATTCCTCTTGAGTCGAAGCCAGGGACTAAGCTCTCATCTCGAGTTGATTTGGGGTCCACGGAGCCCTTTCTTGTATCTCCTGTGACCTGAGGATCCCTCTAGACTTGAGACAGTGATCTTGGGTTTTCTCTGGAGTGCCATCAAGGAAATCAAGGCTCCTTTCACGTTTGATGTGGAACACGGAATTGCTCTGCATGCAGTGCAGGGGAATCGGGCCTCATGTCGCGGCGAGGGGCAAGTCTCATGGTTTTTCTCGAGTTGCGGCCGGAACCTGGGGTATATTCTCGAGTTACGACGGGGAGGGCCCGTCCAGACACGTGTTTGTTCAGCAACGTCAGGACTCCTGCCTAGATGCGAGGGATACCTCGGGATTCTCCTCTAGTCTTGGCATGGCAATTGGGACGCGTCTCCACGTGAGGCGGGAGACCAAGGGCCCCTTTCCACGTGCCACAGGGATCCTGGGACTCCTATCCACTTTCAAGAGGAGTCAGGCATCGACTCCATTGGAAGTATTGATCTCCGCGGACCTCTCCAGTTTCAAAGGATGTGAGGCCTCCGGTCGCTATGAGGCAGAGGACTAGGTCTTTCTCTGTGGTCTCCACAGGGGATTCAGACAACCCTTCGTCTTGGGAGGTGCAAGACGAGCTTGCATTAAATTCACTGCACGGATATCCGGCCTTACTTCGAGTCAGAGCATCTCCGTGTCCATTCCACTTGAGGCCACAAACTCAGGGTCCCTCTCACATACCTGTAGCTGAGAGAAGCCTCCTCTTGAGGTGCTTGTGGAAAGTTGGTATTCCTCTTGAGTTGAAGCCAGGGACTAAGCTCTCATCTCGAGTTGATTTGGGGTCCACGGAGCCCTTTCGTGTTGCTCCAGTGACCTCAGGATCCCTCTCGACTTGAGACAGTGATCTTGGGTTTTCTCTGGGGTGCCATCAAGGAAATCAAGGCTCCTTTCACGTTTGATGTGGAACACGGAATTGCTCTGCATGCAGTGCAGGGGAATCGGGCCTCATCTAGCCGCGAGGGGTAGGTCTCATGGAATTTCTCGAGTTGCGGCCGGAACCTGGGGTATATTCTCGAGTTACTATGGGGAGGGCCCTTCCAGACACGTGTTTGTTCAGCGAAGTCAGGACTCCTGCCTAGGTGCGAGGGACACCTCGGGATTCTCCTCGAGTCTTGGCATGGCAATTGGGACGCGTCTCCACTAGAGGCGGGAGACCCAGGGTCCCTTTCCACGTGCCACAGGGATCCTGGGACTCCTATCCATTTTGAAGAGGATTCAGGCATCGTCTCCTTTGGAAGCATTGATCTCCGTGGACCTCTCGAGTTTTCAAAGGATGTGAGGCCTCCGGTCGCGATGAGGCGGAGAACTAAGTCTTTGTCTGTGGTCTCCACAGGGGATTCAGACATCCCTTCGTCTTGGGAGATGCAAGACGAGCCTGCATTCAATTCTCTGCATGGATATCTGCCCTTACTTCGAGTCAGAGCATCTAGGTGTCCATTCCACTTGAGGCCACAAACTCAAGGTCCCTCTCACATACCTGTAACTGAGAGAGGCCTCCTCTTGAGGTGCTTGTGGAAAGTTGGTATTCCTCTTGAGTCGAAGCCAGGGACGAAGCTCTCCTCTCGAGTTGATTTGTGGTCCACGGAGCTCTTTCTTGTTGCTACAGTGACCTCAGGATCCCTCTAGACTTGAGACAGTGATCTTGGCTTTTCTTTGGAGTGCCATCAAGGAAATCAAGAATCTTTTCACGTTTGATGTGGAACACGGAATTGGTCTGCACGCAGTGAAGGGGAATCGGGCCTCATCTCAAGGCGAGGGGGAAGTCTCATGATGTTTCTCGAGTTGCGGCCGGAACCTGGGGTATATTTTCGAGTTACGACGGGGAGGGCCTTTCCAGACACGTGTTTGTTCTGCGACGTCAGGATTCCTGCCTAGGTGCGAGGGACACCTCGGCATTCTCCTCGAGTCTTGGCATGGCAATTAGGACAATTCTCCACGTGAGGCGGGAGACCCAGGGTCCCGTTCCACGTGCCACAGGGATTCTTGGATTCCTATCCATTTTCAAGAGGAGTCAGGCATCGTCTCCTTTACAAGCATTGATCTCCGCGGACCTCTCGAGTTTTCAAAGGATGTGACGCCTCCGGTCGTGATGAGGCGGAGAACTAGGTCTTTCTCTGTGGTCTCCACAGTGGATTCAGACATCCCTTCGTCTTGCGACATGCAAGACGAGCCTGCATTCAATTCACTGCAGGGATGTCCGGCCTTACTTCGAGTCAGAGCATCTCGGTGTCCATTCCACTTTAGGCCACAAACTCAGGGTCCCTCTCACATACCTGTAGCTGAGAGCAGCCTCCTCTTGAGGTGCTTGTGGAAAGTTGGTATTCCTCTTGAGTCGAAGCCAGGGACGAAGCTCTCATCTCGAGTTGATTTGGGGTTCACGGAGCCCTTTCGAGTTGCTACAGTGACCTCAGGATCCCTCTAGACTTGAGACAGTGATCTTGGGGTTTCTCTGGAGTGCCATCAAGGAAATCAAGGCTCCTTTCACGTTTGATGTGGAACACGGAATTGCTCTGCACGCAGTGCAGGGGAATCGGGCCTCATCTTGTGGCGAGGGGGAAGGCTCATGGTTTTTCTCGAGTTGCAGCCCGAACCTTGGGTATATTCTCGAGTTACGATGGGGAGGGCCCTTCCAGACACGTGTTTGTTCAGCGACGTCAGGACTCCTGCCTAGGTGCGAGGGACACCTCGGGATTCTCCTTGATCCTTGGCATGGCAATTGGGACGCGTCTCCAGTGAGGCGGAAGACCCAGGGTCCCTTTCCACGTGCCACAGGGATTCTGGGACTCCTATCCATTTTCAAGAGGAGTCAGGCATCGGCTCCTTAGGAAGCATTGATCTCCGCGGACCTCTCGAGTTTTCAAAGGATGTGATGCCTCCGGTCGCCATGAGAGGGAGAACTAGGTCTTTCTCTGTGGTCTCCACAGGGGATTCAGACATCCCTTCATCTTGGGAGATGCAAGACGAGACTTCATTCAATTTACTGCAGGGATATCCGGCCATACTTCGAGTCAGAGCATCTCGGTGTCCATTCCGCTTGAGGCCACAAACTCAGGGACCCTCTCACATACATGTAGCTGAGAGAAGCCTCCTCTTGAAGTGCTTGTGGAACGTTGGTATTCCTCTTGAGTCGAAGCCAGGGACTAAGCTCTCATCTCGAGTTGATTTGGGGTCCACGGAGCCCTTTCGTTTTGTTCCAGTGACCTCAGGATCCCTCTAGACTTGAGACAGTGATCTTGGGTTTTCTCTGGAGTGCCATCAAGGAAATCAAGCTCCTTTCACGTTTGATGTGGAACACGGAATTGCTCTGCACGAAGTGAAGGGGAATCGGGCCTCATCTCGCGGCGAGGGGGAAGTCTCATGGTTTTTCTCGAGTTGCGGCCGGAACCTGGGGTATATTCTCGAGTTATGACGGGGAGGGCCCTTCCAGACACGTGTTTGTTCAGCGACGGCAGGACTCCTGCCTAGGTGTGAGGGACACCTCGGGATTCTCCTCGAGTCTTGGCATGGCAACTGGGACGCGTCTCCACGTGAGGCGGGAGACCCAGGGTCCCTTTCCACGTGCCACAGGGATCCTGGGACTCCTATCCATTTTCAAGATGAGTCAGGCTTCGTCTCCTTTGGAAGCTTTGTTCTGCGCTGACCTCTCGAGTTTTCAAAGGATGTGAGGCCTCCGGTCGCGATGAGGCGGAGAACTAGGTCTTTCTCTGTGGTCTCCACAGGGGAATCAGACATCCCTTCGTCTTGGGAGATGCAAGACGAGCCTGCATTCAATTCACTGCAGGGATATCCGGCCTTACTTCGAGTCAGAGCATCTCGGTGTCCATTCCACTTGAGGCCACAAACTCAGGGTCCCTCTCACATACCTGTAGCTGAGAGAAGCCTCCTCTTGAGGTGCTTGTGGAAAGTTGGTATTCCTCTTGAGTCGAAGCCAGGGAAAAGCTCTCATCTCGAGTTGATTTGGGGTCCACGGAGCCCTTTCGTGTTGCTCCAGTGACCTCAGGATCCCTCTAGTCTTGAGACAGTGATCTTGGGTTTTCTCTGGGGTGCCATCAAGGAAATCAAGGCTCCTTTCACGTTTGATGTGGAACACGGAATTGCTCTGCACGCAGTGCAGGGGAATCGGGCCTCATCTCGCGGCGAGGGGGAAGTCTCATGGTTTTTCTTGAGTTCCGGCCGGAACCTGTGGTATATTCTCGAGTTACGACGGGGAGGCCCCTTCCAGACACGTGTTTGTTCAGCTACGTCAGGACTCCTGCCTAGGTGCGAGGGACACCTCGGGATTCTCCTCGAGTCTTGGTATGGCAATTGGGACGCGTCTCCACGTGAGGCGGGAGACGCAGGGTCCCTTTCCACGTGCCACAGGGATCCTGGGACTCCTATCCATTTTCAAGAGGAGGCAGGCATCGTCTCCTTTGGAAGCATTGATCTCCTCAGACCTCTCGAGTTTTCAAAGGATGTGAGGCCTCCGGTCAAGATGAGGCGGAGAACTAGGTCTTTCTCTGTGGTCTCCACAGGGGATTCAGACATCCCTTCGTCTTGAGAGATGCAAGACGAGCCGGCATTCAATTCACTGCAGGGATATCCGGCCTTACTTCGAGTCAGAACATCTCGGTGTCCATTCCACTTGAGGCCACAAACTCAGGGTCCCTCTCACATACCTGTAGCTGAGAGAAGCCTCCTCTTGAGGTGCTTGTGGAAAGTTGGTATTCCTCTTGAGTCGAAGCCAGGGACTAAGCTCTCATCTCGAGTTGATTTGCGGTCCACGGAGCCCTTTCTTGTTGCTCCAGTGACCTCAGGATCCCTCTAGACTTGAGACAGTGATCTTGGGTTTTCTCTGGAGTGCCATCAAGGAAATCAAGGCTCCTTTCACGTTTGATGTGGAACACGGAATTGCTCTGCACACAGTGCAGGGGAATCGGTCCTCATCTCGCGGCGAGGGGGAAGTCTCATGGTTTGTCTCGAGTTGCGGGCGGAACCTGGGGTATATTCTCGAGTTACGACGGGGAGGGCCCTTCCAGACACGTGTTTGTTCAGCGACGTCAGGACTCCTGCCTAGGTGCGAGGGACACCTCGGGATTCTCCTCGAGTCTTGGCATGGCAATTGGGACGCGTCTCCACGTGAGGCGGGAGACCCAGGGTCCCTTTCTACGTGCCACAGGGATCCTGGGACTCCTATCCATTTTCAAGAGGAGTCAGGCATCGTCTCCTTTGGAAGCATTGATCTCCACGGACCTCTCGAGATTTCAAAGGATGTGAGGCCTCCGGTCTCGATGAGGCGGAGAACTAGGTCTTTCTCTGTGGTCTCCACAGGGGATTCAGACATCCCTTCGTCTTGGGAGATGCAAGACGAGCCTGCATTCAATTCACTGCAGGGATATCCGGCCTTACTTCGAGTCAGAGCATCTCGGTGTCCATTCCACTTGAGGCCACAAACTCAGTGTCCTCTCACATACCTGTAGCTGAGAGAAGCCTCCTCTTGAGGTGCTTGTGGAAAGTTGGTATTCCTCTTGAGTCGAAGCCAGAGACTAAACTCTCATCTCGAGTTGATTTGGGGTCCACGGATCTCTTTCGTGTTGCTCCAGTGACCTCAGGATCCCTCTAGACTTGAGACAGTGATCTTGGGTTTTCTCTGGAGTGCTATCAAGGAAATCAAGCCTCCTTTCACGTTTGATGTGGAACACGGAATTGCTCTGCACGCAGTGCAGGGGAATCGGGCCTCATCTCGCGGCGAGGGGGAAGTCTCTTGGTTTTTCTCGAGATTCGGCCGAAATCTGATTTATATTCTCGAGTTATGACGGGGAGGGCCCTTCCAGACACGTGTTTGTTCAGCGACGTCAGGACTCCTGCCTAGGTGCGAGGGACACCTCGGGATTCTCCTCGAGTCTTGGCATGGCAATTGGGACGCGTCTCCACGTGAGGCGGGAGACCCAGGGTCCCTTTCCACGTGCCACAGGGATCCTGGGACTCCTATACATTTTCAAGAAGAGTCAGGCATCGTCTCCTTTGGAAGCATTGATCTCCGCGGACCTCTCGAGTTTTCAAAGGATGTGAGGCCTTCGGTCGCGATGAGGCGGAGAACTAGTTCTTTCTCTGTGGTCTCCACAGGGGATTCAGACATCCCTTCGTCTTGGGAGATGCAAGACGAGCCTGCATTCAATTCACTGCAGGGATATCCGTCCTTACTTCGAGTCAGAGCATCTCGGTGTCCATTCCACTTGAGGCCACAAACTCAGGGTCCCTCTCACATACCTGTAGCTGAGAGAAGCCTCCTCTTGAGGTGCTTGTGGAAAGTTGGTATTCCTCTTGAGTCGAAGTCAGGGGCTAAGCTCTCATCTCGAGTTGATTTGGGGTCCACGGAGCCCTTTCGTGTTGCTCCAGTGACCTCAGGATCCCTCTAGACTTGAGACAGTGATCTTGGGTTTTGTCTGGAGTGCCATCAAGGAAATCAAGGCTCCTTTCACGTTTGATGTGGAACACGGAATTGCTCTGCACGCAATGCAGGGGAATCGGGCCTCATCTCGCGGCGAGGCGGAAGTCTCATATTTTTTCTCGAGTTGCGGCCGGAACCTGATTTATATTTTCGAGTTACGACAGGGAGGGCCCTTCCAGACACGTGTTTGTTAAGCGATGTCAGGACTCCTGCCTAGGTGCGAGGGACACCTCGGGATTCTCCTCGAGTCTTGGCATGGCAATTGGGACGCGTCTCCACGTGAGGCGGGAGACCCAAGGTCCATTTCCACGTGCCACAGGGATCCTGGGACTCCTATCCATTTTCAAGTCATCGTCTCCTTTGGAAGCATTGATCTCCACGGACCTCTCGAATTTTCAAAGGACGTGAGGCCTCCGTTCGCGGTGAGGCGGAGTACTAGGTCTTTCTCTGTGGACTCCAAAGGGGATTCAGACAACCCTTCGTCTTGGGAGATGCAAGACGAGCCTGCATTCAATTCACTGCAGGGATATCCGGCCTTACTTCGAGTCAGAGCATCTCGGTGTCCATTCCACTTGAGGCCACAAACTCAGGGTCCCTCTCACATACCTGTAGCTGAGAGAAGCCTCCTCTTGAGGTGCTTGTGGAAAGTTGGTATTCCTCTTGAGTCGAAGCCAGGGACTAAGCTCTCATCTCGAGTAGATTTGGGTTACACGGAGCCCTTTCCTGTTGCTCCAGTGACCTCAGGATCCCTCTAGACTTGAGTCAGTGATCTTGGGTTTTCTCTGCAGTGCCATCAAGGAAATCAAGGCTCCTTTCACGTGTCATGTGGAACACGGAATTGCTCTGCACGCAATGCAGGGGAATCGGGCCTCATCTCGCGGCGAGGGGGAAGTCTCATGGTTTTTCTCGAGTTGCGGCCAGAACCTGGGGTATATTCTCGAGTTACGACGGGGAGGGCCCTTCCAGACACGTGTTTGTTCAGCGACATCAGGACTCCTGCCTAGGTGCGAGGGACACCTTGGGATTCTCCTCGAGTCTTGGCATGGCAATTGGGACGCGTCTCCAAATGAGGGGGGAGACCCAGTGTCCCTTTCCTCGTGCCACAGGGATCCAGGGACTCCTATCCATTTTCAAGAGGAGTCAGTCATCGTCACCTTTGGAAGCATTGATCTCTGCGGACATCTCTAGTTTTCAAAGGATGTGAGGCCTCCGGTCTTGAAGAGGCGGAGGACTAGGTCTTTCTCTGTGGTCTCCACAGGGGATTCAAACATCCCTTCGTCTTGGGAGATGCAAGACGAGCCTGCATTCAATTCACTGCAGGGATATCCGGCCTTACTTCGAGTCAGAGCATCTCGGTGTCCATTCCACTTGAGGTCACAAAATCAGGGTCCCTCTCACATACCTGTAGCTGAGAGAAGCCTCCTCTTGAGGTGCTTGTGGAAAGTTCGTATTCCCCTTGAGTCGAAGCCAGGGACTAAGCTCTCATCTCGAGTTGATTTCGGGTCCATGGATCCTTTTCGTGTTGCTCCAGTGACCTCAGGATCCCTCTAGACTTGAGCCAGTGATCTTGGGTTTTCTCTGGAGTGCCATCAAGGAAATCAAGGCTCCTTTCACGTTTGATGTGGAACACAGAATTGCTCTGCACGCAGTGCAGGGGATTCGGGCCTCATCTCTCGGCGAGGTGGAAGTCTCATGGTTTTTCTCGAATTGCGGACGGACCCTAGGGTATATTCTCGAGTTACGACGGGGAGGGCCCTTCCAGACACGTGTTTGTTCAATGACGTCAGGACTCCTGCCTAGGTACGAGGGACACCTCGGCATTCTCCTCGAGTCTTGGCATGGCAATTGGGACGCGTCTCCACGTGAGGCGGGAGACCCAGGGTCCCTTCCCACGTGCCACAGAGATCCTGGGACTCCTATCCATTTTCAAGAGGAGTCAGGCATCGTCTCCTTTGGAAGCATTGAACTCCCCAACCTCTCGAGTTTTCAAAGGATGTGAGGTCTCCGGTCGCGATGAGGCGGAGGACTAGGTCTTTCTCTGTGGTCTCCACAGGGGATTCAGACATCCCTTCGTCTTGGGAGACGAAAGACGAGCCTGCATTCAATTCACTTTAGGGATATCCGGCCTTACTACGAGTCAGAGCATCTCGGTGTCCATTCCACTTGAGGCCACAAACTCAGGGGCCCTCTCACATACCTGTAGCTGAGAGAAGCCTCCTCTTGAGGTGCTTGTGGAAAGTTGGTATTCGTCTTGAGTCGAAGCCAGGGACTAAGCTCTCATCTCGAGTTGATTTGGGGTCCACGTAGCCCTTTCGTGTTGCTCCAGTGACCTCAGGATTGCTCTAGACTTGAGACAGTGATCTTGGGTTTTCTCTGGAGTGCCATCAAGGAAATCAAGGCTCCTTTCACGTTTGATGTGGAACACGGAATTGCTCTGCACGCAGTGCAGGGGAATCGGGCCTCATCTCGCGGCGAGGGGGAAGTCTCATATTTTTTCTCGAGTTGCGGCCGGAACCTGGGGTATATTCTCGAGTTACGACGGGGAGGGCCCTTCCAGACACGTGTTTGTTCAGCGACGTCAGGACTCCTGCCTAGGTGCAAGGGACACCTCGGGATTCTCCTCGAGTCTTGGCATGGCAATTGGGGCCCGTCTCCACGTTAGGCGGGAGACCCAGGGTCCCTTTCGACGTGCCACAGGGATCCTGGGACTCCTATCCATTTTCAAGAGGAGTCAGGCATCGTCTCCTTTGGAAGCTCTGTTCTGCGCGGACCTCTCGAATTTTCAAAGGATGTGAGGCCGCCGGTCGCGTTGAGGCGGACAACTAGGTCTTTCTCTGTGGTCTCCACAGGGGATTCAGACATCCCTTCGTCTTCGGAGATGCAAGACGAGCCTGCATTCAATTCACTGCAGGCATATCCGGCCTTACTTCGAGTCAGAGCATCTCGGTGTCCATTCCACTTGAGGCCACAAACTCAGGGTCCCTCTCACATACATGTAGCTGAGAGAAGCCTCCTCTTGAGGTGCTTGTGGAACGTTGGTATTCCTCTTGAGTCGAAGCCAGGGACTAAGCTCTCATCTCGAGTTGATTTGGGGTCCATGGAGCCCTTTCGTGTTGCTCCAGTGACCTCAGGATCCCTCTAGACTTGAGACAGTGATCTTGGGTTTTCTCTGGCGTGCCATCAAGGAAATCAAGGCTCCTTTCACGTTTGATGTGGAACACGGAATTGCTCTGCACGAAGTGAAGGGGAATCGGGCCTCATCTCGCGGCGAGGGGGAAGTCTCATGGTTTTTCTCGAGTTGCGGCCGGAACCTGGGGTATATTCTCGAGTTATGACGGGGAGGGCCCTTCCAGACACGTGTTTGTTCAGCGACGGCAGGACTCCTGCCTAGGTGTGAGGGACACCTCGGGATTCTCCTCGAGTCTTGGCATGGCAATTGCGACGCGTCTCCACGTGAGGCGGGAGACCCAGGGTCCTTTTCCACGTGCCACAGGGATCCTGGGACTCCTATACATTTTCAAGATGAGTCAGGCTTCGTCTCCTTTGGAAGCTTTGTTCTGCGCTGACCTCTCGAGTTTTCAAAGGATGTGAGGCCTCCGGTCGCGATGAGGCGGAGAACTAGGTCTTTCTCTGTGGTCTCCACAGGGGATTCAGACATCCCTTCGTCTTGGGAGATGCAAGACGAGCCTGCATTCAATTCACTGCAGGGATATCCGGCCTTACTTCGAGTCAGAGCATCTCGGTTTCCATTCCACTTGAGGCCACAAACTCAGGGTCCCTCTCACATACCTGTAGCTGAGAGAAGCCTCCACTTGAGGTGCTTGTGGAAAGTTGGTATTCCTCTTGAGTCGAAGCCAGGGAAAAGTTCTCATCTCGAGTTGATTTGGGGTCCACGGAGCCCTTTCGTGTTGCTCCAGTGACCTCAGGATCTCTCTAGATTTGAGATAATGATCTTGGGTTTTCTCTGGAGTGCCATCAAGGAAATCAAGGATCCTTTCATGTTTGATGTGGAACAAGGAATTGCTCTGCACGCAGTGCAGGGGAATCGGGCCTCATCTCGCGGCGAGGGGGAAGTCTCATGGTCTTTCTCGAGTTGCGGCCAGAACCTGGGGTATATTCTCGAGTTACGACGGGGAGGGCCCTTCCAGACACGTGTTTGTTCAGCGACGTCAGGACTCCTGCCTAGGTGCGAGGGACACCTCGGGATTCTCCTCGAGTCTTGGCATGGCAATTGGGACGCGGCTCCACGTGAGGCGCGAGACCCAGTGTCCCTTTCCACGTGCCACAGGGATCCTGGGACTCCTATCCATTTTCAAGAGGAGTCAGGCATCGTCTCCTTTGGAAGCATTGATCTCCGCGGACCTGGTGAGTTTTCAAAGGATGTGAGGCCTCCGTTCGCGTTGAGGCGGAGGACTAGGTCTTTCTCTGTGGTCTCCGCAGGGGATTCAGACATCCCTTCGTCTTGGGGGATGCAAGACTAGCCTGCATTCAATTCACTGCAGGGATATCCGGCCTAACTTCAAGTCAGAGCATCTCGGTGTCCATTCCACTTGAGGCCACAAACTCAGGGTCCCTCTCACATACCTGTAGCTGAGAAAAGCCTCCTCTTGAGGTGCTTGTGGAAAGTTGGTATTCCTCCTGAGTCGAAGCCAGGGAAAAGCTCTCATCTCGAGTTGATTTGGGGTCCACGGAGCCCTTTCGTGTTGCTCCAGTGACCTCAGGATCCCTCTAGATTTGAGACAGTCATCTTGGGGTTTCTCTGGAGTGCCATCAAGGAAATCAAGGCTCCTTTCACGTTTGATGTGGAACACGGAATTGCTCTGCACGCAGTGCAGGGGAATCGGGCCTCATCTCGCGGCGAGCTGGAAGTCTCATGGTTTTTCTCGAGTTGTGGCCGGAACCGGGGGTATATTCTCGAGTTACGACGGGGAGGGCCCTTCCAGACACGTGTTTGTTCAGCGACGTCAGGACTCCTGCCTAGGTGCGAGGGACACCTCGGGATTCTCCTCGAGTCTTGGCATGGCAATTGGGACGCGTCTCCACGTGAGGCGGGAGACCCAGGGTCCCTTTCCACCTGCCACAGGGATTCTGGGACTCCTATCCATTTTCAAGAGGAGTGAGGCATCGTCTCCTTTGGAAGCATTGATCTCCGCGGACCTCTCGAGTTTTCAAAGGATGTGAGGCCTCCCGTCGCGATGAGGCGGAGAACAAGGTCTTTCTCTGTGTTCTCCAAAGGGGATTCAGACATCCCTTCGTCTTGGGAGATCCAAGACGAGCCTGCATTCAATTCACTGTTGGGATATCCGGCCTTACTTTGAGTCAGAGCATGTCAGTGTCCATATCACTTGAGGCCACAAATTCAGGGTCCCTCTCACATACCTGTAGCTGAGAGAAGCCTCCTCTTGAGGGGCTTGTGGAAAGTTGGTATTCCTCTTTAGTCGAAGCCAGGGACTAAGCTCTCATCTCGAGTTAATTTTTGGTCCACGGAGCCCTTTCTTTTTGCTACAGTGACCTCAGTATCCCTCTAGACTTGAGACAGTGATCTTGGGTTTTGTCTGGAGTGCCATCAAGGAAATCAAGGCTCCTTTCACGTTTGATGTGGAACACGGAATTGCTCTGCACGTAGTGCAGGGGAATCGGGCCTCATGTTGCGCCGAGGGGGAAGTCTCATGATTTTTCTCTAGTTGCGGCCGGAACCTGGGGTATATTCTCGAATTTCGACGGGGAGGGCCCTTCCAGACACGTGTTTGTTCAGCGACGTCATGACTCCTGCCTAGGGGCGAGGGACACCTCGGGATTCTCCTCGAGTCTTGGCATGGCAATTGGGCCGCATCTCCACGTGAGGCGGGAGACCCAGCGTCCCTTTCCACGTGCCACAGGGATCCTGGGACTCCTATGCATTTTCAAGAGGAGACAGGCATCGTCTCCTTCGGAAGCATTGATCTCCGCAGTCCTCTCGAGTTTTCAAAGGATGTGAGGCCTCCCGTCGCGATGAGGCGGAGAACAAGGTCTTTCTCTGTGTTCTCCAAAGGGGATTCAGACATCCATTCATCTTGGGAGATGCAAGACGAGCCTGCATTCAATACACTGCAGGGATATCCGGCCTTACTTCGAGTCAGAGCATCTCGGTGTCCATTCCACTTGAGGCCATAAACTCAGGGTCCCTCTCACATACCTGTAGCTGAGAGAAGCCTCCTCTTGAGGTGCTTGTGGAAAGTTGGTATTCCTCTTGAGTTGAAGCCAGGGACTAAGCTCTCATCTCGAGTTGATTTGGGGTCCACGCAGCTCTTTCGTGTTGCTCCAGTGACCTCAGGATCCCTCTAGACTTGAGACAGTGATCTTGGGTTTTCTCTGGAGTGCCATCAAGGAAATCAAGGCTCCTTTCAGGTTTGATGTGGAACACGGAATTGCTCTGCACGCAGTGCAAAGGAATCGGGCCTCATCTCGCGGCGAGGGGGAAGTCTCATGGTTTTTCTCGAGTTGCGGCCGGAACCTGGGATATATTCTCGAGTTACTACGGGGAGGGCCCTTCCGACACGTGTTAGTTCAGCGACGTCAGGACTCGGGCCTAGGTGCGAGGGACACCTCGGGATTCTCCTCGAGTCTTGGCATGGCAATTGGGACGCGTCTCCACGTGAGGCGGGAGACCCAGGGTCCCTTTCTACGTGCCACAGGGATCCTGGGACTCCTATCCATTTTCAAGAGGTGTCAGGCATCGTCTCCTTTGGAAGCATTGATCTCCGCGGACCTCTCGAGTTTTCAAAGGATGTGAGCCTCCGGTCGCGATGAGGCGGAGAACTAGGTCTTTCTCTGTGGTCTCCACAGGGGATTCAGACATCCCTTCGTCTTGGGAGATGCAAGACGAGCCTGCATTCAATTCACTGCAGGGATATCCGGCCTTACTTCGAATCAGTGCATCTCGTTGTCCATTCCACTTGAGGCCACAAACTCAGTGTCCCTGTCACATACCTGTGGCTGAGAGAAGACTCCTCTTGAGGTGCTTGTGGAAAGTTGGAATTCCTCTTGAGTCGAAGCCAGGGACTAAGTTCTCATCTCGAGTAGATTTGGGGTCCACGGAGCCCTTTCGTGTTGCTCCAGTGACCTCAGGATCCCTCTAGACTTGAGACAGTGATCTTTTGTTTTGTCTGGAGTGCCATCAAGGAAATCAAGGCTCCTTTCACGTTTGATGTGGAACACAGAAATGCTTTGCACGCAGTGCAGGGGAATTGGGCCTCATCTCGCGGCGAGTGGGAAGTCTCATGGTTTTTCTCTATTTGCGGCCGGAACCTGGGGTATATTCTTGAGTTACGACATGGAGGACCCTTCCAGACACGTGATAGGTGCGAGGGACACCTTCGGATTCTCCTAAAGTCTTGGCATGGCATTTGGGACGCGTCTTTCATGAGGCGGGAGACCCAGGTTCCCTTTTCACGTGCCACAGTGATCCCTGGACTCCTATCCATTTTCGAGGGGAGTCAGGCATCGTCTCTTTGGAAGCATTGATCTCCACCGACCTCTCGAGTTTTCAAAGGATGTGAGGCCTCCGGTCCCGATGAGGCGGAGAACTAGGTCTTTCTCTGTGGTCTCCACAGGGGATTCAGACATCCCTTCGTCGTGGGAGATGCAAGACGAGCCTGCATTCAATTCACTGCAGGGATCTCCGGCCTTACTTCGAATCAGTGCATCTCGTTGTCCATTCCACATGAGGCCACAAACTCAGGGTCCCTGTCACATACCTGTGGCTGAGAGAAGACTCCTCTTGAGGTGCTTGTGGAAAGTTGGAATACCTCTTGAGTCGAAGCCAGGGACTAAGCTCTCATCTCGAGTAGATTTGGGGTCCACGGAGCCCTGTGGTGTTGCTCCAGTGACCTCAGGATCCCTCTAGACTTCAGACAGTGATCTTTTGTTTTCTCTGGAGTGCCATCAAGGAAATCAAGGCTCCTTTCACGTTTGATGTGGAACAAGGAATTGCTCTGCACGCAGTGAAGGGGAATCGGGCCTCATCTCGCGGCGAGGGGGAAGTCTCATGGTTTTTCGCCACTTGTGCCCAGAACCTGGGGTATATTTTCGAGTTACGACGGGGGGGGGGGGGCCCTTCCAGACACGTGTTTGTTCAGCGAAGTCAGGACTCCTGCCTAAGTGCGAGGGACACCTCGGGATTCTCCTCGAGTCTTGGCATGGCCATTGGGACGTGTCTCCACGTGAGGCGGGAGACCCAGGGTCCCTTTCAACGTGCCACAGGGATCCTGGTACTCCTATCCATCTTCAAGAGTAGTCGGGCATCGTCTCCTATGGGAGCATTGATCTCCGCGGACCTCTCTAGTTTTCAAAGGATGTGAGGCCTCCGGTCGCGATGAGGCGGAGAACTAGGTCTTTCTCTGTGGTCTCCACAGGGGATTCAGACTTCCCTTCGTCTTGGGAGATGCAAGACGAGCCTGCATTCAATTCACTGCAGGGATATCCGGCCTTACATCGAGTCAGAGCATCTCAGTGTCCATTCCACTTGAGGCCACAAACTCAGGGTCCCTCTCACATACCTGTAGCTGAGAGAAGCCTCCTCTTGAGGTGCTTGTGGAAAGGTCGTATTCTTCTTGCGTCGAAGCCAGGGACTCAGCTCTCATCTCCAGTTGATTTGGGGTCCACGGAGCCCTTTCGTGTTGCTACAGTGACCTCAGGATCCCTCTAGACTTGAGACAGTGATCTTGGGTTTTCTCTGGAGTGCCATCAAGGAAATCAAGGCTCCTTTCACGTTTGATGTGGAACACGGAATTGCTCTGCACGCAGTGCAGGGGAATCGGGCCTCATCTCGCAGCGAGGGGGAAGTCTCATGGTTTTTATCGAGTTGCCGCCGGAACCTGCGGTATATTCTCGAGTTACGACCGGGAGGGCCCTTCCAGACACGTGTTTGTTCAGCAAAGTCAGTACTCCTGCCTAGGTGCGAGGGACACCTCGGTATTCTCCTCGAGTCTTGGCATGGCAATTGGGACGCGTCTCCACGTGAGGCGGGAGGCCCAGGGTCTCTTTCCACGTGGCACAGGGATCCTGGGACTCCTATCCATTTTCAAGAGGAGTCAGGCATCATCTCCTTTGGAAGCATTGATCTCCGCAGACCTCTCGATTTTTCAAAGGATGTGATGTCTCCGGTCGCGATGAGGCAGAGGACTAGGTCTTTCTCTGTCGTCTCCACAGGGGATTCAGACATTCCTTCGTCTTGGGAGATGCAAGACGAGCCTGCATTCAATTCACTGCAGGGATATCCGGCCTTAATTCGAGTCAGAGCATCTCGGTGTGCATTCGACTTGAGGCCACAAACTCAGGGTCCCTCTCATATACCTGTAGCTGAGAGAAGCCTCCTCTTGAGGTGCTTGTGGAAAGTTGGTATTCCTCTTGAGTCGAAGCCAGGGACTAAGCTCTCATCTCGAGTTGATTTGGGGTCCACGGAGCCCTTTCGTGTTGCTCCAGTGACCTCAGGATCCCTCTAGACTTGAGACAGTGATCTTGGGTTTTCTCTGGAGTGCCATCAAGGAAATCAACGCTCCTGTCACGTTTGATGTGGAACACGGAATTGATCTGCACGCAGTGCAGGAAAATCGGGCCTCATCTCGCGGCGAGGGGGAAGTCTCATTGTTTTTCTCAAGTTGCGGCCGGAACCTGGGGTATATTCTCCAGTTACGAAGGGGAGGCCCCTTCCAGACACGTGTTTGTTCAGCGAGGTCAGGACTCCTGCCTAGGTGCGAGGGACACCTCGGGATTCTCCTCGAGTCTTGGCATGGCAATTGGGACGCGTCTCCACGTGAGGAGGGAGACCCAGTGTCCCTTTCCACGTGCCACAGGGATCCTGGGACTCCTATCCATTTTCAAGAAGAGTCAGACATCGTCTCCTTTGGAAGCATTGACCTCAGCAGACCTCTCGAGTTTTCAAAGGATGTGATGCCTCCGGTCTCGATGAGGCGGAGGACTAGGTCTTTCTCTGTCGTCTCCACAGGGGATTCAGACATCCCTTCGTCTTGGGAGATGCAAGACGAGCCTGCATTCAATTCACTGCAGGGATATCCGGCCTTACTTCGAGTCAGAGCATCTCGGTGTCCATTCCACTTGAGGCCACAAACTCAGGGTCCCTCTCACATACCTGTAGCTGAGAGAAGCCTCCTCTTGAGGTGCTTGTGGAAAGTTGGTATTCCTCTTGAGTCGAAGCCAGGGAATAAGCTCTCATATAGAGTTGATTTGGGGTCCATGGAGCCCTTTCGTGTTGCTCCAGTGACCTCAGGATCCCTCTAGCCTTGAGACAGTGATCTTGGGTTTTCTCTGGAGTGCCATCAAGGAAATCAAGGCTCCTTTCTCGTTTGATGTGGAACACGGAATTGCTCTGCACGCAGTGCAGGGGAATCGGGCTTCATCTCGCGGCGCGGGGGAAGTCTCACGGTTTTTCTCCAGTTGCGGTCGGAACCTGGGGTATATTCTCGAGTTACGACGGGGAGGGCCCTTCCAGACACGTGTTTGTTCAGCGACGTCAGGACTCCTGCCTAGGTGCGAGGACACCTCGGGATTCTCCTCGAGTCTTGGCATGGCAATTGGGACGCATCTCCACGTGAGGCGGGAGACCCAGTGTCCCTTTCCACGTGCCACACGGCTCCTGGGTCTCCTATCAATTTTCAAGAGGAGTCAGGCATCGTCTCCTTTGGAAGCATTGATCTCCGCGGACCTCTCGAATTTTCAAAGGATGTGAGGCCTCCGGTCGCGATGAGGCGGAGAACTAGGTCTTTCTCTCTGGTCTCCACAGGGGATGCAGACATCCCTTTGTCTTGGGAGATGCAAGACGAGCCTGCATTCAAATCACTGCAGGGATATCCGGCCTTACTTCGAGTCAGAGCATCTCGGTGTCCATTCCACTTGAGGCCACAAACTCAGGGTCCCTCTCACATACCTGTAGCTGAGAGAAGCCTCCCCTGAGGTGCTTGTGGAAAGTTGGTATTCCTCTTGAGTCGAAGCCAGGGACTAACCTCTCATCTCGATGTGATTTGGGTCTGCACAGCCCTTTCGTGTTGATACAGTGACCTCAGGATCCCTCTAGACTTGAGACAGTGATCTTGGGTTTTCTCTGGAGTGCCATCAAGGAAATCAAGGCTCTTTTCACGTTTGATGTGGGATACGGAATTGCTCTGCACGCAGTGTAGCGGAATCGGGACTCATCTCCTTGCGAGGGGGAAGTCTCACGGTTTTTCTCTAGTTGCGGCCGGAACCTGGGGTATATTCTCGAGTTACGCTGGGGAGGGCCCTTGCAGACACGTGTTTGTTCAGCGACGTCAGGACTCCTGCCTAGGTGCGAGGGACACCTCTGTATTCTCCTCGAGTCTTGGCATGGCAATTGGGACGCGTCTCCACGTAAGGCGGGAGACCCAGGGTCCCTTTCCACGTGCCACAGGCATCTTGGGACTCCTATCCATTTTCAAGAGGAGTCAGGCATCGTCTCCTTTGGAAGCATTGATCTCCGCGGACCTCTCGAGTTTTCAAACGATGTGAGGCCTCCGGTCGCGATGAGGCGGAGAACTAGGTCTTTCTCTGTGGACGCCACAGGGGATTCAGACATCCCTTCGTATTGGGAGATTCAAGACGAGCCTGCTTTCAATTCACTGCAGGGATATCCGGCCTTACTTCGAGTCAGAGCATCTCGGTGTCCATTCCACCTGAGGCCACAAACTCAGGGTCCCTCTCACATACCTGTAGCTGAGAGAAGCATCCTCTTGAGGTGCTTGTGGAAAGTTGGTATGCCTCTTGAGTCGAAGCCAGGGACGAAGCTCTCATCTCGAGTTGATTTGGTGTCCACGGAGCCCTTTCGTGTTGCTCCAGTGACCTCGGGATCCCTCTAGACTTGAGACAGTGATCTTGGGTTTTCTCTGGAGTGCCATCAAGGAAATCAAGGCTCCTTTCACGTTTGATGTGGAACACGGAATTGCTCTGCATGCAGTGCAGTGAAATCGGGCCTCATCTCGCGGCGAGGTGAAAGTCTCATGGCTTTTCTCGAGTTGTGGCCGGAACCTGGGGTATATTCTCGAGTTACGACGGGGAGGACCCTTCCAGACACGTGTTTGCTCAGCGACGTCAGGACTCCTGTCTCGGTGCGAGGGACACCTCGGGATTCTCCTCGAGTCTTGGCATGGCAATTGGGACGCGTCTCCACGTGAGGCGGGAGACGCAGGGTCCCTTTCCACGTGCCACAGGGATCCTGGGACTCCGATCCATTTGCAAGAGGAGTCAGGCATAGTCTCCTTTGGAAGCATTGATCTCCGCGGACCTCTCGAGTTTTCAAAGGATGTTAGGCCTCCGGTCGCGATGAGGCAGAGAACTAGGTCTTTCTCTGTGGTCTCCACAGGGGATTCAGACATCCCTTCGTCTTGGAGATGCAAGACGAGCCTGCATTCAATTCACTGCAGGGATATCTGGCCTTACTTCAATTCAGAGCATCTCGGTGTCCATTCCACTTGAGGCCACAAACTCAGGGTCCCTCTCACATACCTGTAGCTGAGAGAAGCCTCCTCTTGAGGTGCTTGTGGAAAGTTGGTATTCCTCTTGAGTCGAAGCCAGGGACTAAGCTCTCATCTCGAGTTGATTTGCGTTCCTTGGAGCCCTTTCCTGTTGCTACAGTGTCCTCAGGATCCCTCTAGACTTGAGACAGTGTTCTTGGGTTTTCTCAGGAGTGCCATCAATAAAATCAAGGCTCCTTTCACGTTTGATCTCGAAAACGGAATTGTGCTGCACGCAGTGCAGGGGAATCGGGCCTCATCTCGCGGCGAGGGCTAAGTCTCATGGTTTCCCTCGAGTTGTGGCCGGAAACTGGGGTATATTCTCGAGTTATGACGGGGAGGCCCCTTCCAGACACGTATTTGTTCAGCGACGTCAGGACTCCTGCCTAGGTGAGAGGGACACCTCGGGATTCTCCTCCAGTCTTGGAATGGAAATTGGGACGCATCTCCACGTGAGGCGGAAGACCCAGTGTCCCTTTCCACGTGCCACAGGGATCCTGGGACTCCTATCCACTTTCAAGAGGAGTCAGGCATGGTCTCCTTTGGAAGCATTGATCTCCGCGGACCTCTCGAGTTTTCAAACGATGTGAGGCCTCCGGTCGCGATGAGGCGGAGAACTAGGTCTTTCTCTGTGGACGCCACAGGGGATTCAGACATCCCTTCGTATTGGGAGATTCAAGACGAGCCTGCTTTCAATTCACTGCAGGGATATCCGGCCTTACTTCGAGTCAGAGCATCTCGGTGTCCATTCCACCTGAGGCCACAAACTCAGGGTCCCTCTCACATACCTGTAGCTGAGAGAAGCATCCTCTTGAGGTGCTTGTGGAAAGTTGGTATGCCTCTTGAGTCGAAGCCAGGGACGAAGCTCTCATCTCGAGTTGATTTGGTGTCCACGGAGCCCTTTCGTGTTGCTCCAGTGACCTCGGGATCCCTCTAGACTTGAGACAGTGATCTTGGGTTTTCTCTGGAGTGCCATCAAGGAAATCAAGGCTCCTTTCACGTTTGATGTGGAACACGGAATTGCTCTGCATGCAGTGCAGTGAAATCGGGCCTCATCTCGCGGCGAGGTGAAAGTCTCATGGCTTTTCTCGAGTTGTGGCCGGAACCTGGGGTATATTCTCGAGTTATGACGGGGAGGACCCTTCCAGACACGTGTTTGCTCAGCGACGTCAGGACTCCTGTCTAGGTGCGAGGGACACCTCGGGATTCTCCTCGAGTCTTGGCATGGCAATTGGGACGCGTCTCCACGTGAGGCGGGAGACGCAGGGTCCCTTTCCACGTGCCACAGGGATCCTGGGACTCCGATCCATTTGCAAGAGGAGTCAGGCATCGTCTCCTTTGGAAGCATTGATCTCCGCGGACCTCTCGAGTTTTCAAAGGATGTTAGGCCTCCGGTCGCGATGAGGCAGAGAACTAGGTCTTTCTCTGTGGTCTCCACAGGGGATTCAGACATCCCTTCGTCTTGGAGATGCAAGACGAGCCTGCATTCAATTCACTGCAGGGATATCTGGCCTTACTTCAATTCAGAGCATCTCGGTGTCCATTCCACTTGAGGCCACAAACTCAGGGTCCCTCTCACATACCTGTAGCTGAGAGAAGCCTCCTCTTGAGGTGCTTGTGGAAAGTTGGTATTCCTCTTGAGTCGAAGCCAGGGACTAAGCTCTCATCTCGAGTTGATTTGCGGTCCTTGGAGCCCTTTCCTGTTGCTACAGTGTCCTCAGGATCCCTCTAGACTTGAGACAGTGTTCTTGGGTTTTCTCAGGAGTGCCATCAATAAAATCAAGGCTCCTTTCACGTTTGATCTCGAAAACGGAATTGTGCTGCACGCAGTGCAGGGGAATCGGGCCTCATCTCGCGGCGAGGGCTAAGTCTCATGGTTTCCCTCGAGTTGTGGCCGGAAACTGGGGTATATTCTCGAGTTATGACGGGGAGGCCCCTTCCAGACACGTATTTGTTCAGCGACGTCAGGACTCCTGCCTAGGTGAGAGGGACACCTCGGGATTCTCCTCCAGTCTTGGAATGGAAATTGGGACGCATCTCCACGTGAGGCGGAAGACCCAGTGTCCCTTTCCACGTGCCACAGGGATCCTGGGACTCCTATCCACTTTCAAGAGGAGTCAGGCATCATCTCCTTTGGAAGCATTGATCTCCTCGGACCTCTCGAGTTTTCAAAGGATGTGAGGCCTCCGTTCGCGTTGAGGCGGAGGACTAGGTCTTTCTCTGTGGTCTCCACAGGGGATTCAGACATCCCTTCCTCTTGGGAGATGCAAGACGAGCCTGCATTCAATTCACTGCAGGGATATCCGGCCTTACTTCGAGTCAGAGCATCTCGGTGTCCATTCCACTTGAGGCCACAAACTCAGGGTCCCTCTCACATACCTGTAGCTCAGAGAAGCCTCCTCTTGAAGTGCTTGTGGAAAGTGTGTATTCCCCTTGAGTCGAAGCCAGGGACTAAGCTCTCATCTCGAGTTGATTTGGGGTCCACGGATCCCTTTCGTCTTGCTCCAGTGACCTCAGGATCCCTCTAGACTTGAGCCAGTGATCTTGGGTTTTCTCTGTAGTGCCATCAAGGAAATCAAAGCTCCTTTCACGTTTGATGTGGAACACGGAATTGCTCTGCACACATTGCAGGGGAATCGGGCCTCATCTCGCCGTAAGGGGGAAGTCTCATGGTTTTTCTCGATTTGCGGCCGGAACCTGGGGTATATTCTCGAGTTACGACTGGGAGGGCAATTCCAGATATTTATTTGTTCAGCAACGTCAGGACACCTGCCTAGGTGCGAGGGACACCTCGGGATTCTCCTCGAGTCTTGGCATGGCAATTGGGACGCGTCTCCACGTGAGGCGGGAGACCCAGCGTCCCTTTCCACGTGCCACAGGGATCCTGGGACTCCTATCCATTTTCAAGAGGAGTCAGGCATCGTCTCCTTTGGAAGCATTGATCTCCGCGGACCTCTCGAATTTTCAAAGGATGTGAGGCCTCCGGTCGCGATGAGGTGGAGAACTAGGTCTTTCTCTCTGGTCTCCACAGGGGATGCAGACATCCCTTTGTCTTGGGAGATGCAAGACGAGCCTGCATTCAAATCACTGCAGGGATATCCGGCCTTACTTCGAGTCAGAGCATCTCGGTGTCCATTCCACTTGAGGCCACAATCTCAGGGTCCCTCTCACATACCTGTAGCTGAGAGAAGCCTCCCCTGAGGTGCTTGTGGAAAGTTGGTATTCCTCTTGAGTCGAAGCCAGGGACTAACCTCTCATCTCGATGTGATTTGGGTCTGCACAGCCCTTTCGTGTTGATACAGTGACCTCAGGATCCCTCTAGACTTGAGACAGTGATCTTGGGTTTTCTCTGGAGTGCCATCAAGGAAATCAAGGCTCTTTTCACGTTTGATGTGGGATACGGAATTGCTCTGCACGCAGTGTAGCGGAATCGGGACTCATCTCCTGGCGAGGGGGAAGTCTCACGGTTTTTCTCTAGTTGCGGCCGGAACCTGGGGTATATTCTCGAGTTACGTCGGGGAGGGCCCTTCCAGACACGTGTTTGTTCAGCGACGTCAGGACTCCTGCCTAGGTGCGAGGGACACCTCTGTATTCTCCTCGAGTCTTGGCATGGCAATTGGGACGCGTCTCCACGTGAGGCGGGAGACCCAGGGTCCCTTTCCACGTGCCACAGGCATCTTGGGACTCCTATCCATTTTCAAGAGGAGTCAGGCATCGTCTCCTTTGGAAGCATTGATCTCCGCGGACCTCTCGAGTTTTCAAACGATGTGAGGCCTCCGGTCGCGATGAGGCGGAGAACTAGGTCTTTCTCTGTGGACGCCACAGGGGATTCAGACATCCCTTCGTCTTGGGAGATTCAAGACGAGCCTGCTTTCAATTCACTGCAGGGATATTCGGCCTTACTTCGAGTCAGAGCATCTCGGTGTCCATGCCACCTGAGGCCACAAACTCAGGGTCCCTCTCACATACCTGTAGCTGAGAGAAGCATCCTCCTGAGGTGCTTGTGGAAAGTTGGTATGCCTCTTGAGTCGAAGCCAGGGACTAAGCTCTCATCTCGAGTTGATTTGGTGTCCACGGAGCCCTTTCGTGTTGCTCCAGTGACCTCGGGATCCCTCTAGACTTGAGACAGTGATCTTGGGTTTTCTCTGGAGTGCCATCAAGGAAATCAAGGCTCCTTTCACGTTTGATGTGGAACACGGAATTGCTCTGCATGCAGTGCAGGGAAATCGTGCCTCATCTCGCGGCGAGGTGAAAGTCTCATGGCTTTTCTCGAGTTGTGGCCGGAACCTGGGGTATATTCTCCAGTTACGACGGGGAGGGCCCTTCCAGACACGTGTTTGCTCAGCGACGTCAGGACTCCTGTCTAGGTGAGAGGGACACCTCGGGATTCTCCTCGAGTCTTGGCATGGCAATTGGGACGCGTCTCCACGTGAGGCGGGAGACCCAGGGTCCCTTTCCACGTGCCACAGGGATCCTGGGACTCCGATCCATTTGCAAGAGGAGTCAGGCATCGTCTCCTTTGGAAGCATTGATCTCCGCGGACCTCTCGAGTTTTCAAAGGATGTGAGGCCTCCGGTCGCGATGAGGCAGAGAACTAGGTCTTTCTCTGTGGTCTCCACAGGGGATTCAGACATCCCTTCGTCTTGGAGATGCAAGACGAGCCTGCGTTCAATTCACTGTAGGGATATCCGGCCTTACTTCAATTCAGAGCATCTCGGTGTCCATTCCACTTGAGGCCACAAACTCAGGGTCCCTCTCACATACCTGTAGCTGAGAGAAGCCTCCTCTTGAGGGTCTTGTGGAAAGTTCGTATTCCTCTTGAGTCGAAGCCAGGGACTAAGCTCTCATCTCGAGTTGATTTGGGGTCCTTGGAGCCCTTTCCTGTTGCTACAGTGTCCTCAGGATCCCTCTAGACTTGAGACAGTGTTCTTGGGTTTTCTCAGGAGTGCCATCAATAAAATCAAGGCTCCTTTCACGTTTGATCTCAATCACGGAATTGTGCTGCACGCAGTGCAGGGGAATCGGGCCTCATCTCGCGGCGAGGGCTAAGTCTCATGGTTTCCCTCGAGTTGTGGCCGGAACCTGGGGTATATTCTCGAGTTATGACGGGGAGGCCCCTTCCAGACACGTGTTTGTTCAGCGACGTCAGGACTCCTGCCTAGGTGCGAGGGAAACCTCGGGATTCTCCTCGAGTCTTGGCATGGCAATTGGGACGCGTCTCCACGTGAGGCGGGAGAAACAGGGTCCCTTTCCACGTGCGACAGGGATCCTGTGACTCCTATCTATTTTCAAGAGGCGCCAGGCATTGTCTCCTTTGGAAGCATTGATCTCCGCGGACCTTTCGAGTTTTCAAAGGATGTCAGGCCTCCGGTCGCATTGAAGCGGAGGACTAGGTCTTTCTCTGTGGTCTCCACAGGGGATTCAGACAACCCTTCGTCTTGGGAGATGGAAGACGAGCCTGCATTCAATTCACTGCAGGGATATCCGGCTTTACTTTGAGACAGAGCATCTCGGTGTCCATTCCACTTGAGGCCACAAACTCAGGGTCCCTCTCACCTACCTGTAGCTGAGAGAAGCCTCCTCTTGAGGTGCTTGTGGAAAGTTGGTATTCCTCTTGAATCGAAGCCAGGGACTAAGCTCTCATCTCGAGTTGATTTGGGGTCCATGGAGCCCTTTCGTGTTGCTACAGTGACCTCAGGATCCCTCTAGACTAGATCCAGTGATCTTGGGTTTCCCCTGGAGTGCCATCAAGGAAATCAAGGCTCCTTTCAGGTTTGATGTGGAACACGGAATTGCTCTGCACGCAGTGCAGGGGAATCGGGCCTCATCTCGCAGCGAGGGGGAAGTCTCATGGTTATTCTCGAGTTGCGGCCGGAACCTGGGGTATATTCTCGAGTTACGACGGGGAGGGCCCTTCCAGACACGTGTTTGTTCAGCGACGTCATGACTCCTGCCTAGGTGCGAGGGACACCTCGGGATTCTCCTGGAGTCTTGGCATGACAATTGGGACTCGTCTCCACGTGTGGCGGGAGACCCAGGGTCCCTTTCCACGTGCCACAAGGATCCTGGGACTCCTATCCATTTTCAAGAGGAGTCAGGCATCGGCTCCTTTGGAAGCATTGATCTCCGCGGACCTCTAGAGTTTTCAAAGGATGTGAGGCCTCTGCTCGTGATGAAGCAGAGAACTAGGTCTTTCTCTGTGGTCTCTAAAGGGGATTCAGACATCCCTTCGTCTTGGGAGATGCAAGAGGAGCCTGCATTCAATACACTGCAGGGATATCCGGCCTTACTTCGAGTCAGAGCATCTCGGTGTCCATTCCACTTGAGGCCACAAACTCAGGGTCCCTCTCACATACCTGTAGCTGAGAGAAGCCTCATCTTGAGGTGCTTGTGGAAAGTTGGTATTCCTCTTGAGTCGAAGCCAGGGACTAAGCTCTCATCTCGAGTTGATTTGGGGTCCACGCAGCTCTTTCGTGTTGCTCCAGTGACCTCAGGATCCCTCTAGACTTGAGACAGTGATCTTGGGTTTTCTCTGGAGTGCCATGAAGGAAATCAAGGCTCCTTTCAGGTTTGATGTGGAACACGGAATTGCTCTGCACGCAGTGCAAAGGAATCGGGCCTCATCTCACGGCGAGGGGGATGTCTCATGGTTTTTCTCGAGGTGCTGCCGGAACCTGGGGTATATTCTCGAGTTACGACGGGGAGGGCCCTTCCAGACACGTGTTTGTTCAGCGACGTCAGGACTCGGGCCTAGGTGCGAGGGACACCTCCGGATTCTCCTCGAGTCTTGGCATGGCAATTGGGACGCGTCTCCACTGAGGCGGGAGACCCAGGGTCCCTTTCCACGTGCCAAAGGGATCCTGGGACTCCTATCTATTTTCAAGAGGAGTCAGGCATCGTCTCCTTTGGAAGCATTGATCTCCCCGGACCTCTCGAGTTTTCAAAGGATGTGAGGCCTCAGGTCGCGATGAAGCGGAGAACTAGGTCTTTCTCTTTGGTCTCCACAGGGGATTCAGACATCCCTTCGTCTTGGGAAATGCAAGACGAGCCTGCATTCAATTCACTGCAGGGATATCCAGCCTTAGTTCGAGTCAGAGCATCTCGGTGTCCATTCCACTTGTGGCCACAAACTCAGGGTCCCTCTCACATACTTGTAGCTGAGAGAAGCCTCCTTTTGAGGTGCTTGTGGAAAGTTGGTATTCCTCTTCAGTCGAAGCCAGGGACTAAGCTCTCATCTCGAGTTGATTTGGGGTCCACATAGCCCTTTCGTGTTGCTCCAGTGACCTCAGGATCCCTCTAGACTTGAGACAGTGATCTTGGGTTTTCTCTAGAGTGCCATCAAGGAAATCAAAGCTCCTTTCACGTTTGATGTGGAACACGGAACTGCTCTGCACGCAGTGCAGGGGAATCGGGCCTCATCTCACGGCGAGTGGGAAGTCTCATGGTTTTTCTCGAGTTGCGGCCGGAACCTGAGGTATATTCTCGAGTTACGATAGGGAGGGCCCTTCCAGACACGTGTTTGTTGAGCGATGTCAGGACTCCTGCCTAGGTGCGAGGGACACTTCGGGATTCTCCTCGAGTCTTGGCATGGCAATTGGGACGCCTCTCCACGTGAGTCGGGAGACCCAGTGTCCCTGTCCACGTGCCACACAGATCCTGGGACTCCTAACCATTTTCAAGAGGAGTCAGGCATCGTCTCCTTTGGAAGCATTGATCTCCGCGGACCTCTTGAGTTTTCAAAGGATGTGAGGCCTCCGTTCACGATGAGGCGGAGAACTAGGTCTTTCTCTGTGGTCTCCACAGGGGATTCAGGCATCCCTTCGACTTGGGAGATTCAAGACCAGCCGGCATTCAATTCACTGAAGGGATATCCGGCCTTACTTCGAGTCAGAGCATCTCGGTGTCCATTCCACTTTAGGCCACACATTCAGGGTCCCTCTCACATACCTGTAGCTGAGAGAAGCCTCCTCTTGAGGTGCTTGTGGAAAGTTGGTATTCCTCTTGAGTCGAAGCCAGGGAGTAAGCTCTCATCTCGAGTTGATTTGGGGTCCACCCAGACCTTTGGTGTTGCTCCAGTGATCTCAGGATCCCTCTAGACTTGAGACAGTGATCTTGGGTTTTCTTTGGAGTGCCACCAAGGAAATCAAGGCTCCTTTCACGTTTGATGTGGAACACGGAATTGCTCTGCACGCAGTGCAGGGGAATCGGGACTCATCTCGCGGCGAGGGGGCAGTCTCATGGTTTTTCTCGAGTTGCGGCCGGAACCTGGGGTATATTCTCGAGTTACGACGGGGAGGGCCCCTCCAGACACTTGTTTGTTCAGCGACGTCAGGACAACTGCCTAGGTGCGAGGGAAACCTCGGGATTCTCCTCGAGTCTTGGCATGGCAATTGGGACGCAACTCCACGTGAGGCGGAAGACCCAGTGTCCCTTTCCACGTGCCACAGGGATCCTGGGACTCCTATCCATTTTCAAGAGGAGTCAGGCATCGTCTCCTTTGGAAGCATTGATCTCCGCGGACCTCTCGAGTTTTCAAAGGATATGAGGCCTCCGGTCGCTATGAGGCGGAGAACTAGGTCTTTCTCTGTGGTCTCCACAGGGGATTCAGACATCCCTTCGTCTTGGGAGATGCAAGGCGAGCCTGCATTCAATTCACTGCAGGGATATCCGGGCTTACTTCGAGTCAGAGCATCTCCGTGTCCATTCCACTTGAGGCCACAAACTCAGGGTCCCTCTCACATACTTGTAGCTGAGAGGCGCCTCCTCTTGAGGTGCTTGTGGAAAGTTGGTATGACTCTTGAGTCGAAGCCAGGGACTAAGCTCTCATCTCGAGTTGATTTGGGGTCCACGGAGCCCTTTCCTGTTGCTCCAGTGACCTCAGGATCCCTCTAGAATTGAGACAGTGATCTTGGGTTTTCTCTGAAGTGCCATCAAGGAAATCAAGGCTCCTTTCACGTTTGATGTGGAACACGGAATTGCTCTGCACGCTGTGCAGGGGAATCGGGCCACATCTCGCGGCGACGGGGAAGTCTCATTGTTTTTCTCGAGTTGCGGCCGGAACCTGGGATATATTCTCGAGTTACGACGGGGAGGGCCCTTCCAGACACGTGTTAGTTCAGCGACGTCAGGACTCGGGCCTAGGTGCGAGGGACACCTCGGGATTCTCCTCGAGTCTTGGCATGGCAATTGGGACGCGTCTCCACGTGAGGCGGTAGACCCAGGGTCCCTTTCCACGTGCCACAGGGATCCTGGGACTCCTATCCATTTTCAAGAGGAGTCAGGCATCGTCTCCTTTGGAAGCATTGATCTCCGCGGACCTCTCGAGTTTTCAAAGGATGTGAGGCCTCCGGTCGCGATGAGGCGGAGAACTAGGTCTTCCTCTGTGGTCTCCACAGGGGATTCAGACACCCCTTCGTCTTGGGAGATGCAAGACGAGCCTGCATTCAATTCACTGCAGGGATATCCAGCCGAACTTCGAGTCAGAGCATATCGGTGTCCATTCCACTTGAGACCACAAACTCAGGGTCCCTCTCACATACCTGTAGCTGAGAGAAGCCTCCTCTTGAGGTGCTTGTGGAAAGTTGGTATTCCTCTTGAGTCGAAGCCAGGGACTAAGCTCTCATCTCGAGTTGATTTGGGGTCCACGGAGCCCTTTCGTGTTGCTCCAGTGACCTCAGGATTCCTCTAGACTTCAGACAGTTATCTTCGGTTTTCTCTGGAGTGCCATCAAGGAAATCAAGGCTCCTTTCACGTCTGATGTGGAACACGGAATTGCTCTGCACGCAGTGCAGGGGAATCAGGCCTCATCTGGCGGCGAGGGGGAATTCTCATGCTTTTTCTCGAGTTGCGGCCAGAACCTGGGGTATATTCTCGAGTTACGACAGGGAGGGCCCTTCCTGACACGTGTTTGTTCAGCGACGTCAGGACTCCTGCCTAGGTGCGAGGGACACCTCGGGATTCTCCTCGAGTCTTGGCATGGCAGTTGGGACGCGTCTCCCCGTGAGGCGGGAGACCCAGGGTCCCTTTCCACGTGCCACAGGGATCCTGGGACTCCTATCCATTTTCAAGAGGAGTCAGGCATCGTCTCCTTTGGAAGCATTGATCTCCGCGGACCTCTCGAGTTTTCAAAGGATGTGAGGCCTCCGGTCGCTATGAAGCGGAGGACTAGGTCTTTCTCTGTGGTCTCCACAGGGGATTCAGACATCCCTTCGTCTTGGGAGATGCAAGACGAGCCTGCATTCAATTCACTGCAAGGATATCCAGCCTTAGTTCGAGTCAGAGCATCTCGGTGTCCATTCCACGTGAGGCCACACACTCAGGGTCCCTCTCTCATACCGGTAGCTGAGAGAAGCCTCCTCTTGAGGTGCTTGTGGAAAGTTGGTATTCCTCTTGAGTCGAAGCCAGGGACTAAGCTCTCATCTCGAGTTGATTTGGGGTCCACATAGCCCTTTCGTGTTGCTCCAGTGACCTCAGGATCCCTCTAGACTTGAGACAGTGATCTTGGGTTTTCTCTAGAGTGCCATCAAGGAAATCAAAGCTCCTTTCACGTTTGATGTGGAACACGGAACTGCTCTGCACGCAGTGCAGGGGAATCGGGCCTCATCTCACGGCGAGTGGGAAGTCTCATGGTTTTTCTCGAGTTGCGGCCGGAACCTGAGGTATATTCTCGAGTTACGATAGGGAGGGCCCTTCCAGACACGTGTTTGTTCAGCGATGTCAGGACTCCTGCCTAGGTGCGAGGGACACTTCGGGATTCTCCTCGAGTCTTGGCATGGCAATTGGGACGCCTCTCCACGTGAGTCGGGAGACCCAGTGTCCCTGTCCACGTGCCACACAGATGCTGGGACTCCTAACCATTTTCAAGAGGAGTCAGGCATCGTCTCCTTTGGAAGCATTGATCTCCGCGGACCTCTTGAGTTTTCAAAGGATGTGAGGCCTCCGTTCACGATGAGGCGGAGAACTAGGTCTTTCTCTGTGGTCTCCACAGGGGATTCAGACATCCCTTCGACTTGGGAGATTCAAGACCAGCCGGCATTCAATTCACTGAAGGGATATCCGGCCTTACTTCGAGTCAGAGCATCTCGGTGTCCATTCCACTTTAGGCCACACATTCAGGGTCCCTCTCACATACCTGTAGCTGAGAGAAGCCTCCTCTTGAGGTGCTTGTGGAAAGTTGGTATTCCTCTTGAGTCGAAGCCAGGGAGTAAGCTCTCATCTCGAGTTGATTTGGGGTCCACCCAGACCTTTGGTGTTGCTCCAGTGATCTCAGGATCCCTCTAGACTTGAGACAGTGATCTTGGGTTTTCTTTGGAGTGCCACCAAGGAAATCAAGTCTAGTTTAACGTCTGATGTGGAACACGGAATTGCTCTGCACGCAGTGCAGGGGTATCGGGCCTCATCTCGCGGCGAGGGGGAAGTCTCATGGTTTTTCTCGAGAAGCGGCTGGCACCTGGGGAATATTCTCGAGTTACGACGGGGAGGGCCCTTCCAGACACGTGTTTGTTCAGCGACGTCAGGACTCCTGCCTAGGTGCGAGGGACACCTCGCGATTCTCCATGAGTCTTGGCATGGCAATTGGGACGCGTCTCCACGTGAGGCGGGAGACCCAGGGTGCCTTTCCACGTGCCACAGGGATCCTGGGACTCCTATCCATTTTCAAGAGGAGTCAGGCATCGTCTCCTTTGGAAGCATTGATCTCCGCGGACCTCTCGAGTTTTCAAAGGATGTGAGGCCTCCCGTCGCGATGAGGCGGAGAACTAGGTCTTTCTCTGTGGTCTCTACAGGGGATTCAGACATCCCTTCGTCTTGGGAGATGCAAGACGAGCCTGCATTCAACTCACTGCAGGGATATCCGGCCTGACTTCGAGTCAGAGCATCTCGGTGTCCATTCCACTTGAGGCCACAAACTCAGGGTCTCTCTCACATACCTGTAGCTGAGAGAAGCCTCCTCTTGAGGTGCTTGTGGAAAGTTGGTATTCCTCTTGAGTCGAAGCCAGGGACTAAGCTCTCATCTCGAGTCGATTTGGGGTCCACGGAGCCCTTTCGTGTTGCTCCAGTGACCTCAGGATCCCTCTAGACTTGAGACAGTGATCTTGGGTTTTCTCTGGAGTGCCATCAAGGAAATCAAGGCTCCTTTCACGTTTGATGTGGAACACGGAATTGCTCTCCACGCAGTGCAGGGGAATCGGGCCTCATCTCGCGGCGAGGGGGACGTCTCATCGTTTTTCTCGAGTTGCGGCCGGAACCTGGGGTATACTCTCGAGTTACGACGGGGAGGGCCCTTCCAGACACGTGTTTGTTCAGCGACGTCAGGACTCCTGTCTAGGTGCAAGGGACACCTCGGGATTCTCCTCGAGTCTTGGCATGGCAATTGGGACGCGTCTCCACGTGAGGCGGGAGACCCAGGGTCCCTTTCCACGTGCCACAGGGATCCTGGGACTCCTATCCATTTTCAACATGAGTCAGGCATCGTCTCCTTTGGAATCATTGATCTCCGCGGACCTCTCGAGTTTTCAAAGGATGTGAGGCCTCTGGTCGCGAGGAGGCGGAGAACTATGTCTTTCTCTGTGGTCTCCACAGGGGAATCAGACATCCCTTCGTCTTGGGAGATGCAAGACGAGCCTGCATTCAATTCACTGCAGGGATATCTGGCCTTACTTCGAGTCAGAGCATCTCGGTGTCCATTCCACTTGAGGCCACAAACTCAGGGTCCCTCTCACATACCTGTAGCTGAGAGAAGCCTCCTCTTGAGGTGCTTGTTGAAAGTTGGTATTCCCCTTGAGTCGAAGCCAGGGACTAAGCTCTCATCTCGAGTTGATTTAGGGTCCATGGAGCCCTTTCCTGTTGCTCCAATGACCTCAGGATCCCTCTAGAATTGAGACAGTGATCTTGGGTTTCTCTGGAGTGCCATCAAGGAAATCAAGGCTCCTTTCACGTTTGATGTGGAACACGGAATTGCTCTGCACGCTGGGCAGGGGAATCGGGCCTCATCTCGCGGCGAGGGGGAAGTCTCATGGTTTTTCTCGAGTTGCGGCCGGAACCTGGGGTACATTCTAAAGTTACTACGGGGAGGGCCCTTCCAGACACGTGTCTGTTCAGCGAAGTCAGGACTCCTGCCTAGGTGCGAGGGACATCTCGGGATACTCGTCGAGACTTGGCATGGCAATTGGGACGGGTCTCCACCTGAGGCGGAAGACCCAGTGTCTCTTTCCACGTACCAAAGGGATCCTGAGACTCCTATCCATTTTCAAGAAGAGACAGGCATCGTCTCCTTTGGAAGCATTGATCTCGACGGACCTCTCGTGTTTTCAAAGGATGTGAGGCCTTCGGTCGCGATGAGGCGGAGAACGAGGTCTTTCTCTGTGGTCTCCACAGGGGATTCAGACATCACTTCGTCTTGGGAGATGCAAGACGAGCCTGCATTCAATTCACTGCAGGGATATCCGGCCTTACTTCACGTCAGAGCATCTCGGTGTCCATTCCACTTGAGGCCACAAACTCAGGGTCCCTCTCACATACCTGCAGCTGAGAGATGCCTCCTCTTGAGGTGCTTGTGTAAAGTTGGTATTCCTCTTGAGTTGAAGCCAGGGACTAAGCTCTCATCTCGAGTTGATTTGGGGTCCTTGGAGCCCTTTCCTGTTGCTACAGTGTCCTCAGGATCCCTCTAGACTTGAGACAGTGATCTTGGGTTTTCTCAGGAGTGCCATCAATAAAAGCAGGGCTCCTTTCACGTTTGATGTCAATCACGGAATTGTGCTGCACGCAGTGCAGGGGAATCGGGCCTCATCTCGCGGCGAGGGCTAAGTCTCATGGTTTTTCTCGAGTTGCGGCCGGAACCTGGGGTATATTCTCGAGTTATGACGGGGAGGGCCCTTCCAGACACGTGTTTGTTCAGCGACGTCAGGACTCCTGCCTAGGTGCGAGGGAGACCTCGGGATTCTCCTCGAGTCTTGGCATGGCAATTGGGACGCATCTCCACATGAGGCGGAAGACCCAGTGTCCCTTTCCACGTGCCACAGGGATCCTGGGACTCCTATCCATTTTCAAGAGGAGTCAGGCATCGTCTCCTTTGGAAGCATTGATCTCCGCGGACCTCTCGAGTTTTCAAAGTATGTGAGGCCTCCGATCGCGATGAGGCGGAGAAATAGGTCTTTCTCTGTGGTCTCCACAGGGGATTCAGACATCCCTTCGTCTTGGGAGATGCAAGGCGAGCCTGCATTCAATTCACTGCAGGGATATCCGGCCTTACTTCGAGTCAGAGCATCTCCATGTCCATTCCACTTGAGGCCACAAAATCAGGTTCCCTCTCACATACCTGTAGCTGAGAGAAGCCTCCTCTTGAGGTGCTTGTAGAAAGGTGCTATTCCTCTTGAGTCGAAGCCAGGGACGAAGCTCTCATCTCTAGTTGATTTGGGGACCACGGAGCCCTTTCGTGTTGCTACAGTGACCTCAGGATCCCTCTAGACTTGATACAGTGATCTTGGGTTTTCTCTGGAGTGCCATCAAGGAAATCAAGGCTCCTTTCACGTTTGATGTGGAACACGGAATTGCTCTGCATGCAGTGCAGGGGAATCGGGCCTCATCTCGCGGCGAGGGGGAAGGCTCATTGTTTTTCTCGAGTTGCGCCGGAACCTGGGGTATATTCTCGAGTTGCGACGGGGAGGACCCTTCCAGACACGTGTTTGTTCAGCCACGTGAGGACTCCTGCCTAGGTGCGAGGGACAACTCGGGATTCTCCTCGAGTCTTGGCATGGCAATTGGGACGCGTCTCCACGTGAGGCGGAAGACCCAGGGTCCCTTTCCACGTGCCACAGGGATCCTGGGACTCCTATCCATTTTCAAGAGGAGTCAGGCATCGTCTCCTTTGGAAGCCTTGATCTCCGCGGACCTCTCGAGTTTTCAAAGGATTAGAGGCCTCCGGTCGCGATGAGGCGGAGAACTAGGTTTTCTCTGTGGTCTCCACAGTGGATTCAGACATCCCTTCGACTTGGGAGATGCAAGACGAGCCTGCATTCAATTCACAGCAGGGATATCCGGCCTTACTTCGAGTCAGAGCATCACAGTGTCCATTGCACTTGAGGCCACAAACTCAGGGTTTCTCTCACATACCTGTATCTCAGAGAAGCCTCCTCTTGAGGTGCTTGTGGAAAGTTGGTATTCCTCTAGAGTAGAAGCCAGGGACGAAGCTCTCATCTCGAGTTGATTTGGGGTCCACGGAGCCCTTTCGTGTTGCTACAGTGACCTCAGGATCCCTCTAGACTTGAGACAGTGATCTTGGGTTTTCTTTGGAGTGCCATCAAGGAAATCAAGTCTAGTTTAACGTCTGATGTGGAACACGGAATTGCTCTGCACGCAGTGCAGGGGTATCGGGCCTCATCTCGCGGCGAGGGGGAAGTCTCATGGTTTTTCTCGAGAAGCGGCTGGCACCTGGGGAATATTCTCGAGTTACGACGGGGAGGGCCCTTCCAGACACGTGTTTGTTCAGCGACGTCAGGACTCCTGCCTAGGTGCGAGGGACACCTCGCGATTCTCCATGAGTCTTGGCATGGCAATTGGGACGCGTCTCCACGTGAGGCGGGAGACCCAGGGTGCCTTTCCACGTGCCACAGGGATCCTGGGACTCCTATCCATTTTCAAGAGGAGTCAGGCATCGTCTCCTTTGGAAGCATTGATCTCCGCGGACCTCTCGAGTTTTCAAAGGATGTGAGGCCTCCCGTCGCGATGAGGCGGAGAACTAGGTCTTTCTCTGTGGTCTCTACAGGGGATTCAGACATCCCTTCGTCTTGGGAGATGCAAGACGAGCCTGCATTCAACTCACTGCAGGGATATCCGGCCTGACTTCGAGTCAGAGCATCTCGGTGTCCATTCCACTTGAGGCCACAAACTCAGGGTCTCTCTCACATACCTGTAGCTGAGAGAAGCCTCCTCTTGAGGTGCTTGTGGAAAGTTGGTATTCCTCTTGAGTCGAAGCCAGGGACTAAGCTCTCATCTCGAGTCGATTTGGGGTCCACGGAGCCCTTTCGTGTTGCTCCAGTGACCTCAGGATCCCTCTAGACTTGAGACAGTGATCTTGGGTTTTCTCTGGAGTGCCATCAAGGAAATCAAGGCTCCTTTCACGTTTGATGTGGAACACGGAATTGCTCTCCACGCAGTGCAGGGGAATCGGGCCTCATCTCGCGGCGAGGGGGAAGTCTCATCGTTTTTCTCGAGTTGCGGCCGGAACCTGGGGTATACTCTCGAGTTACGACGGGGAGGGCCCTTCCAGACACGTGTTTGTTCAGCGACGTCAGGACTCCTGTCTAGGTGCAAGGGACACCTCGGGATTCTCCTCGAGTCTTGGCATGGCAATTGGGACGCGTCTCCACGTGAGGCGGGAGACCCAGGGTCCCTTTCCACGTGCCACAGGGATCCTGGGACTCCTATCCATTTTCAACATGAGTCAGGCATCGTCTCCTTTGGAATCATTGATCTCCGCGGACCTCTCGAGTTTTCAAAGGATGTGAGGCCTCTGGTCGCGAGGAGGCGGAGAACTATGTCTTTCTCTGTGGTCTCCACAGGGGAATCAGACATCCCTTCGTCTTGGGAGATGCAAGACGAGCCTGCATTCAATTCACTGCAGGGATATCTGGCCTTACTTCGAGTCAGAGCATCTCGGTGTCCATTCCACTTGAGGCCACAAACTCAGGGTCCCTCTCACATACCTGTAGCTGAGAGAAGCCTCCTCTTGAGGTGCTTGTTGAAAGTTGGTATTCCCCTTGAGTCGAAGCCAGGGACTAAGCTCTCATCTCGAGTTGATTTAGGGTCCATGGAGCCCTTTCCTGTTGCTCCAATGACCTCAGGATCCCTCTAGAATTGAGACAGTGATCTTGGGTTTCTCTGGAGTGCCATCAAGGAAATCAAGGCTCCTTTCACGTTTGATGTGGAACACGGAATTGCTCTGCACGCTGGGCAGGGGAATCGGGCCTCATCTCGCGGCGAGGGGGAAGTCTCATGGTTTTTCTCGAGTTGCGGCCGGAACCTGGGGTACATTCTAAAGTTACTACGGGGAGGGCCCTTCCAGACACGTGTCTGTTCAGCGAAGTCAGGACTCCTGCCTAGGTGCGAGGGACATCTCGGGATACTCGTCGAGACTTGGCATGGCAATTGGGACGGGTCTCCACGTGAGGCGGAAGACCCAGTGTCTCTTTCCACGTACCAAAGGGATCCTGAGACTCCTATCCATTTTCAAGAAGAGACAGGCATCGTCTCCTTTGGAAGCATTGATCTCGACGGACCTCTCGTGTTTTCAAAGGATGTGAGGCCTTCGGTCGCGATGAGGCGGAGAACGAGGTCTTTCTCTGTGGTCTCCACAGGGGATTCAGACATCACTTCGTCTTGGGAGATGCAAGACGAGCCTGCATTCAATTCACTGCAGGGATATCCGGCCTTACTTCACGTCAGAGCATCTCGGTGTCCATTCCACTTGAGGCCACAAACTCAGGGTCCCTCTCACATACCTGCAGCTGAGAGATGCCTCCTCTTGAGGTGCTTGTGTAAAGTTGGTATTCCTCTTGAGTTGAAGCCAGGGACTAAGCTCTCATCTCGAGTTGATTTGGGGTCCTTGGAGCCCTTTCCTGTTGCTACAGTGTCCTCAGGATCCCTCTAGACTTGAGACAGTGATCTTGGGTTTTCTCAGGAGTGCCATCAATAAAAGCAGGGCTCCTTTCACGTTTGATGTCAATCACGGAATTGTGCTGCACGCAGTGCAGGGGAATCGGGCCTCATCTCGCGGCGAGGGGTAAGTCTCATGGTTTTTCTCGAGTTGCGGCCGGAACCTGGGGTATATTCTCGAGTTATGACGGGGAGGGCCCTTCCAGACACGTGTTTGTTCAGCGACGTCAGGACTCCTGCCTAGGTGCGAGGGAGACCTCGGGATTCTCCTCGAGTCTTGGCATGGCAATTGGGACGCATCTCCACATGAGGCGGAAGACCCAGTGTCCCTTTCCACGTGCCACAGGGATCCTGGGACTCCTATCCATTTTCAAGAGGAGTCAGGCATCGTCTCCTTTGGAAACATTGATCTCCGCGGACCTCTCGAGTTTTCAAAGTATGTGAGGCCTCCGGTCGCGATGAGGCGGAGAAATAGGTCTTTCTCTGTGGTCTCCACAGGGGATTCAGACATCCCTTCGTCTTGGGAGATGCAAGGCGAGCCTGCATTCAATTCACTGCAGGGATATCCGGCCTTACTTCGAGTCAGAGCATCTCCATGTCCATTCCACTTGAGGCCACAAAATCAGGTTCCCTCTCACATACCTGTAGCTGAGAGAAGCCTCCTCTTGAGGTGCTTGTAGAAAGGTGCTATTCCTCTTGAGTCGAAGCCAGGGACGAAGCTCTCATCTCTAGTTGATTTGGGGACCACGGAGCCCTTTCGTGTTGCTACAGTGACCTCAGGATCCCTCTAGACTTGATACAGTGATCTTGGGTTTTCTCTGGAGTGCCATCAAGGAAATCAAGGCTCCTTTCACGTTTGATGTGGAACACGGAATTGCTCTGCATGCAGTGCAGGGGAATCGGGCCTCATCTCGCGGCGAGGGGGAAGGCTCATTGTTTTTCTCGAGTTGCGCCGGAACCTGGGGTATATTCTCGAGTTGCGACGGGGAGGACCCTTCCAGACACGTGTTTGTTCAGCCACGTGAGGACTCCTGCCTAGGTGCGAGGGACAACTCGGGATTCTCCTCGAGTCTTGGCATGGCAATTGGGACGCGTCTCCACGTGAGGCGGAAGACCCAGGGTCCCTTTCCACGTGCCACAGGGATCCTGGGACTCCTATCCATTTTCAAGAGGAGTCAGGCATCGTCTCCTTTGGAAGCCTTGATCTCCGCGGACCTCTCGAGTTTTCAAAGGATTAGAGGCCTCCGGTCGCGATGAGGCGGAGAACTAGGTTTTCTCTGTGGTCTCCACAGTGGATTCAGACATCCCTTCGACTTGGGAGATGCAAGACGAGCCTGCATTCAATTCACAGCAGGGATATCCGGCCTTACTTCGAGTCAGAGCATCACAGTGTCCATTGCACTTGAGGCCACAAACTCAGGGTTTCTCTCACATACCTGTATCTCAGAGAAGCCTCCTCTTGAGGTGCTTGTGGAAAGTTGGTATTCCTCTAGAGTAGAAGCCAGGGACGAAGCTCTCATCTCGAGTTGATTTGGGGTCCACGGAGCCCTTTCGTGTTGCTACAGTGACCTCAGGATCCCTCTAGACTTGAGACAGTGATCTTGGGTTTTCTTTGGAGTGCCATCAAGGAAATCAAGTCTAGTTTAACGTCTGATGTGGAACACGGAATTGCTCTGCACGCAGTGCAGGGGAATCGGGCCTCATCTCGCGGCGAGGGGGAAGTCTCATGGTTTTTCTCGAGAAGCGGCTGGCACCTGGGGAATATTCTCGAGTTACGACGGGGAGGGCCCTTCCAGACACGTGTTTGTTCAGCGACGTCAGGACTCCTGCCTAGGTGCGAGGGACACCTCGCGATTCTCCACGAGTCTTGGCATGGCAATTGGGACGCGTCTCCACGTGAGGCGGGAGACCCAGGGTGCCTTTCCACGTGCCACAGGGATCCTGGGACTCCTATCCATTTTCAAGAGGAGTCAGGCATCGTCTCCTTTGGAAGCATTGATCTGCGCGGACCTCTCGAGTTTTCAAAGGATGTGAGGCCTCCGGTCGCGATGAGGCGGAGAACTAGGTCTTTCTCTGTGGTCTCTACAGGGGATTCAGACATCCCTTCGTCCTGGGAGATGCAAGGCGAGCCTGCATTCATTTCACTGCAGGGATATCCAGCCTTACTTCGAGTCAGAGCATCTCGGTGTCCATTCCGCTTGAGGCCAAAAACTCAGGGTCCCTCTCACATACTTGTAGCTGAGAGAAGCCTCCTCTTGAGGTGCTTGTGGAAAGTTGGTATTCCTCTTGAGTCGAAGCCAGGGACTAAGCTCTCATCTCGAGTTGATTTGGGGTCCACGGAGCCCTTTCGTGTTGCTCCAGTGACCTCAGGATCCGTCTAGACTTGAGACAGTGATCTTGCGTTTTCTCTGGAGTGCCATCAAGGAAATCAAGGCTCCTTTCACGTTTGATGTGGAACACGGAATTTCTCTGCACGCAGTGCAGGGGAATCGGGCCTCATCTCGCGGCGAGGGGGATCTCTCATGGTTTTTCTCGAGTTGCGGCTGGAACCTGGGGTATATTCTCGAGTTACGACGGGGAGGGCCCTTCCAGACACGTGTTTGTTCAGCGACGTCAGGACTCCTGCCTAGGTGCGAGGGACACCTCGGGATTCTCCTCGAGACTTGTCATGGCAATTGGGACGCGTCTTCATGTGAGGCGGGAGACACAGGGTCCCTTTCGACGTGCCACAGGGATCCTGGGACTCCTATCCATTTTCAAGAGTACTCAGGCATCGTCTCCTTTGGAAGCATTGATCTCCGCGGACCTCTCAAGTTTTCAAAGGATGTGAGGCCTCCGGTTGCGATGAGGCAGAGATCTAGGTCTTTCTCTGTGGTCTCCACAGGGGATTCAGACATCCCTTCGTCTTGGGAGATGCAAGACGAGCCTGCATTCAACTCACTGCAGCGATATCCGGCCTGACTTCGAGTCAGAGCATCTCGGTGTCCATTCCACTTGAGGCCACAAACTCAGGGTCTCTCTCACATACCTGTAGCTGAGAGAAGCCTCCTCTTGAGGTGCTTGTGGAAAGTTGGTATTACTCTTGAGTCGAAGCCAGGGACTAAGCTCTCATCTCGAGTTGATTTGTGGTCCACGGAGCCCTTTCGTGTTGCTACAGTGACCTCAGGATCCCTCTAGACTTGAGACAGTGATCTTGGGTTTTCTCTGGAGTGCCATCAAGGAAATCAAGTCTCCTTTCACGTTTGATTTGGAACACGGAATTGCTCTGCATGCAGTGCAGGGGAATCGGGGCTCATCTCGCGGCGAGGGGGTAGGCTCATTGTTTTTCTCGAGTTGCGGCCGGAACCTGGGGTATATTCTCGTGTTACGACGGGGAGGGCCCTTCCAGGCACGTGTTTGTTCAGCGACGTCAGACTCCTGCCTAGGTGCGAGGACACCTCGCGATTCTCCTCGAGTCTTGTCAGGGAAATGGGGACGCGTCTCCACGTGAGGCGGGAGACCCAGGGTCCCTTTCCACGTGCCACAGGGATCCTGGGACTCCTATCCATTTTCAAGAGGAGTCAGGCATCGTCTCCTTTGGAAGCATTGATCTCCGTGGACCTCTCGAGTTTTCAAAGGATGTGAGTACTCCGGTCGCAATGTGGCGAGAAATAGTTCTTTCTCTGTGGCCTCCACAGGGGATTCAGACATCCCTTCGTCTTGGGAGATGGAAGACGAGCCTGCATCCAATTCACTGCAGGGATATCTGTCCTTACTTCGAGTCAGAGCATCTCGGTGTCCATTCCACTTGAGGCCAGAGACTCATGGTCCCTCTCACATACCTGTAGCTGAGAGAAGCCTCCTCTTGACGTGCTTGTTGAAAGTTGGTATTCCCCTTGAGTTGAAGCCAGGGACTAAGCTCTCATCTCGAGTTGATTTGGGGTCCACGGAGCCCTTTCGTGTTGCTCCAGTGACCTCAGGATCCCTCTAGACTTGAGACAGTGATCTTGGGTTTTCTCTGGAGTGCCATCAAGGAAATCAAGGCCCCTTTCACGTTTGATGTGGAACACGGAATTGCTCTGCACGCAGTGCAGGGGAATCGGGCCTCATCTCGCGGCGAGGGGGAAGTCTCATGGTTTTTCTCGAGTTGCGGCCGGAACCTGGGGTATATTCTCGAGTTACGACGGGGAGGGCCCTTCCAGACACGTGTTTGTTCAGCGACGTCAGAACTCCTGCCTAGGTGCGAGGGACACCTCGGGATTCTCCTCGAGTCTTGGCATGGCAATTGGGACGCGTCTCCACGTGAGGCGGGAGACCCAGGGTCCCTTTCCACGAGACAGAGGGATCCTGGGACTCCTATCCATTTACAAGAGGAGTCAGGCATCGTCTCCTTTGGAAACATTGATCTCCGCGGACCTCTCGAGTTTTCAAAGGATGTGAGGCCTCCGGTCGCGATGAGGCGGAGAACTAGGTCTTTCTCTGTGGTCTCCACAGGTGATTCAGACATCCCTTCATCTTGGGAGATACAAGACGAGCCTGCATTCAATTCACTGCAGTCATATCCGGCCTTACTTCGAGTCAGAGCATCTCGGTGTCCATTCCACTTGAGGCCACAAACTCAGGGTCCCTCTCACATACCTGTAGCTGAGAGAAGCCTCCTCTTGTGTTGCTTGTGGAAAGTTGGTATTCTTCCTGGGTCGAAGCCAGGGACTAAGCTCTCATCTCGAGTTGATTTAGGGTCCACGGAGCATTTTCGTATTGCTCCAGTGACCTCAGGATCCCTCTAGACTTGAGACAGTGATCTTGGGTTTTCTCTGGAGTGCCATCAAGGAAATCAAGGCTCCGTTCACATTTGAAGTGGAACAAGGAATTCCTCTGCACGCAGTGTAGGGGAATCGGGCCTCATCTCGCAGCGAGGGGGCAGTCTCATGGTTTTTCTCGAGTTGCGGCCGGAACCTGTGGTATATTCTCGAGTTACGACGGGGAGGGCCCTTCCAGACACGTATTTGTTCAGCGACGTCAGAACCAATGCCTACGTTCGATGGACACCTCGGTATCTCCCCGAGGCTTGGCATGGCAATTGGGACGCGTCTCCACGTGAGGCGGGAGACCTAGGGTCCCTTTCCACGTGCCACAGGGATCCTGGGACTCCTATCTATTTTCAAGAGGAGTCAGGCATCGTCTCCTGTGGAAGCATTGATCTCCGCGGACCTCTCGAATTTTCAAAGGATGTGAGGCCTTTGGTCGCGATGAGGTGGAGAAATAGTTCTTTCTCTGTGGTCTCCACAGGGGATTCAGACATCCCTTCATCTTGGGAGATGAAAGACGAGCCTGCTTTCAATTCACTGCAGGGATATCCGGCCTTACTTCGAGTCCGAGCATCCCGGTGTCCATTCCACTTGAGGCCAAAAACTCAGGGTCCCTCTCACATACCTGTAGCTGAGAGAAGCCTCCTCTTGAGGTGCTTGTGGAAAGTTGGTATTCCTCTTGAATCGAAGCCAGGGACTAAGCTCTCATCTCGAGTTTACTTGGTTTCCACGGAGCCCTTTTGTGTTGCTCCAGTGACCTCAGGATCCCTCTAGACTTGAGACAGTGATCTTGGGGTTTCTCTGGAGTGCCATCAAGGAAATCAAGGCTCCTTTCATGTTTGATGTGGAACACGGAATTGCCCTGCACGCAGTTCAGGGGAATCGGGCCTCATCTCATGGCGAGGGGGAAGTCTCATATTTTTTCTCGAGTTGCGGCCGGAACCTGGGGTATATTCTCGAGTTACGACGGGGAGGGCCCTTCCAGACATGTGTTTGTTCAGCGACGTCAGGACTCCTGCCTAGGTTTGATGGACACCTCGGTATTCTCCCCGCGGCTTGGCATAGGAATTGGGACGCGTCTCCAGGTGAGGCGGGAGACCCAGTGTCCCTTTCCACGTGCCACAGGGTCCTGGGACTCCTATCCATTTTCAAGAGGAGTCAGGCATCGTTTCCTTTGGAAGCATTGATCTCCTAGGACCTCTCCAGTTTTGAAAGGATGTGAGGCCTCCGGTCGCGATGAGGCGGAGAACTAGGTCTTTCTCTGTGGTCTCCACAGGGGATTCAGACATCCCTTCGTCTTGGGAAATGCAAGACGAACCTGCATTCAATTCACTGCAGGGATATCCGGCCTTACTCCGAGTCAGAGCATCTCGGTGTCCATTCCACTTGAGGCCACAAACTCAGGGTCCCTCTCACATACCTGTAGCTGATAGAAGCCTCCCCTTGAGGAGCTTGTGGAAAGTTGGTATTCCTCTTGAGTCGAAGCCAGGGACTAAGCTCTCATCTTGAGTTGATTTGGTTTCCACGGAGCCCTTTCGTGTTGCTCCAGTGACCTCAGGATGCCTCTAGACTTGAGACAGGGATCTTGGGTTTTCTCTGGAGCGCCATGAAGGAAATCAGGCTCCTTTCACGTTTGATGTGGAACACGGAATTGCTCAGCACGCAGTGCAGGGGAATCGGGCCTCATCTCGTGGCGAGGTGGAAGTCTCATGGTTTTTCTTTAGTTGCGGCCGGAACCAGGGGTATATTCTCGAGTTACTACGGGGAGGGCCCTTCCAGACACGTGTTTGTTCAGTGACATCAGGACTCCTGCCTAGGTGCGAGGGACACCTCGGGATTCTCCTCGAGTCTTGGCATGGCAATTGGGACGCGTCTCCACATGAGGCGGGAGACCCAGGGTCCCTTTCCACGTGCCACAGGGATCCTGGGACTCCTATCCATTTTCATGAGGAGTCAGGCATCGTCTCCTTTGGAAGCATTGATCTCCGTGGACCTCTCGAGTTTTCAAAGATGTGAGGCCTCCGGTCGCGATGAGGCGGAGGACTAGGTCTTTCTCTGTGGTCTCCACAGGGCATTCAGACATCCCTTCGTCTTGGGAGATGCAAGACGAGCCTGCATTCAATTCACTGCAGGGATATCCGGCCTTACTTCGAGTCAGACCATCTCGGTGTCCATTCCACTTGAGGCCACAAACTCAGGGTACCTCTCACATCCATGTAGCTGAGAGAAGCCTCTTCTTGAGGTGCTTGTGTAAACTTGGTATTCCTCTTGAGTCGAAGACAGGGACTAAGCTCTCATCTCGAGTTGATTTGGGGTCCACGGAGCCCTTTCGTGTTGCTCCAGTGACCTCAGGATCCCTCTAGACTTCAGACAGTGACTCTGGGTTTTCTCTGGAGTGCCATCAAGGAAATCAAGGTTCCTTTCACGTTTGATGTGGAACACGGAATTGCTCTGCATGCAGTGCAGGGGAATCAGGCCTCATCTCCTGGCGAGGGGGAAGTCTCATGGTTTTATTCGAGTTGCGGCCGGAACCTGGGGTATATTCTCGAGTTACGATGGGGAGGGCCCTTCCAGACACGTGTTTGTTCAGCGACGTCAGGACTCCTGCCTAGGTGCGAGGGACACCTCGGGATTCTCCTCGAGTCTTGGCATGGCAATTGGGACGCGTCTCCACGTGAGGCGGGAGACCCAGGTTCCCTTTCCACGTGCCACAGGGATCCTGAGCCTCCTATCCATTTTCAAGAGGAGTCAGGCATCGACTCCTTTGGAAGCATTGATCTCCGCAGACCTCTCGAGTTTTCAATCATGTGAGGCCTCCGGTCGCGATGAGGCAGAGAACTAGGTCTTTCTCAGTGGTCTCCACAGGAGATTCAGACATCCCTTCGTCTTGGGAGATGGAAGAGGAGCCTGCATTCAATTCACTGCAGAGATATTCGGCCTTACTTCGAGTCAGAGCATCTCGGTGTCCATTCCACTTGAGGCCACAAATTCAGGGTCCCACTCACATACCTGTAGCTGAGAGAAGCCTCCTCTTGAGGTGCTTGTGGAAAGTTGGTATGCCTCTTGAGTCGAAGCCAGGGACTAAGCTCTCATCTCGAGTTGATTTGGGCTCCACGGAGCCCTTTCGTGTTGATACAGTGACCTCAGGATCCCTCTAGACTTGAGACAGTGATCTTGGGTTTTCTCTGGAGTGCCATCAAGGAAATCAAGGCTCCTTTCACGTTTGATGTGGAACACGGAATTGCTCTGCACGCAGTGCAGGGGAATCGGGCCTCATCTCACGGCGAGGGGGAAGTCTCATGGTTTTACTCGAGTTGCCACCGGACCCTGGGGTATATTCTCGAGTTACGACGGGGGTTTCCCTTCCAGACACGTGTTTGTTCAGCGACGTCAGACCCATGCCTAGTTTCGATGGACACCTCGGTATTCTCCCCGCGGCTTGGCATGGCAATTGGGACGCGTCTCCAGGTGAGGCGAGAGACCCAGTGTCCCTTTCCACGTGCCACAGGGTCCTGGGAATCCTATCCATTTTCAAGAGGAGTCAGGCATCGTTTCCTTTGGAAGCATTGATCTCCTCGGACCTCTCGAGTTTCCAAAGGATGTGAGGCCTCCGATCGCGATGAGGCGGCGAACTAGGTCTTTCTCTGTGGTCTCCACAGGGGATTCAAACATCCCTTCGTCTTGGGAGATGCAAGATGAGCCTGCATTCAATTCATTGCAGGGATATCCGGCCTTACTTCGATTCAGAGCATCTCGGTGTCCATTCCACTTGAGGCCACAAACTCAGGGTCCCTCTCACATACCTGTAGCTGAGAGAAGCCTCCTCTTGAGGTGCTTGTGGAAAGTTGGTATTCCTTTTGAGTCGAATCCAGGGACTAAGCTCGATCTCGAGTTGATTTGGGGTCCACGGAGCCCTTTCGTGTTGCTCCAGTGACCTCAGGATCCCTCTAGACTTGAGACAGTGATCTTGGGTTTTCTCTGGAGTGCCATCACGGAATTCAAGGCTCCTTTCACGTTTGATGTGGAACAAGGAATTGCTCTGCACGCAGTGCAGGAAAACCGGGCCTCCTCTCGAGGCGACGGGGAAGTCTCATGGTTTTTCTCGAGTTGCGGCCAGAACCTGGTGTATATTCTCGAGTTATGACGGGGAGGGCCCTTCCAGACACGTGTTTGTTCAGCGACGTCAGGACTCCTGCCTAGGTGCGAGGGCCACCTCGGGATTCTCCTCGAATCTTGGCATGGCAATTGGGACGCGTCTCCACGTGAGGCGGGAGACCCAGGGTCCCTTTCCATGTGCCACACGGATCCTGGGACTCCTGTCCATTTTCAAGAGGAGTCAGGCATCGTCTCCTTTGGAAGCATTGATCTCCGTGGAACTCTAGAATTTTCAAAGTATGTGAGGCCTTCGGTCGCGATGAGGCGGAGGACTGGGTCTTTCTCTGTGGTCTCCACAGGGGATTCAGACATCCCTTCGTCTTCGGAGATGCAAGACGAGCCTGCATTCAATTCACTGCAGGGATATCCGGCCTTACTTCGAGTCAGAGCATCTCGGTGTCCATTCCACTTGAGGCCACAAACTCAGTGTCCCTCTCACATACCTGTAGCTGAGAGAAGCCTCCTCTTGAGGTGCTTGTGGAAAGGTGCTATTCCTCTTGAGTCGAAACCAGGGACTAAGCTCTCATCTCGAGTTGATTTGGGGTCCACGGAGCCCTTTCGTGTTGCTCCAGTGACCTCAGGATCCCTCTAGACTTGAGACAGTGATCTTGGGTTTTCTCTGGAGTGCCATCAAGGAAATCAAGGCTCCTTTCAAGTTTGATGTGGAACACGGAATTGCTCTGCACGCAGTGCAGGGGAATCGGGCCTCATCTCGCGGCAAGGGGGAAGGCTCATGGTTTTTCTCGAGTTGCGGCTGGAACCTGGGGTATATTCTCGAGTTACGACGGGGAGGGCCCTTCCAGACACGTGTTTGTTCAGCGACGTCAGGACCTCTGCCTAGGTGCGAGGGACACCTCGGGATTCTCCTCGAGTCTTGGCATGGCAATAGGGACGCGTCTCCACGTGAAGCGGGAGACCCAGGGTCACTTTCCTCGTGCCACAGGGATCCTTGGACTCCTATCCATTTTCAAGAGGAGTCAGGCATCGTCTCTTTGGAAGCATTGATCTCCGCGGACCTCTCCAGTTTTCAAAGGATGTGAGGCCTCCGTTCTCGATGAGGCGGTGAACGAGGTCTTTCTCTGTCATCTCCACAGCCGATTCAGACAACCCTAAGTCTTGGGATATGCAAGACGAGCCTGCATTCAATTCACTGCAGGGATATCCGGCCTCACTTCGAGTCAGAGCATCTCGGTGTCCATTCCACTTGAGGCCACAAACTCAGGGTCCCTCAAATATACCTGTAGCTGAGAGAAGCCTCCTGTTGAGATGCTTGTGGAATGTTCGTATTCCTCTTGAGTCGAAACCAGAGACTAAGCTCTCATCTCGAGTTGATTTGGGGTCCACGGAGCCCTTTCCTGTTGGTCCAGTGACCTCAGGATCCCTCTAGACTTGAGACAGTGATCTTGGGTTTTCTCTGGAGTGCAATCAAGGAAATCAAGGCTCCTTTCACGTTTGATGTGGAACACGGAATTGCTCTGCATGCAGTGCAGGGGAATCGGGCCTCAACACGCGGCGAGGGGGAAATCTCATGGTTTTTCTCGAGTTGCGGCCCGAAACTGGTGTATATTCTCGAGTTATGACGGGGAGGACCCTTCCAGACACGTGTTTGTTCAGCGACGTCAGGACTCCTGCCTAGGTGCGAGGGACACCTCGGGATTCTCCTCGAGTCTTGGCATGGCAATTGGGATGCGTCTCCACGTGAGGCGGTAGACCCAGGGTCCCTTTCCACGTGCCACAGGGATCCTAGGACTCCTATCCATTTTCAAGAGGAGTCAGGCATCGTCTCCTTTGGAAGCATTGATCTCCGCGGACCTCTCCAGTTTGCAAAGAATGTGAGGCCTCCGGTCTCGATGAGGCGGAGAACGAGGTCTTTCTCTGTGGTCTCCACAGGGGATTCAGACAACCCTTCGTCTTGGGAGATGCAAGACGAACCTGCATTCAATTCACTGCAGGGATATCCGGCCTTACTTCGAGTTAGAGCATCTCGGTGTCCATTCCACTTGAGGCCACAAACTCAGGGTCCCTCTCACATACCTGTAGCTGTGAGAAGCCTCCTCTTGAGGTGCTTGTGGAAAGTTGGTATTCCTCTTGAGTCGAAGCCAGGGACTAAGCTCTAATCTAGAGTTGATTTGGGGTCCACGGAGCCCTTTCGTGTTGCTCCAGTGACCTCAGGATCCCTCTAGACTTGAGACAGTGAAATTGGGTTTTCTCTGGAGTGCCATCAAGGAAATCAAGGCTCCTTTCACGTTTGATGTGGAACACGGAATTGCTCTGCACGCAGTGCAGGGGAATCGGGCCTCATCTCGCGGTGAAGGGGAAATCTCATGGTTTTTCTCGAGTTGCGGCCGGAACCTGGGGTATATTCTCGAGTTACGACGGGGAGGGCCCTTCCAGACACGTTTTTGTTCAGTGATGTCAGGACTCCTGCCTAGGTGCGAGGGACACCTCGGGATTCTCCTCGAGTCTTGGCATGGCAATTGGCACGCGTCTCCACGTGAGGCGGGAGACCCAGCGTCCCTTTCCACGTGCCACAGGGATCCTGGGACTCCAATCCATTTTCAGGAGGAGTCAGGCATCGTCTCCTTTGGAAGCATTAATCTCAGCAGACCTCTCAAGTTCTCAAAGGATGTGAGGCCTCCGGTTGCGATGAGGCAGAGGACTAGGTCTTTCTCTATCGTCTCTAAAGGGGATTCAGACATCCCTTCGTCTTGGGAGATGCAAGATGAGCCTGCATTCCATTCACTGCAGGGATATCCGGCCTTACTTCGAGTCAGAGCATCTCGGTGTCCATTCCACTTGAGGCCACAAACTCAGGGTCCCTCTCACATACCTGTAGCTGAGAGAAGCCTCCTCTTGAGGTGCTTGTGGAAAGTTGGTATTCCTCTTGAGTCGAAGCCAGGGACTAAGCTCTCATCTCGAGTTGATTTGGGGTCCACTGAGCCCTTTTGTGTTGCTAAAGTGACCTCAGGATCCCTCTAGACTTGAGATAGTGATCTTGGGTTTTCTATAGAGTGCCATCAAGGAAATCAAGGCTCCTTTCACGTTTGATGTGGAACACGGAATTGCTCTGCACGCAGTGCAGGGGAATCGGGCCTCATCTCGCGGCGAGGGGGAAGTCTCATGGTTTTTCTCGAGTTGTGGCCGGAACCTGGGGTATATTCTCGAGTTACGACGGGGAGGGCCCTTCCAGACACGTGTTTGTTCAGCGACGTCAGGACTCCTGCCTAGGTGCGAGGGACACCTCGGGATTCTCCTTGAGTCTTGGCATGGCAATTGGGACACGTCTCCACGTGAGGTGGGAGACCCAGGGTCCCTTTTCACGTGCCACAGGGATCCTGGGACTCCTATCCATTTGCAAGAGGAGTCAGGCATCGTCTCCTTTGGAAGCATTGATATCCGCGGACCTCTCGAATTTTCAAAGGATGTGAGGCCTCCGGTAGCGAAGAGGCGGAGAACTAGTTCTTTCTCTGTGGTCTCCAGAAGGGATTCAGAGATCCCTTCGTCTTGGGAGATGAAAGGCAAGCCTGCTTTCAATTCACTGCAGGGATATGCGGCCTTAATTCGAGTCAGAGCATCTCGGTGTCCATTCCACTTGAAGCCACAAACTCCGGGTCCCTCTCACATACCTGTAGCTGAGAGAAGCCTCCTCTTGAGGTGCTTGTGGAAAGTTGGTATTCCTCTTGAGTCGAAGCCAGGGACTAAGCTCTCATCTCGAGTTGATTTGGGCTCCACGGAGCCCTTTCGTGTTGATACAGTGACCTCAGGATCCCTCTAGACTTGAGACAGTGATCTTGGGTTTTCTCTGGAGTGCCATCAAGGAAATCAAGGCTCCTTTCACGTTTGATGTGGAACACGGAATTGCTCTGCACGCAGTGCAGGGGAATCGGGCCTCATCTCACGGCGAGGGGGAAGTCTCATGGTTTTACTCGAGTTGCCACCGGACCCTGGGGTATATTCTCGAGTTACGACGGGGGTTTCCCTTCCAGACACGTGTTTGTTCAGCGACGTCAGACCCATGCCTAGTTTCGATGGACACCTCGGTATTCTCCCCGCGGCTTGGCATGGCAATTGGGACGCGTCTCCAGGTGAGGCGAGAGACCCAGTGTCCCTTTCCACGTGCCACAGGGTCCTGGGAATCCTATCCATTTTCAAGAGGAGTCAGGCATCGTTTCCTTTGGAAGCATTGATCTCCTCGGACCTCTCGAGTTTCCAAAGGATGTGAGGCCTCCGATCGCGATGAGGCGGCGAACTAGGTCTTTCTCTGTGGTCTCCACAGGGGATTCAAACATCCCTTCGTCTTGGGAGATGCAAGATGAGCCTGCATTCAATTCATTGCAGGGATATCCGGCCTTACTTCGAGTCAGAGCATCTCGGTGTCCATTCCACTTGAGGCCACAAACTCAGGGTCCCTCTCACATACCTGTAGCTGAGAGAAGCCTCCTCTTGAGGTGCTTGTGGAAAGTTGGTATTCCTTTTGAGTCGAATCCAGGGACTAAGCTCGATCTCGAGTTGATTTGGGGTCCACGGAGCCCTTTCGTGTTGCTCCAGTGACCTCAGGATCCCTCTAGACTTGAGACAGTGATCTTGGGTTTTCTCTGGAGTGCCATCACGGAATTCAAGGCTCCTTTCACGTTTGATGTGGAACAAGGAATTGCTCTGCACGCAGTGCAGGAAAACCGGGCCTCCTCTCGAGGCGACGGGGAAGTCTCATGGTTTTTCTCGAGTTGCGGCCAGAACCTGGTGTATATTCTCGAGTTATGACGGGGAGGGCCCTTCCAGACACGTGTTTGTTCAGCGACGTCAGGACTCCTGCCTAGGTGCGAGGGCCACCTCGGGATTCTCCTCGAATCTTGGCATGGCAATTGGGACGCGTCTCCACGTGAGGCGGGAGACCCAGGGTCCCTTTCCACGTGCCACACGGATCCTGGGACTCCTGTCCATTTTCAAGAGGAGTCAGGCATCGTCTCCTTTGGAAGCATTGATCTCCGTGGAACTCTAGAATTTTCAAAGTATGTGAGGCCTTCGGTCGCGATGAGGCGGAGGACTGGGTCTTTCTCTGTGGTCTCCACAGGGGATTCAGACATCCCTTCGTCTTCGGAGATGCAAGACGAGCCTGCATTCAATTCACTGCAGGGATATCCGGCCTTACTTCGAGTCAGAGCATCTCGGTGTCCATTCCACTTGAGGCCACAAACTCAGTGTCCCTCTCACATACCTGTAGCTGAGAGAAGCCTCCTCTTGAGGTGCTTGTGGAAAGGTGCTATTCCTCTTGAGTCGAAACCAGGGACTAAGCTCTCATCTCGAGTTGATTTGGGGTCCACGGAGCCCTTTCGTGTTGCTCCAGTGACCTCAGGATCCCTCTAGACTTGAGACAGTGATCTTGGGTTTTCTCTGGAGTGCCATCAAGGAAATCAAGGCTCCTTTCAAGTTTGATGTGGAACACGGAATTGCTCTGCACGCAGTGCAGGGGAATCGGGCCTCATCTCGCGGCAAGGGGGAAGGCTCATGGTTTTTCTCGAGTTGCGGCTGGAACCTGGGGTATATTCTCGAGTTACGACGGGGAGGGCCCTTCCAGACACGTGTTTGTTCAGCGACGTCAGGACCTCTGCCTAGGTGCGAGGGACACCTCGGGATTCTCCTCGAGTCTTGGCATGGCAATAGGGACGCGTCTCCACGTGAGGCGGGAGACCCAGGGTCACTTTCCTCGTGCCACAGGGATCCTTGGACTCCTATCCATTTTCAAGAGGAGTCAGGCATCGTCTCTTTGGAAGCATTGATCTCCGCGGACCTCTCCAGTTTTCAAAGGATGTGAGGCCTCCGTTCTCGATGAGGCGGTGAACGAGGTCTTTCTCTGTCATCTCCACAGCCGATTCAGACAACCCTAAGTCTTGGGATATGCAAGACGAGCCTGCATTCAATTCACTGCAGGGATATCCGGCCTCACTTCGAGTCAGAGCATCTCGGTGTCCATTCCACTTGAGGCCACAAACTCAGGGTCCCTCAAATATACCTGTAGCTGAGAGAAGCCTCCTGTTGAGATGCTTGTGGAATGTTCGTATTCCTCTTGAGTCGAAACCAGAGACTAAGCTCTCATCTCGAGTTGATTTGGGGTCCACGGAGCCCTTTCCTGTTGGTCCAGTGACCTCAGGATCCCTCTAGACTTGAGACAGTGATCTTGGGTTTTCTCTGGAGTGCAATCAAGGAAATCAAGGCTCCTTTCACGTTTGATGTGGAACACGGAATTGCTCTGCATGCAGTGCAGGGGAATCGGGCCTCAACACGCGGCGAGGGGGAAATCTCATGGTTTTTCTCGAGTTGCGGCCCGAAACTGGTGTATATTCTCGAGTTATGACGGGGAGGACCCTTCCAGACACGTGTTTGTTCAGCGACGTCAGGACTCCTGCCTAGGTGCGAGGGACACCTCGGGATTCTCCTCGAGTCTTGGCATGGCAATTGGGATGCGTCTCCACGTGAGGCGGTAGACCCAGGGTCCCTTTCCACGTGCCACAGGGATCCTAGGACTCCTATCCATTTTCAAGAGGAGTCAGGCATCGTCTCCTTTGGAAGCATTGATCTCCGCGGACCTCTCCAGTTTGCAAAGAATGTGAGGCCTCCGGTCTCGATGAGGCGGAGAACGAGGTCTTTCTCTGTGGTCTCCACAGGGGATTCAGACAACCCTTCGTCTTGGGAGATGCAAGACGAACCTGCATTCAATTCACTGCAGGGATATCCGGCCTTACTTCGAGTTAGAGCATCTCGGTGTCCATTCCACTTGAGGCCACAAACTCAGGGTCCCTCTCACATACCTGTAGCTGTGAGAAGCCTCCTCTTGAGGTGCTTGTGGAAAGTTGGTATTCCTCTTGAGTCGAAGCCAGGGACTAAGCTCTAATCTAGAGTTGATTTGGGGTCCACGGAGCCCTTTCGTGTTGCTCCAGTGACCTCAGGATCCCTCTAGACTTGAGACAGTGAAATTGGGTTTTCTCTGGAGTGCCATCAAGGAAATCAAGGCTCCTTTCACGTTTGATGTGGAACACGGAATTGCTCTGCACGCAGTGCAGGGGAATCGGGCCTCATCTCGCGGTGAAGGGGAAATCTCATGGTTTTTCTCGAGTTGCGGCCGGAACCTGGGGTATATTCTCGAGTTACGACGGGGAGGGCCCTTCCAGACACGTTTTTGTTCAGTGATGTCAGGACTCCTGCCTAGGTGCGAGGGACACCTCGGGATTCTCCTCGAGTCTTGGCATGGCAATTGGCACGCGTCTCCACGTGAGGCGGGAGACCCAGCGTCCCTTTCCACGTGCCACAGGGATCCTGGGACTCCAATCCATTTTCAGGAGGAGTCAGGCATCGTCTCCTTTGGAAGCATTAATCTCAGCAGACCTCTCAAGTTCTCAAAGGATGTGAGGCCTCCGGTTGCGATGAGGCAGAGGACTAGGTCTTTCTCTATCGTCTCTAAAGGGGATTCAGACATCCCTTCGTCTTGGGAGATGCAAGATGAGCCTGCATTCCATTCACTGCAGGGATATCCGGCCTTACTTCGAGTCAGAGCATCTCGGTGTCCATTCCACTTGAGGCCACAAACTCAGGGTCCCTCTCACATACCTGTAGCTGAGAGAAGCCTCCTCTTGAGGTGCTTGTGGAAAGTTGGTATTCCTCTTGAGTCGAAGCCAGGGACTAAGCTCTCATCTCGAGTTGATTTGGGGTCCACTGAGCCCTTTTGTGTTGCTAAAGTGACCTCAGGATCCCTCTAGACTTGAGATAGTGATCTTGGGTTTTCTATAGAGTGCCATCAAGGAAATCAAGGCTCCTTTCACGTTTGATGTGGAACACGGAATTGCTCTGCACGCAGTGCAGGGGAATCGGGCCTCATCTCGCGGCGAGGGGGAAGTCTCATGGTTTTTCTCGAGTTGTGGCCGGAACCTGGGGTATATTCTCGAGTTACGACGGGGAGGGCCCTTCCAGACACGTGTTTGTTCAGCGACGTCAGGACTCCTGCCTAGGTGCGAGGGACACCTCGGGATTCTCCTTGAGTCTTGGCATGGCAATTGGGACGCGTCTCCACGTGAGGTGGGAGACCCAGGGTCCCTTTTCACGTGCCACAGGGATCCTGGGACTCCTATCCATTTGCAAGAGGAGTCAGGCATCGTCTCCTTTGGAAGCATTGATCTCCGCGGACCTCTCGAGTTTTCAAACGGTGTGAGGCCTCCGGTCGCGATGAGGCGGAGGACTAGGTCTTTCTCTGTGGTCTCCACAGGGGATTCAGACATCCCTTCATCTTGTGAGATGCAAGATGAGCCTGCATTCAATTCACTGCAGGGATATCCGGCCTTACTTCTAGTCAGAGCATCTCGGTGTCCATTCCACTTGAGGCCACAAACTCAGGGTCCCTCTCACATACCTGTAGCTGAGACAAGCCTCCTCTTGAGGTGCTTGTGGAAAGTTGGTATTCCTCTTGAGTCGAAGACAGGGACTAAGATCTCATCTCGAGTTGATTTGGGGTCCACGGAGCCCTTTCGTGTTGCTCCAGTGACCTCAGGATCCCTCTAGACTTGAGACAGTGATCTTGGGTTTTCTCTGGAGTGCCATCAAGGAAATCAAGGCTCCTTTCACGTTTGATGTGGAATACGGAATTGTTCTGCATGCAGTGCAGGGAATCGGGCCTCATCTCGCGGCGAGGGGGAAGTCTCATGGCTTTTCTCGAGTTGCGGCCGGAACCTGGGGTATATTCTCGAGTTACGACGGAGAGGGCCCTTCCAGACACGTGTTTGTTCAGCGACGTCAGGACTCCTGTCTAGGTGCGAGGGACACCTCGGGATTCTCCTCGAGTCTTGGCATGGCAATTGGGACACGTCTCCACGTGAGGCGGGAGACCCAGGGTCCCTTTCCACGTACCACAGGGATCCTGGGACTCCTATCCATTTTCAAGAGGAGGCAGGCATCGTCTCCTTTGGAAGCATTGATCTCCGCGGATCTGTCGAGTTTTCAAAGGATGTGAGGCCTCCGGTCGCGTTGAGGCGGAGGACTAGGACTTTCTCTGTGTTCTCCACAGGGGATTCAGACATCCCTTCGTCTTGGGAGATGCAAGACGAGCCTGCTTTCAATTCACTGCAGAGATATCCGGCCTTACTTCGAGTCAGAGCATCTCGGTGTCCATTCCACTTGAGGCCACAAACTCAGGGTCCCTCTCACATACCTGTAGCTGAGAGAAGCCTCCTCTTGAGGTGCTTGTGGAAAGTTGGTATTCCTCTTGAGTCGAAGCCAGGGACTAAGCTCTCATCTCGAGTTGACTTGGTTTCCACGGAGCCCTTTCGTGTTGCTCCAGTGACCTCAGGATCCCTCTAGACTTGAGACAGTGATCTTGGGTTTTCTCTGGAGTGCCATCAAGGAAATCAAGGCTCCTTTCACGTTTGATGTGGAACACGGAATTGCTCTGCACGCAGTGCAGGGGAATCGGGCCTCATCTCGCGGCGAGGGGGAAGTCTAATGGTTTTTCTCGAGTTGCAGCCGGAACCTGGGGTATATTCTCGAGTTACGACGGGGAGGGCCCTTCCAGACACGTGTTTGTTCAGCGAAGTGAGGACTCCTGCCTAGGAGCGAGGGACACCTCGGGATTCTCCTCGAGTCTTGGCATGGAAATTGGGACGCGTCTCCACGTGAGGCGGGAGACCCAGGGTCCCTTTCCACGAGCCACAGGGATCCTGGGACTCCTATCCATTTTCAAGAGGAGTCAGGCATCGTCTCCTTTGGAAGCATTGATCTCCGCGGACCTCTCGAGTTTTCAAAGTATGTGAGGCCTCCGGTCGCGATGAGGCGGAGGACTAGTTCTTTCTCTGTGTTCTCCACAGGGGATTCAGACATCCCTTCATCTTTGGAGATGCAAGACGAGCCTGCATTCAATTCACTGCAGGGATATCCTGCCTTACTTCGAGTCAGAGCATCTCGGTGTCCATTCCACTTGAGGCCACAAACTCAGGGTCCCTCTCACCTACCTGTAGCTGAGAGAAGCCTCCTCTTGAGGTGCTTGTGTAAAGTTGGTATTCCTCTTGAGTCGAAGCCAGGGACTAAGCTCTCATCTCGAGTTGATTTGGGGTCCACGGAGCCCTTTCGTGTTGCTCCAGTGACCTCAGGATCCCTCTAGACTTGAGACAGTGATCTTGGGTTTTCTCTGGAGTGCCATCAAGGAAATCAAGGATCCTTTCACGTTTGATGTGGAACACGGAATTGCTCTGCACGCAGTGCAGGGGAATCGGGCCTCATCTTGCGGCGAGGGGGAAGTCTCATGGTTTTCCTCGAGTTGCAGCCAGAACCTGGGGTATATTCTCGAGTTACGACGGGGAGGGCCCTTCCAGACACGTGTTTGTTCAGCGAAGTCAGAACTCCTGCCTAGGTGTGAGGGACACCTCGGGATTCTCCTCGAGTATTGGCATGGCAATTGGAACGCGTCTCCACGTGAGGCGGGAGACCCAGGGTCCCTTTCCACGTTCCACAGGCCTCCTGGGACTCCTATCCATTTTCAAGAGAAGTCAGGCATCGTCTCCTTTGGAAGCATTGATATCTGCGGACCTCTCGAGTTTTCCAAGGATGTGAGGCCTCCGGTCGCGATGAGGCGGAGAACTAGGTCTTTCTCTGTGGTCTCCACAGGGGATTCAGACATCCCTTCGTCTTGGGAGATACAAGACGAGCCTGCATTCAATTCACTGCAGGGATATCCGGCCTTACTTCGAGTCAGAGCATCTCGGTGTCCATTCCACTTGAGGCCACAAACTCAGGGTCCCTCTCACATAACTGTAGCTGAGAGAAGCCTCCTCTTGTGGTGCTTGTGGAAAGTTGGTATTCTTCCTGGGTCGAAGCCAGGGACTAAGCTCTCATCTCGAGTTGATTTAGGGTCCACGGAGCATTTTCTTATTGCTCCAGTTACCTCAGGATCGCTCTAGACTTGAGACAGTGATCTTGGGTTTTCTCTGGAGTGCCATCAAGGAAATCAAGGCTCCGTTCACATTTGATGTGGAACACGGTATTGCTCTGCACGCAGTGCACGGAATCGGGCCTCATCTCGGGGCGAGGGGGAAGTCTCATGGTTTTTCTTGAGTTGCGGACGGACCCTGGGGTATATTCTCGAGTTATAAGGGAAGGGCCCTTCCAGACACGTGTTTGTTCAGCGACGTCAGCACTCCTGCCTAGGTGGGATGGACACCTCGGGATTCTCCTCGAGTCTTGGCATGGCAATTGGGAGGCGTCTCCACGTGAGGCAGGAGACTCAGGGTCCCTTTCCACGTGACACAGGGATCCTGGGACTCCTATCCATTTTCAAGAGGAGTCAGGCATCGTCTCCTTTGGAAGCATTGATCTCCGCGGACCTCTCGGGTTTTCAAAGGATGTGAGGCCTCCGGTCGCGATGAGGCGGAGAACTAGGTCTTTCTCTGCAGTCTCCACAGGGGATTCAGACATCCCTTCGTCTTGGGAGATGCAAGGCGAGCCTGCATTCAATTCACTGCAGGGATATCTGGCCTCACTTCGAGTCAGAGCATCTCCGTGTCAATTCCACTTGAGGCCACAAACTCAGGGTCGCTCTCACATACTTGTAGCTGAGAGAAGCCTCCTCTTGAGGTGCTTGTGGAAAGTTGGTATGACCCTTGAGTCGAAGCCAGGGACTAAGCTCTCATCTCGAGTTGATTTAGGGTCCACGGAGCCCTTTCCTGTTGCTCCAGTGACCTCAGGATCCCTCTAGACTTGAGACAGTGATCTTGGGTTTTCTCTGGAGTGCCATCAAGGAAATCAAGGCTCCTTTCACGTTTGATGTGGAACACGGAATTGCTCTGCACGCTGTGCAGGGGAACCGGACCACATCTCGCGGCGAGGGGGATGTCTCATGGTTTTTCTCGAGTTGCGGCCGGAACCTGGGGTACATTCTAAAGTTACTACGGGGAGGGCCCTTCCACATACGTGTTTGTTCAGCGAAGTCAGGACTCCTGCCTAGGTGCGAGGGACACCTCGGGATACTCGTCGAGTCTTGGCATGGCAATTGGGACGGGTCTCCACGTGAGGCGGAAGACCCAGTGTCTCTTTCCACGTGCCAAAGGGGATCCTGAGACTCCTATCCATTTTCAAGAAGAGTCAGGCATCGTCTCCTTTTGAAGCATTGATCTCCGCGGACCTCTAGAGTTTTCAAAGGATGTGAGGCCTCTGGCCGCGATGAGGCGGAGAACTAGGTCTTTCTCTGTAGTCTCCACAGGGGATTCAGACATCCCTTCGTCTTGGGAGATGCAAGACGAGCCTGCATTCAATTCACTGCAGGGATATCCGGCCTTACTTCGAGTCAGAGCATCTCGGTGTCCATTCCACTTGAGGCCACAAACTCAGGGTCCCTCTCACATACCTGTAGCTGAGAGAAGCCTCCTCTTGAGGTGCTTGTGGAAAGTTGGTATTCCTCTTGAGTCGAAGCCAGGGACTAAGCTCTCATCTCGAGTTGACTTGGTTTCCACGGAGCCCTTTCGTGTTGCTCCAGTGACCTCAGGATCCCTCTAGACTTGAGACAGTGATCTTGGGGTTTCTCTGGAGTGCCATCAAGGAAATCAAGGCTCCTTTCACGTTTGATGTGGAACACGGAATTGCTCTGCACGCAGTGCAGGGGAATCGGGCCTCATCTCGCGGCGAGGGGGAAGTCTAATGGTTTTTCTCGAGTTGCAGCCGGAACCTGGGGTATATTCTCGAGTTACGACGGGGAGGGCCCTTCCAGACACGTGTTTGTTCAGCGAAGTGAGGACTCCTGCCTAGGAGCGAGGGACACCTCGGGATTCTCCTCGAGTCTTGGCATGGAAATTGGGACGCGTCTCCACGTGAGGCGGGAGACCCAGGGTCCCTTTCCACGAGCCACAGGGATCCTGGGACTCCTATCCATTTACAAGAGGAGTCAGGCATCGTCTCCTTTGGAAGCATTGATCTCCGCGGACCTCTCGAGTTTTCAAAGTATGTGAGGCCTCCGGTCGCGATGAGGCGGAGGACTAGTTCTTTCTCTGTGGTCTCCACAGGGGATTCAGACATCCCTTCGTCTTTGGAGATGCAAGACGAGCCTGCATTCAATTCACTGCAGGGATATCCGGCCTTACTTCGAGTCAGAGCATCTCGGTGTCCATTCCACTTGAGGCCACAAACTCAGGGTCCCTCTCACCTACCTGTAGCTGAGAGAAGCCTCCTCTTGAGGTGCTTGTGGAAAGTTGGTATTCCTCTTGAGTCGAAGCCAGGGACTAAGCTCTCATCTCGAGTTGATTTGGGGTCCACGGAGCCCTTTCGTGTTGCTACAGTGACCTCAGGATCCCTCTAGACTTGAGACAGTGATCTTGGGTTTTCTCTGGAGTGCCATCAAGGAAATCAAGGCTCCTTTCACGTTTGATGTGGAACACGGAATTGCTCTGCACGCAGTGCAGGGGAATCAGGCCTCATATCGCGGCGAGGAGGAAGTCTCATGGTTTTTCTCGAGGTGCGGCCGGAACCTGGGGTATATTCTCGAGTTACGACCGGGAGGGCCCTTCCAGACACGTGTTTGTTCAGCGACGTCAGGACTCCTGCCTAGGTGCGAGGGACACCTCGGGATTCTCCTCGAGTCTTGGCATGGCAATTGGGACGCGTGTCCACATGAGGCGGGAGACCCAGGGTCCCTTTCCACGTGCCACAGGGATCTAGGGACTCCTATCCATTTTCAAGAGGAGTCAGGCATCGTCTCCTTTGGAAGCATTGATCTCCGCGGATCTCTCGAGTTTTCAAAGGATGTGAGGACTGCGGTCGCGATGAGGCGGAGAACTAGGTCTTTCTCTGTGGTCTCCACAGGGGATTCAGACATCCCTTCGTCTTGGGAGATGCAAGACGAGCCTGCATTCAATTCACTGTTGGGATATCCGGCCTTACTTCGAGTCAGAGCATCTCAGTGTCCATTCCACTTGAGGCCACAAACTCAGGGTTTCTCTCAGATACCTGTAGCTGAGAGAAGCCTCCACTTGAGGTGCTGGTGGAAAGTTGGTATTCCTCTTTAGTTGAAGCCAGGGACTAAGCTCTCATCTCGAGTTGATTTGGGGTCCACGGAGCCCTTTCGTGTTGCTCCAGTGACCTCAGGATCCCTCTAGACTTGAGACAGGGATCTTGGGTTTTCTCTGGAGTGCCATCAAGGAAATCAAGGCTCCGTTCACATTTGATGTGGAACACGGAATTCCTCTGCACGCAGTGTAGGGGAATCGGGACTCATCTCGCAGCGAGGGGGCAGTCTCATGGTTTTTCTCGAGTTGCGGCCGGAACCTGGGGTATATTCTCGAGTTACGACGGGGAGGGCCCTTCCAGACACGTGTTTGTTCAGCGACGTCAGAACCAATGCCTACGTTCAATGGACACCTCGGTATCTCCCCGAGGCTTGGCATGGCAATTGGGACGCGTCTCCACGTGAGGCGGGAGACCGAGGGTCCCTTTCCACGTGCCACAGGTATCCTGGGACGCCTATCTATTTTCAAGAGGAGTCAGGCATCGTCTCCTTTGGAAGCATTGATCTCCGCGGACCTCTCGAATTTTCAAAGGATGTGAGGCCTTTGGTCGCGATGAGGTGGAGAAATAGTTCTTTCTCTGTGGTCTCCACAGGGGATTCAGACATCCCTTCATCTTGGGAGATGAAAGACGAGCATGCTTTCAATTCACTGCAGAGATATCCGGCCTTACTTCGAGTCCGAGCATCCCGGTGTCCATTCCACTTGAGGCCAAAAACTCAGGGTCCCTCTCACATACCTGTAGCTGAGAGAAGCCTCCTCTTGAGGTGCTTGTGGAAAGTTGGTATTCCTCTTGAATCGAAGCCAGGGACTAAGCTCTCATCTCGAGTTTACTTGGTTTCCACGGAGCCCTTTCCTGTTGCTCCAGTGACCTCAGGATCCCTCTAGACTTGAGACAGTGATCTTGGGGTTTCTCTGGAGTGCCATCAAGGAAATCAAGGCTCCTTTCATGTTTGATGTCGAACACGGAATTGCTCTGCACGCAGTGCAGGGGAATCGGGCCTCATCTCGTGGCGAGGGGGAAGTCTCATATTTTTTCTCGAGTTGCGGCCGGAACCTGGGGTATATTCTCGAGTTACGACGGGGAGGGCCCTTCCAGACATGTGTTTGTTCAGCGACGTCAGGACTCCTGCCTAGGTTTGATGGACACCTCGGTATTATCCCCGCGGCTTGGCATAGGAATTGGGACGCATCTCCCGGTGAGGCGGGAGACCCAGTGTCCCTTTCCACGTGCCACAGGGTCCTGGGACTCCTATCCATTTTCAAGAGGAGTCAGGCATCGTTTCCTTTGGAAGCATTGATCTCCTCGGCCCTCTCCAGTTTTGAAAGGATGTGAGGCCTCCGGTCGCGATGAGGCGGAGAACTAGGTCTTTCTCTGTGGTCTCCACAGGGGATTCAGACATCCCTTCGTCTTGGGAAATGCAAGACGAACCTGCATTCAATTCACTGCAGGGATATCCGGGCTTACTCCGAGTCAGAGCATCTCGGTGTCCATTCCACTTGAGGCCACAAACTCAGGGTCCCTCTCACATACCTGTAGCTGAGAGAAGCCTCCCCTTGAGGAGCTTGTGGAAAGTTGGTATTCCTCTTGAGTCGAAGCCAGGGACTAAGCTCTCATCTCGAGTTGATTTGGTTTCCACGGAGCCCTTTCGTGTTGCTACAGTGACCTCAGGATCCCTCTAGACTTGAGACAGGGATCTTGGGTTTTCTCTGGAGCGCCATGAAGGAAATCAGGCTCCTTTCACGTTTGATGTGGAACACGGAATTGCTCAGCACGCAGTGCAGGGGAATCGGGCCTCATCTCGTGGCGAGGTGGAAGTCTCATGGTTTTTCTCTAGTTGCGGCCGGAACCAGGGGTATATTCTCGAGTTACTACGGGGAGGGCCCTTCCAGACACGTGTTTGTTCAGCGACATCAGGACTCCTGCCTAGGTGCGAGGGACACCTCGGGATTCTCCTCGAGTCTTGGCATTGCAATTGGGACGCGTCTCCACGTGAGGCGGGAGTCCCAGGGTCCCTTTCCACCAGCCACAGGGATCCTGGGACTCCTATCCATTTTCAAAAGGAGTCAGGCATCGTCTCCTTTGGAAGCATTGATCTCCGCAGACCTCTCGAGTTTTCAAAGGATGTGAGGACTCCGGTCACGATGAGGCGGAGAACTAGGTCTTTCTCTGTGGTCTCCACAGGGGATTCAGACATCCCTACGTCTTGGGAGATGCAAGACAAGCCTGCATTCAATTCACTGCAGGGATATCCGGCCTTACTTCGAGTCAGAGAATCTCTGTGTCCATTCCACTTGAGGCCACAAACTCAGGGTCCCTCTCACATACCTGTAGCTGAGAGAAGCCTCCTCTTGAGGTGCTTGTGGAAAGTTGGTATTCCTCTTGAGTCGAAGCCAGGGACTAAGCTCTCATCTCGAGTTGATTTGGGGTCCACGGAGCATTTTCGTGTTGCTCCAGTGACCTCAGGATCCCTCTAGACTTGAGACAGTGATCTTGGGTTTTCTCTGGAGTGCCATCAAGGAAATCAAGGCTCCGTTCACATTTGATGTGGACACGGAATTGCTCTGCACGCAGTGCACGGAATCGGGCCTCAGCTCGGGGCGAGGGGGAAGTCTCATGGTTTTTCTCGAGTTGCGGCCGGAATCTGGGGTATATGCTCGAGTTACGACTGGGGTGCCCTTCCAGACACGCCTTTGCTCATCGACGTCAAAACCCAGGCCTAGGTTCGATGGACAACTCGGTATTCTCCCCGAGGCTTGGCATGGCAATTGGGACGCGTCTCCACATGAGGCGGTAGACCCAGTGTCTCTTTCCACGTGCCACAGGATCCTTGGATTCCTATTCATTTTCAAGAGGAGTCAGGCATCGTCTCCTTTGGAAGTATTGATCTCCGCGGACCTCTCGAGTTTTCAAAGGATGTGAGGCCTCCAGTCGCGATGAGGCGGAGAACTAGGTCTTTCTCTGTGGTCTCCACAAGGGATTCAGACACCCCTTCGTCTTGGGAGATGCAAGACGAGCCTGCATTCAATTCACTGCAGGGATATCCGGCCTTACTTCGAGTCAGAGCATTTCGGTGTCCATTCTAATTGAGGCCGCAAACTCAGGGTCCCTCTCACATACCTGTAGCTGAGAGAAGCCTCCTCTTGAGGTGCTTGTGGAAAGTTGGTATTCCCCTTGAGTCGAAGCCAGGGACTAAGCTCTCATCTCGGGTTGATTTAGGGTACATGGAGCCCTTTCCTGTTGCTCCAGTGACCTCAGGATCCCTCTAGACTTGAGACAGTGATCGTGGGGTTTCTCTGGAGTGCCATCAAGGAAATCAAGGCTCGTTTCACGTTTGATGTGGAACATGGAATTGCTCTGCACGCAGTGCAGGAGAATCGGGCCTCATCTCGCAGCGAGGGGGAAGTCTCATGATTTTTCTCGAGTTGCGGCCGGAACCTGGGGTACATTCTCAAGTTACTACAGGGAGGGCCCTTCCAGACACGTGTTTGTTCAGCGACGTCAGGACGCCTGCCTAGGTGCCAGGGACACCTCGGGATTCTCCTCGAGTGTTGGCATTGCCATTGGGACGCGTCTCCACATGAGGCGGGAGACCCAGGGTCCCTTTCCACGTGCCACACGGATCCTGGGACTCCTATCCATTTTCAAGAGGAGTCAGGCATCTTCTCCTTTGGAAGCATTGATCTCCACGGACCTCTCGAGTTTTCAAAGGATGTGAGGCCTCCAGTCGCGATGAGGTGGAGAACTAGGTCTTTCTCTGTGGTCTCCACAGGGGATTCAGACATCCCTTCATCTTGGGAGATGCAAGACGAGCCTGCATTCAATTCACTGCAGGGATATTTGGCCTTACCTCGAGTCAGAGCATCTCGGTGTCCATTCCACTTGAGGCCACAAAATCAGGGTCCCTCTCACATAACTGTAGCTGAGAGAAGCCTCATCTTGAGGTGCTTGTGGAAAGTTGGTATTCCTCTTGAGTCGAAGCCAGGGACTAAGCTCTCATCTCGAGTTGATTTGGGGTCCACGGAGCCCTTTCGTGTTGCTACAGTGACCTCAGGATCCCTCTAGACTTGAGACAGTGATCTTGGGATTTCTCTGGAGTGCCATCAAGGAAATCAAGGCTTTTTTCTCGTTTGATTTGGAACACGGAATTGCTCTGCACGCAGTGCAGGGGAATCGGGCTTGATCTCGCGGCAAGAGGGATGTCTCATGGTTTTTCTCAAGTTGCGGCCGGAACCTGGGGTATATTCTCGAGTTAGGACGGGGAGGGCCCTTCCAGACACGTGTTTGCTCAGCGAAGTCAGGACTCCTGCCTAGGTGCGAGGGACACCTCGGGATTCTCCTCGAGTCTTGGCATGGCAATTGGGACGCGTGTCCACGTGAGGCGGGAGACCCAGTGTCCCTTTCTACGTGCCACAGGGATCCTGGGACTCCTATCCATTTTCAAGAGGAGTGAGGCATCGTCTCCTTTGTAAGCATTGATCTCCAGGGACCTCTCGAGTTTTCAAAGGATGTGAGGCCTCCGGTCGAGATGAGGCGGAGAAGTAGGTCTTTCTCTGTGGTCTCCACAGGGGATTCAGACATCCCTTCGTCTTGGGAGATGCAAGACGAGCCGGCATTCAATTCACTGCAGGGATATCCTGCCTTACTTCGAGTCAGAGCATCTCGGTGTCCATTCCACTTGAGGCCACAAACTCAGGGTCCCTCTCACATACCTGTAGCTGAGAGAAGCCTCCTCTTGAGGTGCTTGTGGAAAGTTGGTATTCCTCTTGAGTCGAAGAGAAAGACTAAGCTCTCATCTGGAGTTGATTTGGGGTGCACAGAGCCCTTTCGTGTTGCTACAGTGACTTCAGGATCCCTCTAGACTTGAGACAGTGATCTTGGGTTTTCTCTGGAGTGCCATCAAGGAAATCAAGGCTTTTTTCTCGTTTGATGTGGAACACGGAATTGCTGTGCACGCAGTGCAGTGGAATCGGGCCTCACCTCACAGCGAGTGGGAAGTCTCATGGTTTTTCTCGAGTTGCGGCCGGAACCTGGGGTATATTCTCGAGTTACGACGGGGAGGGCCCTTTTAGACACGTGTTTGTTCAGCGATGTCAGGACTCCTGCCTAGGTGCCAGGGACACCTCGGGATTCTCCTCGAGTCTTGGCATTGCCATTGGGACGCGTCTCCACGTGAGGCGGGAGACCCAGGGTCCCTTTCCACGTGCCACACGCATCCTGGGACTCCTATCCATTTTCAAGAGGAGTCAGGCATCGTCTCCTTTGGAAGCATTGATCTCCGCGGACCTCTCGAGTTTTCAAAGGATGTGAGGCCTCCGGTCGCGATGAGGTGGAGAACTAGGTCTTTCTCTGTGGTCTCCACAGGGGATTCAGACATCCCTTCGTCTTGGGAGATGCAAGCCGAGCCTGCATTCAATTCACTGCAGGGATATTCGGCCTTACCTCGAGTCAGAGCATCTCGGTGTCCATTCCACTTGAGGCCACAAATTCAGGGTCCCTCTCACATACCTGTAGCTGAGAGAAGCCTCCTCTTGAGGTGCTTGTGGAAAGTTGGTATTCCTCTTGAGTCGAAGCCAGGGACTAAGCTCTCATCTCGAGTTGATTTGGGGTCCACTGAGCCCATTCGTCTGGCTCCAGTGACCTCAGGATCCCTCTAGACTTGAGACAGTGATCTTGGGTTTTCTCTGGAGTGCCATCAAGGAAATCAAGGCTCCTTTCACGTTTGATGTGGAACACGGAATTGCTCTGCACGCAGTGCAGGGGAATCAGGCCTCATATCGCGGCGAGGAGGAAGTCTCATGGTTTTTCTCGAGGTGCGGCCGGAACCTGAGGTATATTCTCGAGTTACGACCGGGAGGGCCCTTCCAGACACGTGTTTGTTCAGCGACGTCAGGACTCCTGCCTAGGTGCGAGGGACACCTCGGGATTCTCCTCGAGTCTTGGCATGGCAATTGGGACGCGTCTCCACATGAGGCGGGAGACCCAGGGTCCCTTTCCACGTGCCACAGGGATCTAGGGACTCCTATCCATTTTCAAGAGGAGTCAGGCATCGTCTCCTTTGGAAGCATTGATCTCCGCGGATCTCTCGAGTTTTCAAAGGATGTGAGGACTGCGGTCGCGATGAGGCGGAGAACTAGGTCTTTCTCTGTGGTCTCCACAGGGGATTCAGACATCCCTTCGTCTTGGGAGATGCAAGACGAGCCTGCATTCAATTCACTGTTGGGATATCCGGCCTTACTTCGAGTCCGAGCATCCCGGTGTCCATTCCACTTGAGGCCAAAAACTCAGGGTCCCTCTCACATACCTGTAGCTGAGAGAAGCCTCCTCTTGAGGTGCTTGTGGAAAGTTGGTATTCCTCTTGAATCGAAGCCAGGGACTAAGCTCTCATCTCGAGTTTACTTGGTTTCCACGGAGCCCTTTCCTGTTGCTCCAGTGACCTCAGGATCCCTCTAGACTTGAGACAGTGATCTTGGGGTTTCTCTGGAGTGCCATCAAGGAAATCAAGGCTCCTTTCATGTTTGATGTGGAACACGGAATTGCTCTGCACGCAGTGTAGGGGAATCGGGCCTCATCTCGTGGCGAGGGGGAAGTCTCATATTTTTTCTCGAGTTGCGGCCGGAACCTGGGGTATATTCTCGAGTTACGACGGGGAGGGCCCTTCCAGACATGTGTTTGTTCAGCGACGTCAGGACTCCTGCCTAGGTTTGATGGACACCTCGGTATTCTCCGCGCGGCTTGGCATAGGAATTGGGACGCGTCTCCAGGTGAGGCGGGAGACCCAGTGTCCCTTTCAACGTGCCACAGGGTCCTGGGACTCCTATCCATTTTCAAGAGGAGTCAGGCATCGTTTCCTTTGGAAGCATTGATCTCCTCCGCCCTCTCCAGTTTTGAAAGGATTAGAGGCCTCCGGTCGCGATGAGGCGGAGAACTAGGTCTTTCTCTGTGGTCTCCACAGGGGATTCAGACATCCCTTCGTCTTGGGAAATGCAAGACGAACCTGCATTCAATTCACTGCAGGGATATCCGGGCTTACTCCGAGTCAGAGCATCTCGGTGTCCATTCCACTTGAGGCCACAAACTCAGGGTCCCTCTCACATACCTGTAGCTGAGAGAAGCCTCCCCTTGAGGAGCTTGTGGAAAGTTGGTATTCCTCTTGAGTCGAAGCCAGGGACTAAGCTCTCATCTCGAGTTGATTTGGTTTCCACGGAGCCCTTTCGTGTTGCTACAGTGACCTCAGGATCCCTCTAGACTTGAGACAGGGATCTTGGGTTTTCTCTGGAGCGCCATGAAGGAAATCAGGCTCCTTTCACGTTTGATGTGGAACACGGAATTGCTCAGCACGCAGTGCAGGGGAATCGGGCCTCATCTCGTGGCGAGGTGGAAGTCTCATGGTTTTTCTCTAGTTGCGGCCGGAACCAGGGGTATATTCTCGAGTTACTACGGGGAGGGCCCTTCCAGACACGTGTTTGTTCAGCGACATCAGGACTCCTGCGTAGGTGCGAGGGACACCTCGGGGTTCTCCACAAGTCTTGGCATGGCAATTGGGACGAGTCTCCACGTGAGGCGGGAGACCCAGTTTCCCTTTCCACGTGCCACAGGGATCCTGGGACTTCTATCCATTTTCAAGAGGAGGCAGGCATCGTCTCCTTTGGAAGCATTTATCTCCGCGGACCTCTCGAGTTTTCAAAGGATGTGAGGCCTCCGGTCGCGATGAAGCGGAGGACTAGGTCTTTCTCTGTGGTCTCCACAGGGGAATGAGACATCCCTTTGTCTTGGGAGATACAAGACGAGCCTGCATTCAATTCACTGCAGGGATATCCGGCCTTACTTCGAGTCAGAGCATCTTGGTGTCCATTCCACTTGAGGCCACAAACTCAGTGTCCCTGTCACATACCTGTAGCTGAGAGAAGCCTCCTCTTGAGGTGCTTGTGGAAAGTTGGTATTCCTCTTGAGTCGAAGCCAGGGACTAAGCTCTCTTCTCGAGTTGATTTGGGGTCCACGGAGCCCTTTCGTGTTGTTCCAGTGACCTCAGGATCCCTCTAGACTTCAGACAGTGATCTTGGGTTTTCTCTGGAGTGCCATCAAGGAAATCAAGGCTCCTTTCACGTTTGATGTGGAACACGGAATTGCTCTGCACGCAGTGCAGGGGAATCAGGCCTCATCTCTCGGCGAGGGGGAAGTCTCATGGTTTTTCTCGAGTTGCGGCCGGAACCTGGGGTATATTCTCGAGTTACAACGGGGAGGGCCATTCCAGACACGTGTTTGTTCAGTGACGTCAGGACTCCTGCCTAGGTGCGAGGGACAACTCGGGATTCTCCTCGAGTCTTGGCATGGCAATTGGGACGCGTCTCCACGTGAGGCGGGAGACCCAGGTTCCCTTTCCACGTGCCACAGGGATCCTGGGACTCCTATCCATTTTCAAGAGGAGGCAGGCATCGTCTCCTTTGGAAGCATTGATCTCCGCGGACCTCTCGAGTTTTCAAAGGATGTGAGGCCTCCGGTCGCGTGGAGTCGGACGACTAGGTCTTTCTCTGTGGTCTCCACAGGGGAACAAGTCATCCCTTTGTCTTGGGAGATGCAAGACGAGCCTGCATTCAATTCACTGCAGGGATATCCGGACTTACTTCGAGTCAGAGCATCTCGGTGGCCATTCCACTGGAGGCCACAAACTCAGGGTCCCTCTCACATACCTGTAGCTGAGAGAAGCCTCCTCTTGAGGTGCTTGTGTAAAGTTGGTATTCCTCTTGAGTCGAAGCCAGGGACTAAGCTCTCATCTCGAGTTGATTTGGGGTCCACGGAGCCCTTTCGTGTTGCTCCAGTGACCTCAGGATCCCTCTAGACTTGAGACAGTGAAATTGGGTTTTCTCTGGAGTGCCATCAAGGAAATCAAGGATCCTTTCACGTTTGATGTGGAACACGGAATTGCTCTGCACGCAGTGCAGGGGAATCGGGCCTCATCTCGCAGCGAGGGGGAAGTCTCATGGTTTTTCTCGTGTTGCTGCCGGAACCTGGGTTACACACTAAAGTTACTACGGGGAAGGCCCTTCCAGACACGTGTTTGTTCAGCGAAGTCAGGACTCCTGCCTAGGTGGGAGGGACACCTCGGGATATTCGTCGAGTCTTGGCATGGCAATTGGGACGGGTCTCCACGTGAGGCGGAAGACCCAGTGTCTCTTTCCACGTGCCAAAGGGATCCTGAGACTCCTATCCATTTTCAAAAGTAGTCAGGCATCGTCTCCTTTGGAAGCATTGATCTTCGCGGTTTTCAAAGGATGTGAGGCCTCCGGTCGCGATGAGGCGGAGAACTCCGTCTTTCTCTGTGGTCTCCACATGGGATTCAGACATCCCTTCGTCTTGGGAGATGCAATACGAGCCTGCATTCAATTCACTGCAGGGATATCCGGCCTTACTTCGAGTCAGAGCATCTCGGTGTCCATTCCACTTGAGGCCACAAACTCAGGGTCCCTCTCACATACCTGTAGCTGAGAGAAGCCTCCTCTTGAGGTGCTTGTGGAAAGTTGGTATTCCTCTTGATTCGAAGCCAGGGACTAAGCTCTCATCTCGAGTTGATTTGGGGTCCACGGAGCCCTTTCGTGTTGCTCCAGTGACCTCAGGATCCCCCTAGACTTGAGACAGTGATCTTGGATACTCTCTGGAGTGCCATCAAGGAAATCAAGGCTCCTTTCTCGTTTGATGTGGAACACGGAATTGCTCTGCACGCAGTGTAGGGCAATCGGGCCTCTTCCCGCGGCGAGGGGGAAGTCTCATGGTTTTTCTCGAGTTGCGGCCGGAACCTGGGGTATATTCTCGACTTACGACGGGGAGGGCCCTTCCAGACACGTGTTTGTTCAGCGAGGTCAGGACTCCTGCCTAGGTGCGAGGGACATCTCGGGATTCTCCTCGAGTCTTGGCATGGCAATAGGGACGCGTCTCCACGTGAGGCGGGAGACCCAGAGTCCCTTTCAACGTGCCACAGGGATCCTGGGACTCCTATCTATATTCTAGAGGAGTCAGGCATCGTCTCCTTTGGAAGCATTGATCTCCGCACACCTCTCGAGTTTTCAAAGGATGTGAGGCCTCCGGTCGTGTTGAGGCAGAGGACTAGGTCTTTCTCTGTGGTCTCCACAGGGGATTCAGACATCCCTTCGTCTTGGGAGATGCAAGACGAGCCTGCATTCAATTCACTGCAGGGATATCCGGCCTTACTTCGAGTCAGAGCATCTCGGTGTCCATTCCACTTGAGGCCACAAACTCAGGGTTCCTCTCACATACCTGTAGCTGAGAGAAGCCTCCTCTTGAGGTGCTTGTGAAAAGTTGGTATTCCTCTTGAGTCGAAGCCAGGGACTAAGCTCTCATCTCGAGTTGATTTGGGGTCCACGGAGCCCTTACTTGTTGCTCCAGTGACCTCAGAATCTCTCTAGACTTGAGACAGTGATCTTGGGTTTTCTCTGAAGTGCCATCAAGGAAATCAAGGCTCCTTTCACGCTTGATGTGGAACACGGAATTGCTCTGCAGGCAGTGCAGGGGAATCGGGCCTCATCTCGCGGCGAGGGGGAAGTCTCATGGTTTTTCTCGAGTTGCGGCCGGAACCTGGGGTATATTCTCGACTTACGACGGGGAGGGCCCTTCCAGACACGTGTTTGTTCAGTGACGTCAGGACTCCTGCCTAGGTGTGAGGGACACCTCGGGATTCTCCTCGAGTCTTGGCATGGCATTTGGGCCGCGTCTCCACGTGAAGCGGGAGACCCAGGTTCCCTTTCCACGTGCCACAGGGATCCTGGGACTCCTATCCATTTTCAAGAGGAGTCAGGCATCGTCTCCTTTGGAAGCATTGATCTCTGCAGACCTCTCGAATTTTCAAAGGATGTGAGGCCTCTGGTCGCGATGAGGCGGAGGACTAGTACTTTCTCTGTCGTCTCCACAGGGGATTCAGAAATCCCTTCGTCTTGGGAGATGCAAGACGAGCCTGCATTCAATTCACTGCAGGGATATCCGGCCTTACATCAAGTCAGAGCATCTCGGTGTCCATTCCAATTGAGGCCACATAATCAGGGTCCCTCTCACATAACTGTAGCTGAGAGAAGCCTCATCTTGAGGTGCTTGTGGAAAGTTGGTATTCCTCTTGAGTCGAAGCCAGGGACTAAGCTCTCATCTCGAGTTGATTTGGGGTCCACGGAGCCCTTTCGTGTTGCTACAGTGACCTCAGGATCCCTCTAGACTTGAGACAGTGATCTTGGGATTTCTCTGGAGTGCCATCAAGGAAATCAAGGCTTTTTTCTCGTTTGATTTGGAACACGGAATTGCTCTGCACGCAGTGCAGGGGAATCGGGCTTGATCTCGCGGCAAGAGGGATGTCTCATGGTTTTTCTCAAGTTGCGGCCGGAACCTGGGGTATATTCTCGAGTTAGGACGGGGAGGGCCCTTCCAGACACGTGTTTGCTCAGCGAAGTCAGGACTCCTGCCTAGGTGCGAGGGACACCTCGGGATTCTCCTCGAGTCTTGGCATGGCAATTGGGACGCGTGTCCACGTGAGGCGGGAGACCCAGTGTCCCTTTCTACGTGCCACAGGGATCCTGGGACTCCTATCCATTTTCAAGAGGAGTGAGGCATCGTCTCCTTTGTAAGCATTGATCTCCAGGGACCTCTCGAGTTTTCAAAGGATGTGAGGCCTCCGGTCGAGATGAGGCGGAGAAGTAGGTCTTTCTCTGTGGTCTCCACAGGGGATGCAGACATCCCTTCGTCTTGGGAGATGCAAGACGAGCCGGCATTCAATTCACTGCAGGGATATCCTGCCTTACTTCGAGTCAGAGCATCTCGGTGTCCATTCCACTTGAGGCCACAAACTCAGGGTCCCTCTCACATACCTGTAGCTGAGAGAAGCCTCCTCTTGAGGTGCTTGTGGAAAGTTGGTATTCCTCTTGAGTCGAAGAGAAAGACTAAGCTCTCATCTGGAGTTGATTTGGGGTACACAGAGCCCTTTCGTGTTGCTACAGTGACTTCAGGATCCCTCTAGACTTGAGACAGTGATCTTGGGTTTTCTCTGGAGTGCCATCAAGGAAATCAAGGCTCCTTTCACGTTTGATGTGGAACACGGAATTGCTCTGCACGCAGTGCAGGGGAATCAGGCCTCATCTCTCGGCGAGGGGGAAGTCTCATGGTTTTTCTCGAGTTGCGGCCGGAACCTGGGGTATATTCTCGAGTTACGACGGGGAGGGCCATTCCAGACACGTGTTTGTTCAGTGACGTCAGGACTCCTGCCTAGGTGCGAGGGACAACTCGGGATTCTCCTCGAGTCTTGGCATGGCAATTGGGACGCGTCTCCACGTGAGGCGGGAGACCCAGGTTCCCTTTCCACGTGCCACAGGGATCCTGGGACTCCTATCCATTTTCAAGAGGAGGCAGGCATCGTCTCCTTTGGAAGCATTGATCTCCGCGGACCTCTCGAGTTTTCAAAGGATGTGAGGCCTCCGGTCGCGTGGAGTCGGACGACTAGGTCTTTCTCTGTGGTCTCCACAGGGGAACAAGTCATCCCTTTGTCTTGGGAGATGCAAGACGAGCCTGCATTCAATTCACTGCAGGGATATCCGGACTTACTTCGAGTCAGAGCATCTCGGTGGCCATTCCACTGGAGGCCACAAACTCAGGGTCCCTCTCACATACCTGTAGCTGAGAGAAGCCTCCTCTTGAGGTGCTTGTGTAAAGTTGGTATTCCTCTTGAGTCGAAGCCAGGGACTAAGCTCTCATCTCGAGTTGATTTGGGGTCCACGGAGCCCTTTCGTGTTGCTCCAGTGACCTCAGGATCCCTCTAGACTTGAGACAGTGAAATTGGGTTTTCTCTGGAGTGCCATCAAGGAAATCAAGGATCCTTTCACGTTTGATGTGGAACACGGAATTGCTCTGCACGCAGTGCAGGGGAATCGGGCCTCATCTCGCAGCGAGGGGGAAGTCTCATGGTTTTTCTCGTGTTGCTGCCGGAACCTGGGTTACACACTAAAGTTACTACGGGGAAGGCCCTTCCAGACACGTGTTTGTTCAGCGAAGTCAGGACTCCTGCCTAGGTGGGAGGGACACCTCGGGATATTCGTCGAGTCTTGGCATGGCAATTGGGACGGGTCTCCACGTGAGGCGGAAGACCCAGTGTCTCTTTCCACGTGCCAAAGGGATCCTGAGACTCCTATCCATTTTCAAAAGTAGTCAGGCATCGTCTCCTTTGGAAGCATTGATCTTCGCGGTTTTCAAAGGATGTGAGGCCTCCGGTCGCGATGAGGCGGAGAACTCCGTCTTTCTCTGTGGTCTCCACATGGGATTCAGACATCCCTTCGTCTTGGGAGATGCAATACGAGCCTGCATTCAATTCACTGCAGGGATATCCGGCCTTACTTCGAGTCAGAGCATCTCGGTGTCCATTCCACTTGAGGCCACAAACTCAGGGTCCCTCTCACATACCTGTAGCTGAGAGAAGCCTCCTCTTGAGGTGCTTGTGGAAAGTTGGTATTCCTCTTGATTCGAAGCCAGGGACTAAGCTCTCATCTCGAGTTGATTTGGGGTCCACGGAGCCCTTTCGTGTTGCTCCAGTGACCTCAGGATCCCCCTAGACTTGAGACAGTGATCTTGGATACTCTCTGGAGTGCCATCAAGGAAATCAAGGCTCCTTTCTCGTTTGATGTGGAACACGGAATTGCTCTGCACGCAGTGTAGGGCAATCGGGCCTCTTCCCGCGGCGAGGGGGAAGTCTCATGGTTTTTCTCGAGTTGCGGCCGGAACCTGGGGTATATTCTCGACTTACGACGGGGAGGGCCCTTCCAGACACGTGTTTGTTCAGCGAGGTCAGGACTCCTGCCTAGGTGCGAGGGACATCTCGGGATTCTCCTCGAGTCTTGGCATGGCAATAGGGACGCGTCTCCACGTGAGGCGGGAGACCCAGAGTCCCTTTCAACGTGCCACAGGGATCCTGGGACTCCTATCTATATTCTAGAGGAGTCAGGCATCGTCTCCTTTGGAAGCATTGATCTCCGCACACCTCTCGAGTTTTCAAAGGATGTGAGGCCTCCGGTCGTGTTGAGGCAGAGGACTAGGTCTTTCTCTGTGGTCTCCACAGGGGATTCAGACATCCCTTCGTCTTGGGAGATGCAAGACGAGCCTGCATTCAATTCACTGCAGGGATATCCGGCCTTACTTCGAGTCAGAGCATCTCGGTGTCCATTCCACTTGAGGCCACAAACTCAGGGTTCCTCTCACATACCTGTAGCTGAGAGAAGCCTCCTCTTGAGGTGCTTGTGAAAAGTTGGTATTCCTCTTGAGTCGAAGCCAGGGACTAAGCTCTCATCTCGAGTTGATTTGGGGTCCACGGAGCCCTTACTTGTTGCTCCAGTGACCTCAGAATCTCTCTAGACTTGAGACAGTGATCTTGGGTTTTCTCTGAAGTGCCATCAAGGAAATCAAGGCTCCTTTCACGCTTGATGTGGAACACGGAATTGCTCTGCAGGCAGTGCAGGGGAATCGGGCCTCATCTCGCGGCGAGGGGGAAGTCTCATGGTTTTTCTCGAGTTGCGGCCGGAACCTGGGGTATATTCTCGACTTACGACGGGGAGGGCCCTTCCAGACACGTGTTTGTTCAGTGACGTCAGGACTCCTGCCTAGGTGTGAGGGACACCTCGGGATTCTCCTCGAGTCTTGGCATGGCATTTGGGCCGCGTCTCCACGTGAAGCGGGAGACCCAGGTTCCCTTTCCACGTGCCACAGGGATCCTGGGACTCCTATCCATTTTCAAGAGGAGTCAGGCATCGTCTCCTTTGGAAGCATTGATCTCTGCAGACCTCTCGAGTTTTCAAAGGATGTGAGGCCTCTGGTCGCGATGAGGCGGAGGACTAGTACTTTCTCTGTCGTCTCCACAGGGGATTCAGAAATCCCTTCGTCTTGGGAGATGCAAGACGAGCCTGCATTCAATTCACTGCAGGGATATCCGGCCTTACATCAAGTCAGAGCATCTCGGTGTCCATTCCAATTGAGGCCACATAATCAGGGTCCCTCTCACATAACTGTAGCTGAGAGAAGCCTCATCTTGAGGTGCTTGTGGAAAGTTGGTATTCCTCTTGAGTCGAAGCCAGGGACTAAGCTCTCATCTCGAGTTGATTTGGGGTCCACGGAGCCCTTTCGTGTTGCTACAGTGACCTCAGGATCCCTCTAGACTTGAGACAGTGATCTTGGGATTTCTCTGGAGTGCCATCAAGGAAATCAAGGCTTTTTTCTCGTTTGATTTGGAACACGGAATTGCTCTGCACGCAGTGCAGGGGAATCGGGCTTGATCTCGCGGCAAGAGGGATGTCTCATGGTTTTTCTCAAGTTGCGGCCGGAACCTGGGGTATATTCTCGAGTTAGGACGGGGAGGGCCCTTCCAGACACGTGTTTGCTCAGCGAAGTCAGGACTCCTGCCTAGGTGCGAGGGACACCTCGGGATTCTCCTCGAGTCTTGGCATGGCAATTGGGACGCGTGTCCACGTGAGGCGGGAGACCCAGTGTCCCTTTCTACGTGCCACAGGGATCCTGGGACTCCTATCCATTTTCAAGAGGAGTGAGGCATCGTCTCCTTTGTAAGCATTGATCTCCAGGGACCTCTCGAGTTTTCAAAGGATGTGAGGCCTCCGGTCGAGATGAGGCGGAGAAGTAGGTCTTTCTCTGTGGTCTCCACAGGGGATGCAGACATCCCTTCGTCTTGGGAGATGCAAGACGAGCCGGCATTCAATTCACTGCAGGGATATCCTGCCTTACTTCGAGTCAGAGCATCTCGGTGTCCATTCCACTTGAGGCCACAAACTCAGGGTCCCTCTCACATACCTGTAGCTGAGAGAAGCCTCCTCTTGAGGTGCTTGTGGAAAGTTGGTATTCCTCTTGAGTCGAAGAGAAAGACTAAGCTCTCATCTGGAGTTGATTTGGGGTACACAGAGCCCTTTCGTGTTGCTACAGTGACTTCAGGATCCCTCTAGACTTGAGACAGTGATCTTGGGTTTTCTCTGGAGTGCCATCAAGGAAATCAAGGCTTTTTTCTCGTTTGATGTGGAACACGGAATTGCTGTGCACGCAGTGCAGTGGAATCGGGCCTCACCTCACAGCGAGTGGGAAGTCTCATGGTTTTTCTCGAGTTGCGGCCGGAACCTGGGGTATATTCTCGAGTTACGACGGGGAGGGCCCTTTTAGACAGGTGTTTGTTCAGCGATGTCAGGACTCCTGCCTAGGTGCCAGGGACACCTCGGGATTCTCCTCGAGTCTTGGCATTGCCATTGGGACGCGTCTCCACGTGAGGCGGGAGACCCAGGGTCCCTTTCCACGTGCCACACGCATCCTGGGACTCCTATCCATTTTCAAGAGGAGTCAGGCATCGTCTCCTTTGGAAGCATTGATCTCCGCGGACCTCTCGAGTTTTCAAAGGATGTGAGGCCTCCGGTCGCGATGAGGTGGAGAACTAGGTCTTTCTCTGTGGTCTCCACAGGGGATTCAGACATCCCTTCGTCTTGGGAGATGCAAGCCGAGCCTGCATTCAATTCACTGCAGGGATATTCGGCCTTACCTCGAGTCAGAGCATCTCGGTGTCCATTCCACTTGAGGCCACAAATTCAGGGTCCCTCTCACATACCTGTAGCTGAGAGAAGCCTCCTCTTGAGGTGCTTGAGGAAAGTTGGTATTCCTCTTGAGTCGAAGCCAGGGACTAAGCTCTCATCTCGAGTTGATTTGGGGTCCACTGAGCCCATTCGTCTGGCTCCAGTGACCTCAGGATCCCTCTAGACTTGAGACAGTGATCTTGGGTTTTCTCTGGAGTGCCATCAAGGAAATCAAGGCTCCTTTCACGTTTGATGTGGAACACGGAATTGCTCTGCACGCAGTGCAGGGGAATCAGGCCTCATATCGCGGCGAGGAGGAAGTTTCATGGTTTTTCTCGAGGTGCGGCCGGAACCTGAGGTATATTCTCGAGTTACGACCGGGAGGGCCCTTCCAGACACGTGTTTGTTCAGCGACGTCAGGACTCCTGCCTAGGTGCGAGGGACACCTCGGGATTCTCCTCGAGTCTTGGCATGGCAATTGGGACGCGTCTCCACATGAGGCGGGAGACCCAGGGTCCCTTTCCACGTGCCACAGGGATCTAGGGACTCCTATCCATTTTCAAGAGGAGTCAGGCATCGTCTCCTTTGGAAGCATTGATCTCCGCGGATCTCTCGAGTTTTCAAAGGATGTGAGGACTGCGGTCGCGATGAGGCGGAGAACTAGGTCTTTCTCTGTGGTCTCCACAGGGGATTCAGACATCCCTTCGTCTTGGGAGATGCAAGACGAGCCTGCATTCAATTCACTGTTGGGATATCCGGCCTTACTTCGAGTCAGAGCATCTCAGTGTCCATTCCACTTGAGGCCACAACCTCAGGGTTTCTCTCAGATACCTGTAGCTGAGAGAAGCCTCCTCTTGAGGTGCTGGTGGAAAGTTGGTATTCCTCTTTAGTTGAAGCCAGGGACTAAGCTCTCATCTCGAGTTGATTTGGGGTCCACGGAGCCCTTTCGTGTTGCTCCAGTGACCTCAGGATCCCTCTAGACTTGAGACAGGGATCTTGGGTTTTCTCTGGAGTGCCATCAAGGAAATCAAGGCTCCGTTCACATTTGATGCGGAACACGGAATTCCTCTGCACGCAGTGTAGGGGAATCGGGACTCATCTCGCAGCGAGGGGGCAGTCTCATGGTTTTTCTCGAGTTGCGGCCGGAACCTGGGGTATATTCTCGAGTTACGACGGGGAGGGCCCTTCCAGACACGTGTTTGTTCAGCGACGTCAGAACCAATGCCTACGTTCGATGGACACCTCGGTATCTCCCCGAGGCTTGGCATGGCAATTGGGACGCATCTCCACGTGAGGCGGGAGACCTAGGGTCCCTTTCCACGTGCCACAGGGATCCTCGGACGCCTATCTATTTTCAAGAGGAGTCAGGCATCGTCTCCTTTGGAAGCATTGATCTCCACGGACCTCTCGAATTTTCAAAGGATGTGAGGCCTTTGGTCGCGATGAGGTGGAGAAATAGTTCTTTCTCTGTGGTCTCCACAGGGGATTCAGACATCCCTTCATCTTGGGAGATGAAAGACGAGCATGCTTTCAATTCACTGCAGAGATATCCGGCCTTACTTCGAGTCCGAGCATCCCGGTGTCCATTCCACTTGAGGCCAAAAACTCAGGGTCCCTCTCACATACCTGTAGCTGAGAGAAGCCTCCTCTTGAGTTGCTTGTGGAAAGTTGGTATTCCTCTTGAATCGAAGCCAGGGACTAAGCTCTCATCTCGAGTTTACTTGGTTTCCACGGAGCCCTTTCCTGTTGCTCCAGTGACCTCAGGATCCCTCTAGACTTGAGACAGTGATCTTGGGGTTTCTCTGGAGTGCCATCAAGGAAATCAAGGCTCCTTTCATGTTTGATGTGGAACACGGAATTGCTCTGCACGCAGTGTAGGGGAATCGGGCCTCATCTCGTGGCGAGGGGGAAGTCTCATATTTTTTCTCGAGTTGCGGCCGGAACCTGGGGTATATTCTCGAGTTACGACGGGGAGGGCCCTTCCAGACATGTGTTTGTTCAGCGACGTCAGGACTCCTGCCTAGGTTTGATGGACACCTCGGTATTCTCCCCGCGGCTTGGCATAGGAATTGGGACGCGTCTCCAGGTGAGGCGGGAGACCCAGTGTCCCTTTCCACGTGCCACAGGGTCCTGGGACTCCTATCCATTTTCAAGAGGAGTCAGGCATCGTTTCCTTTGGAAGCATTGATCTCCTCGGCCCTCTCCAGTTTTGAAAGGATTAGAGGCCTCCGGTCGCGATGAGGCGGAGAACTAGGTCTTTCTCTGTGGTCTCCACAGGGGATTCAGACATCCCTTCGTCTTGGGAAATGCAAGACGAACCTGCATTCAATTCACTGCAGGGATATCCGGGCTTACTCCGAGTCAGAGCATCTCGGTGTCCATTCCACTTGAGGCCACAAACTCAGGGTCCCTCTCACATACCTGTAGCTGAGAGAAGCCTCCCCTTGAGGAGCTTGTGGAAAGTTGGTATTCCTCTTGAGTCGAAGCCAGGGACTAAGCTCTCATCTCGAGTTGATTTGGTTTCCACGGAGCCCTTTCGTGTTGCTACAGTGACCTCAGGATCCCTCTAGACTTGAGACAGGGATCTTGGGTTTTCTCTGGAGCGCCATGAAGGAAATCAGGCTCCTTTCACGTTTGATGTGGAACACGGAATTGCTCAGCACGCAGTGCAGGGGAATCGGGCCTCATCTCGTGGCGAGGTGGAAGTCTCATGGTTTTTCTCTAGTTGCGGCCGGAACCAGGGGTATATTCTCGAGTTACTACGGGGAGGGCCCTTCCAGACACGTGTTTGTTCAGCGACATCAGGACTCCTGCGTAGGTGCGAGGGACACCTCGGGATTCTCCACAAGTCTTGGCATGGCAATTGGGACGAGTCTCCACGTGAGGCGGGAGACCCAGTTTCCCTTTCCACGTGCCACAGGGATCCTGGGACTTCTATCCATTTTCAAGAGGAGGCAGGCATCGTCTCCTTTGGAAGCATTTATCTCCGCGGACCTCTCGAGTTTTCAAAGGATGTGAGGCCTCCGTTCGCGATGAAGCGGAGGACTAGGTCTTTCTCTGTGGTCTCCACAGGGGAATGAGACATCCCTTTGTCTTGGGAGATACAAGACGAGCCTGCATTCAATTCACTGCAGGGATATCCGGCCTTACTTCGAGTCAGAGCATCTTGGTGTCCATTCCACTTGAGGCCACAAACTCAGTGTCCCTGTCACATACCTGTAGCTGAGAGAAGCCTCCTCTTGAGGTGCTTGTGGAAAGTTGGTATTCCTCTTGAGTCGAAGCCAGGGACTAAGCTCTCATCTCGAGTTGATTTGGGGTCCACGGAGCCCTTTCGTGTTGTTCCAGTGACCTCAGGATCCCTCTAGACTTCAGACAGTGATCTTGGGTTTTCTCTGGAGTGCCATCAAGGAAATCAAGGCTCCTTTCACGTTTGATGTGGAACACGGAATTGCTCTGCACGCAGTGCAGGGGAATCAGGCCTCATCTCTCGGCGAGGGGGAAGTCTCATGGTTTTTCTCGAGTTGCGGCCGGAACCTGGGGTATATTCTCGAGTTACGACGGGGAGGGCCATTCCAGACACGTGTTTGTTCAGTGACGTCAGGACTCCTGCCTAGGTGCGAGGGACAACTCGGGATTCTCCTCGAGTCTTGGCATGGCAATTGGGACGCGTCTCCACGTGAGGCGGGAGACCCAGGTTCCCTTTCCACGTGCCACAGGGATCCTGGGACTCCTATCCATTTTCAAGAGGAGGCAGGCATCGTCTCCTTTGGAAGCATTGATCTCCGCGGACCTCTCGAGTTTTCAAAGGATGTGAGGCCTCCGGTCGCGTGGAGTCGGACGACTAGGTCTTTCTCTGTGGTCTCCACAGGGGAATAAGTCATCCCTTTGTCTTGGGAGATGCAAGACGAGCCTGCATTCAATTCACTGCAGGGATATCCGGACTTACTTCGAGTCAGAGTATCTCGGTGGCCATTCCACTGGAGGCCACAAACTCAGGGTCCCTCTCACATACCTGTAGCTGAGAGAAGCCTCCTCTTGAGGTGCTTGTGTAAAGTTGGTATTCCTCTTGAGTCGAAGCCAGGGACTAAGCTCTCATCTCGAGTTGATTTGGGGTCCACGGAGCCCTTTCGTGTTGCTCCAGTGACCTCAGGATCCCTCTAGACTTGAGACAGTGAAATTGGGTTTTCTCTGGAGTGCCATCAAGGAAATCAAGGATCCTTTCACGTTTGATGTGGAACACGGAATTGCTCTGCACGCAGTGCAGGGGAATCGGGCCTCATCTCGCAGCGAGGGGGAAGTCTCATGGTTTTTCTCGTGTTGCTGCCGGAACCTGGGGTACACACTAAAGTTACTACGGGGAGGGCCCTTCCAGACACGTGTTTGTTCAGCGAAGTCAGGACTCCTGCCTAGGTGGGAGGGACACCTCGGGATATTCGTCGAGTCTTGGCATGGCAATTGGGACGGGTCTCCACGTGAGGCAGAAGACCCAGTGTCTCTTTCCACGTGCCAAAGGGATCCTGAGACTCCTATCCATTTTCAAAAGTAGTCAGGCATCGTCTCCTTTGGAAGCATTGATCTTCGCGGTTTTCAAAGGATATGAGGCCTCCGGTCGCGATGAGGCGGAGAACTCCGTCTTTCTCTGTGGTCTCCACATGGGATTCAGACATCCCTTCGTCTTGGGAGATGCAATACGAGCCTGCATTCAATTCACTGCAGGGATATCCGGCCTTACTTCGAGTCAGAGCATCTCGGTGTCCATTCCACTTGAGGCCACAAACTCAGGGTCCCTCTCACATACCTGTAGCTGAGAGAAGCCTCCTCTTGAGGTGCTTGTGGAAAGTTGGTATTCCTCTTGATTCGATGCCAGGGACTAAGCTCTCATCTCGAGTTGATTTGGGGTCCACGGAGCCCTTTCGTGTTGCTCCAGTGACCTCAGGATCCCCCTAGACTTGAGACAGTGATCTTGGATACTCTCTGGAGTGCCATCAAGGAAATCAAGGCTCCTTTCTCGTTTGATGTGGAACACGGAATTTCTCTGCACGCAGTGTAGGGCAATCGGGCCTCTTCCCGCGGCGAGGGGGAAGTCTCATGGTTTTTCTCGAGTTGCGGCCGGAACCTGGGGTATATTCTCGACTTACGACGGGGAGGGCCCTTCCAGACACGTGTTTGTTCAGCGAGGTCAGGACTCCTGCCTAGGTGCGAGGGACATCTCGGGATTCTCCTCGAGTCTTGGCATGGCAATAGGGACGCGTCTCCACGTGAGGCGGGAGACCCAGAGTCCCTTTCAACGTGCCACAGGGATCCTGGGACTCCTATCTATATTCTAGAGGAGTCAGGCATCGTCTCCTTTGGAAGCATTGATCTCCGCACACCTCTCGAGTTTTCAAAGGATGTGAGGCCTCCGGTCGTGTTGAGGCAGAGGACTAGGTCTTTCTCTGTGGTCTCCACAGGGGATTCAGACATCCCTTCGTCTTGGGAGATGCAAGACGAGCCTGCATTCAATTCACTGCAGGGATATCCGGCCTTACTTCGAGTCAGAGCATCTCGGTGTCCATTCCACTTGAGGCCACAAACTCAGGGTTCCTCTCACATACCTGTAGCTGAGAGAAGCCTCCTCTTGAGGTGCTTGTGAAAAGTTGGTATTCCTCTTGAGTCGAAGCCAGGGACTAAGCTCTCATCTCGAGTTGATTTGGGGTCCACGGAGCCCTTACTTGTTGCTCCAGTGACCTCAGAATCTCTCTAGACTTGAGACAGTGATCTTGGGTTTTCTCTGAAGTGCCATCAAGGAAATCAAGGCTCCTTTCACGCTTGATGTGGAACACGGAATTGCTCTGCAGGCAGTGCAGGGGAATCGGGCCTCATCTCGCGGCGAGGGGGAAGTCTCATGGTTTTTCTCGAGTTGCGGCCGGAACCTGGGGTATATTCTCGACTTACGACGGGGAGGGCCCTTCCAGACACGTGTTTGTTCAGTGACGTCAGGACTCCTGCCTAGGTGTGAGGGACACCTCGGGATTCTCCTCGAGTCTTGGCATGGCATTTGGGCCGCGTCTCCACGTGAAGCGGGAGACCCAGGTTCCCTTTCCACGTGCCACAGGGATCCTGGGACTCCTATCCATTTTCAAGAGGAGTCAGGCATCGTCTCCTTTGGAAGCATTGATCTCTGCAGACCTCTCGAGTTTTCAAAGGATGTGAGGCCTCTGGTCGCGATGAGGCGGAGGACTAGTACTTTCTCTGTCGTCTCCACAGGGGATTCAGAAATCCCTTCGTCTTGGGAGATGCAAGACGAGCCTTCATTCAATTCACTGCAGGGATATCCGGCCTTACATCGAGTCAGAGCATCTCGGTGTCCATTCCAATTGAGGCCACATAATCAGGGTCCCTCTCACATACCTGTAGCTGAGAGAAGCCTCCTCTTGAGTTGCTTGTGAAAAGTTGATATTCCTCTTGAGTCGAAGCCAGGGACTAAGCTCTCATCTCGAGTTGATTTGGGGTCCACGGAGCCCTTTCGTGTTGCTCCAGTGACCTCAGGATCCCTCTAGACTTGAGACAGTGATCTTGGGTTTTCTCTGGAGTGCCATCAAGGAAATCAAGGCTCCTTTCACGTTTGATGTGGGACACGGAATTGCTCTGCACGCAGTGCAGGGGAATCGGTCCTCATCTCGCGGCGAGGGGTAAGGCTCATGGTTTTTCTCGAGTTGCGCCGGAACCTGGGGTATATTCTCGAGTTGCGACGGGGAGGACCCTTCCAGACACGTGTTTGTTCAGCGACGTGAGGACTCCTGCCTAGGTGCGAGGAACAAATCGGGATTCTCCTCGAGTCTTGGCATGGCAATTGGGACGCGTCTCCACGTGAGGCGGGAGACCCAGGGTCCCTTTCCACGTGCCACAGGGATCCTGGGACTCCTATCCATTTTCAAGAGGAGTCAGGCATCGTCTCCTTTGAAGCCTTGATCTCCGTGGACCTCTCGAGTTTTCAAAGGATTAGAGGCCTCCGGTCGCGATGAGGCGGAGAACTAGGATTTCTCTGTGGTCTCCACAGTGGATTCAGACATCTCTTCGTCTTGGGAGATGCAAGACGAGCCTGCATTCAATTCACAGCAGGGATATCCGGCCTTACTTCGAGTCAGAGCATCACAGTGTCCATTGCACTTGAGGCCACAAACTCAGGGTTTCTCTCACATACCTGTATCTCAGAGAAGCCTCCTCTTGAGGTGCTTGTGGAAAGTTGGTATTCCTCTAGAGTAGAAGCCAGGGACGAAGCTCTCATCTCGAGTTGATTTGGGGTCCACGGAGCCCTTTCGTGTTGCTACAGTGACCTCAGGATCCCTCTAGACTTGAGACAGTGATCTTGGGTTTTCTTTGGAGTGCCATCAAGGAAATCAAGTCTAGTTTAACGTCTGATGTGGAACACGGAATTGCTCTGCACGCAGTGCAGGGGAATCGGGCCTCATCTCGCGGCGAGGGGGAAGTCTCATGGTTTTTCTCGAGAAGCGGCTGGAACCTGGGGAATATTCTCGAGTTACGACGGGGAGGGCCCTTCCAGACACGTGTTTGTTCAGTGACGTCAGGACTCCTGCCTAGGTGCGAGGGACACCTCGGTATTCTCCTCGAGTCTTGGCATGGCAATTGGGACGCGTCTCCACGTGAAGCGGGAGACCCAGGGTCCCTTTCCACGTGCCACAGGGATCCTGGGATTCCTATCCATTTTCAAGAGGAGTCAGGCATCGTCTCCTTTGGAAGCTTTGTTCTGCGTGGACCTCTCGAGTTTTCAAAGGATGTGAGGCATCCGGTCGCGATGAGGCCGAGAACTAGGTCTTTCTCTGTGGTCTCCACAGGGGATTCAGACATCCCTTCGTCTTGGGAGATGCAAGACGAGCCTGCATTCAATTCACTGCAGGGATATCCGGCCTTACTTCGAGTCAGAGCATCTCGGTGTCCATTCCACTTGAGGCCACAAACTCAGGGTCCCTCTCACATACCTGTAGCTGAGAGAAGCCTCCTCTTGAGGTGCTTGTGGAAAGTTGGAATTCCTCTTGAGTCGAAGCCAGGGAAAAGCTCTCATCTCGAGTTGATTTGGGGTCCACGGAGCCCTTTCGTGTTGCTCCAGTGACCTCAGGATCCCTCTAGACTTGAGACAGTGATCTTGGGTTTTCTCTGGAGTGCCATCAAGGAAATCAAGGCTCCTTTCACGTTTGATGTGGAACACGGAATTGCTCTGCATGCAGTGCAGGGGAATCGGGCCTCATCTCCCAGCGAGGGGGAACTCTCATGGTTTTTCTCGAGTTGCGGCTGGAACCTGGGGTATATTCTCGCGTTACGACGGGGAGGGCCCTTCCAGACACGTGTTTGTTCAGCGACGTCAGGACTCCTGCCTAGGTGCGAGGGACACCTCGGGATTCTCCTCGAGACTTGGCATGGCAATTGGGACGCGTCTTCATGTGAGGCGGGAGACACAGGGTCCCTTTCGACGTGCCACAGGGATCCTGGGACTCCTATCTATTTTCAAGAGTACTCAGGCATCGTTTCCTTTGGAAGCATTGATCTCCCAGAACCTCTCGAGTTTTCAAAGGATGTGAGGCCTCCGGTCGCGATGAGGCGGAGATCTAGGTCTTTCTCTGTGGTCTCCACAGGGGATTCAGATATCCCTTCCTCTTGGGAGATGCAAGACGAGCCTGCATTCAATTCACTGCAGGGATATCCGGCCTTACTTCGAGTCAGAGCATCTCGGAGTCCATTCCACTTGAGCCCACAAACTCAGGGTCCCTCTCACATACCTGTAGCTGAGAGAAGCCTCCTCTTGAGGTGCTTGCGGAAAGTTGGTATTCCTCTTGAGTCTAAGCCAGGGACTAAACTCTCATCTCGAGTCGATTTGGGGTCCACGGAGCCCTTTCGTGTTGCTCCAGTGACCTCAGGATCCCTCTAGACTTGAGACAGTGATCTTGGGTTTTCTCTGGAGTGCCATCAACGAAATCAAGGCTCCTTTCACGTTTGATGTGGAACACGGAATTGCTCTGCACGCAGTGCAGGGGAATCGGGCCTCATCTCGCGGCGAGGGGGAAGTCTCATGGTTTTTCTCGAGAAGCGGCTGGAACCTGGGGAATATTCTCGAGTTACGACGGGGAGGGCCCTTCCAGACACGTGTTTGTTCAGCGACGTCAGGACTCCTGCCTAGGTGCAAGGGACACCTCGGGATTCTCCTCGAGTCTTGGCATGGCAATTGGGACCCGTCTCCACGTGAGGCGGGAGACCCAGGGTCCCTTTCCACTTGCCACAGGGATCCTGGGACTCCTATCCATTTTCAAGAGGAGTCAGGCATCGTCTCCTTGGGAAGCATTGATATCCGCAGATCTCTCGAATTTTCAAATGATGTGAGGCCTCCGGTCGCGTTGAGGCGGAGGACTAGGTCTTTCGCTGTCGTCTACACAGGGGATTCAGACATCCCTTCGTCTTGGGAGATGCAAGACGAGCCTGCATTCAATTCACTGCAGGCATATCCGGCCTTACTTTGAGTCAGAGCATCTCGGTGTCCATTCCACTTGAGGCCAGAAACTCAGTTTCCCTCTCACATACCTGTAGCTGAGAGAAGCCTCCTCTTGAGGTGCTTGTGGAAAGTTGGTATTCCTCTTGAGTCGAAGCCAGGGACTAAGCTCTCATCTCGAGTTGATTTGTGGTCCACGGAGCCCTTTCGTGTTGCTCCAGTGACCTCAGGATCCCTGTACACTTGAGACAGTGATCTTGGGTTTTCTCTGGAGTGCCATCAAGGAAATCAAGGCTCCTTTCACGTTTGATGTGGAACACGGAATTGCTCTCCACGCAGTGCAGGGGAATCGGGCCTCATCTTGCGTCGAGGGGGAAGTCTCATGGTTTTTCTCGAGTTGCGGCCGGAACCTGGGGTATATTCTCGAGTTACGACGGGGAGGTTCCTTCCAGACACGTGTTTGTTCAGCGACGTCAGGACTCCTGCCTAGGTGCGAGGGACACCTAGGGATTCTCCTCGAGTCTTGGCATGGAAATTGGGACGCGTCTCCACGTGAGGCGGGAGACCCAGGGTACCTTTCCACGTGCCACAGGGATCCTGGGACTCCTCTCCATTTTCAAGAGGAGTCAGGCATCGATTCCTTTGGAAGAATTGATCTCCGCGGACCTCTCGATTTTTCAAAGGATGTGAGGCCTCCGGTCGCGATGAGGCGGAGGACTGAGTCTTTCTCGGTGGTCTCCACAGCAGATTCAGACATCCCTTCATCTTGGGAGATGCAAAACGAGCCTGCATTCAATTCACTGCAGGGATATCCGGCCTTACTTCGAGTCAGAGCATCCCGGTGTCCATTCCACTTGAGGTCACAAACTCAGGGTCCCTCTCACATACCTGTAACTGAGAGAAGCCTCCTCTTGAGGTGCTTGTGGAAAGTTGGTATTCCTCTTGAGTCTAAGCCAGGGACTAAGCTCTCATCTCGAGTAGATTTTTGGTCCACGGAGCCCTTTCGTGTTTCTCCAGTGACCTCAGGATCCCTCTAGACTTGAGACAGTGATCTTGGGTTTTCTCTGGAGTGCCATCAAGGAAATCAAGTCTCCTTTCACGTTTGATTTGGAACACGGAATTGCTCTGCATGCAGTGCAGGGGAATCGGAGCTCATCTCGCGGCGAGGGGGTAGGCTCATTGTTTTTCTCGAGTTGCGGCCGGAACCTGGGGTATATTCTCGAGTTACGACGGGGAGGGCCCTTCCAGGCACGTGTTTGTTCAGCGATGTCAGGACTCCTGCCTAGGTGCGAGGACACCTCGCGATTCTCCTCGAGTCTTGTCAGGGCAATGGGGACGCGTCTCCACGTGAGGCGGGAGACCCAGGGTCCCTTTCCACGTGCCACAGGGATCCTGGGACTCCTATCCATTTTCAAGAGGAGTCAGGCATCGTCTCCTTTGGAAGCATTGATCTCCGTGGACCTCTCGAGCTTTCAAAGGATGTGAGTACTCCGGTCGCAATGTGGCGAGAACTAGGTCTTTCTCTGTGGTCTCCACAGGGGATTCAGACATCCCTTCGTCTTGGGAGATGGAAGACGAGCCTGCATCCAATTCACTGCAGGGATATCTGTCCTTACTTCGAGTCAGAGCATCTCAGTGTCCATTCCACTTGAGGCCACAAACTCAGGGTCCCTCTCACATAACTGTAGCTGAGAGAAGCCTCCTCTTGAGGTGCTTGTGGAAAGTTGGAATTCCTCTTGAGTCGAAGCCGGGGACTAAGCTCTCATCTCGAGTTGATTTGGGGTCCACGGAGCCCTTTCGTGTTGCTACAGTGACCTCAGGATCCCTCTAGAGTTGAGACAGTGATCTTGGGTTTTCTCTGGAGTGCCATCAAGGAAATCAAGGCTCCTTTCACGTTTGATGTGGAACACGGAATTGCTCTGCACGCAGTGCAGGGGAATCGGGCCTCATCTCGCGGCGAGGGGGAAGTCTCATGGTTTTTCTCGAGTTGCGGCCGGAACCTGGGGTATATTCTCGAGTTACGTCGGGGAGGGCCCTTCCAGACACGTGTTTGTTCAGCGACGTCAGCACTCCTGCCTAGGTGCGAGGGACACCTCGGGATTCTCCTCGAGTCTTCGCATGGCAATTGGGACGCGACTCCACGTGAGGCGGGAGACCCAGTGTCCCTTTCCACGTGCCGCAGGGATCCTGGGACTCCTATCCATTTTCAAGAGGAGTCAGGCCTCGTTTCCTTTGGAAGCATTGATCTCCGCGGACCTCTCGAGTTTTCAAAGGATGTGAGGCCTCCGGTCGCGATGAGGCGGAGAACTAGGTCTTTCTCTGTGGTCTCCACAGGGGATTCAGAAAATCCGTCGTCTTGGGAGATGCAAGGCGAGCCTGCATTCAATTCACTGCAGGGATATCCGGCCTTACTTCGAGTCAGAGCATCTCGGTGTCCATTCCACTTGAGGCCACAAATTCAGGGTCCCTCTCTCATACCTGTAGCTGAGAGAAGCCTCCTCTTGAGGTGCTTGTGGAAAGTTGATATTCCTCTTGAGTCGAAGCCAGGGACTAAGCTCTCATCTCGAGTTGATTTGGGGTCCACGGAGCCCTTTCTTGTTGCTCAGGTGACCTCAGGATCCCTCTAGACTTGAGACAGTGATCTTGGGTTTTCTCCGGAGTGCCATCAAGGAAATCAAGGATCCTTTCACGTTTGATGTGGAACACGGAACTACTCTGCACGCAGTGCAGGGGAATCGGGTCTCATCTCGCGGCGAGGGGGAAGTCTCATGGGTTTTCTCGAGTTGCGGCCGGGACCTGGGGTATATTCTCAAGTTATAACAGGGAGGGCCATTCCAGACACGTGTTTGTTCAGTGATGTCAGGACTCCTGCCTAGGTGCGAGGGACACCTCGGGATTCTCGTCGAGTCTCGGCATGGCAATTGGGACGCGTCTCCACGTGAGGCGGGAGACCCAGGGTCCCTTTCACGTGCCAGAGGGATCCTGGAACTCCTATCCATTTTCAAGAGTAGTCAGGCATCGTCTAATTTGGAAACATTGATCTCCGCGGACCTCTCGAGTTTTCAAAGGATGTGAGGCCTCCGGTAGCGATGAGGCGGGGAACTAGGTCTATCTCTGTCGTCTCCACAGGGGATGCAGACATCCCTTCGTCTTGGGAGATGCAAGATGAGCCTGCATTCAATTCACTGCAGGGATATCCGGCCTTACTTCGAGTCAGAGCATCTCGGTGTCCATTCCACTTGAGGCCACAAACTCAGTGTCCCTCTCACATACCTGTAGCTGAGAGAAGCCTCCTCTTGAGGTGCTTGTGGAAAGTTGGTATTCCTCTTGAGTCGAAGCCAGGGACTAAGCTCTCATCTCGAGTTGATTTGGTGTCTACAGAGCCATTTCGTGTTGCTACAGTGACCTCAGGATCCCTCTAGACTTGAGACAGTGATCTTGGGTTTTCTCTGGAGTGCCATCAAGGAAATCAAGACTCTTTTCACGTTTGATGTGGGATACGGAATTGCTCTGCACGCAGTGCAGCAGAATCGGGACTCATCTCCTGGCGAGGGGGAAGTCTCATTGTTTTTCTCGAGTTACGGCCGGAACTTGGGGTATATTCTCGAGTTACATCGAGGATGGCCCTTCCAGACACGTGTTTGTTCAGCGACGTCAGGACTCCTGCCTAGGTGCGAGGGACAACTCTGGATTCTCCTCGAGTCTTGGCATGGCAATTGGGACCCGTCTACACGTGAGGCAGGAGACCCAGGGTCCCTTTCCACGTGCCACAGGCATCCTGGGACTCCTATCCATTTTCAAGAGGAGTCAGGCATCGTCTAATTTGGAAACATTGATCTCCGCGGACCTCTCGAGTTTTCAAAGGATGTGAGGCCTCCGGTCGCGATGAGGCGGAGAACTAGGTCTATCTCTGTGGTCTCCACAGGGGATTCAGACATACCTTCGTCTTGGGAGATGCAAGACGAGCCTGCACTCAATTAACTGCAGGGATATCCGGCCTTACTTCGAGTCAGATCATCTCGGTGTCCATTTCACTTGCAGCCACAAGCTCAGGGTGCCTCTCACATACCTGTAGCTGAGAGAAGCCTCCTCTTGAGGTGCTTTTGGAGAGTTGGTATTACTCTTGAGTCGAAGCCAGGGACTAAGCTCTCATCTCGAGTTGATTTGGGGTCCACGGAGCCCTTTCGTGTTGCTCCAGTGACCTCAGGATCCCTCTAGACTTGAGACAGTGATCTTGGGTTTTCTCTGGAGTGCCATCAAGGAAATCAAGGCTCCTTTCACGTTTGATGTGGAACACGGAATTGCTCTGCACGCAGTGCAGGGGAATCGGGCTTCATCTCGCGGCAAGGGGGAAGTCTCCTGTTTTTTCTCGAGTTGCGGCCGGAACCTGGGGTATATTCTCGAGTTACGACGGGGAGGGCCCTTCCAGACACGTGTTTGTTCAGCGACGTCAGGACTCCTGCCTAGGTGCGAGGGACACCTCGGGATTCTCGTCGAGTCTCGGCATGGCAATTGGGACGCGTCTCCACGTGAGAAGGGAGACCAACGGTCCCTTTCACGTGCCAGAGGGATCCTGGAACTCCTATCCATTTTCAAGAGGAGTCAGGCATCGTTTCCTTTGGAAGCATTGATCTCCGCTGACCTCTCCAATTTTCAAAGGATGCGAGGCCTCCGGTCGCGAAGAGGCGGAGAACTAGGTCTTTCTCTGTGGTCTCCACAGGTGATTGAGACATCCCTTCGTCTTGGGAGATTCAAGACGAGCCTGCATTCAATTCACTGCAGGGATATACGGCCTTACTTCGAGTCAGAGCATCTCGGTGTCCATTCCACTTGAGGCCACAAACTCAGGGTCCCTCTCACGTACCTGTAGCTGAGAGAAGCCTCCTCTTGAGGTGCTTGTGGGAAGTTTGTATTCCTCTTGAGTCGAAGCCAGGGACTAAGCTCTCATCTCGAGTTGATTTGGGGTCCACGGAGCCCTTTCGTGTTTCTACAGTGACCTCAGGATCCCTCTAGACTTGAGACAGTGATCTTGCTTTTTCTCTGGAGTGCCATCAAGGAAATCAAGCCTCATTTCAAGTTTGATATGGGATACGGAATTGCTCTGCACACAGTGCAGTGAAAAAGGGCCTCATCTCGCGGCGAGGGGGAAGTCTCATGGTTTTTCTCGAGTTGCGGCCGGAACCTGGGGTATATTCTCGAGTTACGACGGGGAGGGCCCTTCCATACACGTGTTTATTCAGCGACGTCAGGACTCGTGTCTAGGTGCGAGGGAACCTCTGGATTCTCCTCGAGTCTTGGCATGGCAATTGGGACGCGTCTCCACGTGAGGCGGGGACCCAGGGTCCCTTTCCACGTGCGACACGGATCCTTGGACTCCTATCCATTTTCAAGAGGAGTCAGGCATCGTCTCCTTTGGAAGCATTGATCTCCGCAGACCTCTCGAATTTTCAAAGGATGTGAGGCCTCTTGTCGCGATGAGGCGGAGGACTAGGTCTTCCTCTTTTGTCTCCACAGGGGATTCAGACATCCCTTCGTCTTGGGAGATGCAAGACGAGCCGGCATTCAATTCACTGCAGGGATATCTGGCCTTACTTCAAGTCAGAGCATCTCGGTGTCCATTCCACTTGAGGCCACAAACCCATGGTCCCTCTCACATACCTGTAGCTGAGAGAAGCCTCCTCTTAAGGTGCTTAGGGAAAGTTGGTATGACTCTTGAGTCGAAGCCAGGGACTAAGCTCTCATCTCGGGTTGATTTGGGGTCCACGGAGCCCTTTCGTGTTGCTCCAATGACCTCAGGATCCCTCTAGACTTGAGACAGTGATCTTGGGTTTTCTCTGGAGTGCCATCAAGGAAATTAAGGCTCCTTTCACGTTTGATGTGGAACACGGAATTGCTCTGCACGCAGTGCAGGGGAATCGGGCCTCATCTCGCGGTGAGGGGAAGTCTCATGGTTTTTCTCAAGTTGCGGCTGGAACCTGGGGAATATTCTCGAGTTACGACGGGGAGGGCCCTTCCAGACACGTGTTTGTTCAGCGACGTCAGGACTCCTGCCTTGGTGCGAGGGACAACTCGGGATTCTCCTCGATTGTTGGCATGGCAATTGGGACGCGTCTCCACGTAAGGCGGGAGACCCAGGTTCCCTTTCCACGTGCCACAGGGATCCTGGGACTCCTATCCATTTTCAAGAGGAGGCAGGCATCGTCTCCTTTGGAAGCATTGATCTCCGCGGACCTCTCGAGTTTTCAAAGGATGTGAGGCCTCCGGTCGCGATGAGGCGGACAACTAGGTCTTTCTCTGTTGTCTCCACAGGGGATTCAGACATCCCTTCGTCTTGGGAGATGCAAGACGAGCCTGCATTCATTTCACTGTTGGGATATCAAGCCTTACTTCGAGTCAGAGCATCTCGGTGTCCATACCACTTGAGGCCACAAATTCAGGGTCCCTCTTACATAGCTGTAGCTGAGAGAAGCCTCCTCTTGAGGTGCTTGTGGAAAGTTGATATTCCTCTTGAGTCAAAGCGAGGGACTAAGCTCACATCTCGAGTTGATTTGGGGTCCACGGATCCCTTTCGTGTTGCTCCAGTGACCTCAGGATCCCTCTAGACTTGAGACAGTGATCTTGGGTTTTCCCTGGAGTGCCATCACGGAAATCAAGGCTCCTTTCACGTTTGATGTGGAACACGGAATTGCTCTGCACGCAGTGCAGGGGAATCGGGCCTCCTCTCGCGGCGAGGGGGAAGTCTCATCGTTTTTCTCGAGTTGCGGCCAGAACCTGGGGTATATTCTCGAGTTTCGACTGTGAGGGCCCTTCCAGACACGTATTTTTTCAGCGAAGTCAGGACTCCTGCCTAGGTGCTAGGGACACCTCGGGATTCTCCTCGAGTCTTGGCATGGCAATTGGGACGCGTCTCCACGTGAGGCGGGAGACCCAGTGTCCCTTTCCACGCGCCACAGGGATCCTGTGACTGCTATCCATTTTCAAGAGGAGTCAGGCAACGTCTCCTTTGGAAGCATTGATCTCCGCGGACCTCTCGAGTTTTCAAAGGATGTGAGGCCTCCGTTCGTGTTGAGGCGGAGAACTAGGTCTTTCTCTGTGTTCTCCACAGGGGATTCAGACATCCCTTCGTCTTGGGAGATGCAAGACGAGCCTGCATTCAATTCACTGCAGGGATATCCGGCCTTACTTCGAGTCAGATCATCTCGGTGTCCATTCCACTTGAGGCCACAAACTCAGGGTCCCTCTCACATACCTGTAGCTGAGAAAAGCCTCCTCTTGAGGTGCTTGTGGAAAGTTGGTATTCCTCTTGAGTCGAAGCCAGGGACTAAGCTCTCATCTCGAGTTGATTTGGGGTCAACGGAGCCCTTCTTTGTTGCTTCAGTGACCTCAGGATCCCTCTAGACATGAGACAGTGATCTTGGGTTTTCTCTGGAGTGCCATCAAGGAAATCAAGGCTCCTTTCACGTTTGATGTGGAACACAGTGTCGCTCTGCACGCAGTGCAGGAAAATAGGGCCTCATCTCGCGGCGAGGGGGAAGTCTCATGGTTTTTCTCGAGTTGCGGCCGGAACCTGGGGTATATTCTCGAGTTGCGACGGGGAGGGCCCTTCCAGACACGTGTTCGTTCAGCGACGTCAGGACTCCTGCCTAGGTGCGAGGGACACCTCGGGATTCTCCTCGAGTCTTGGCATGGCAATTGGGACGCGTCTCCACGTGAGGCGGGAAACCCAGGGTCCCTTTCCACGTGCCACAGGGATCCTGGGACTCCTATCCATTTTCAAGAGGAGTCAGACAATGTCTCCTTTGGAAGCATTGATCTCCGCGGACCTCTCGAGTTTTCAAGGGATGTGAGGCCTCCGGTCGCGATGAGTCGGAGAACAAGCTCTTTCTCTGTGGTCTCCACAGGGGATTTAGATATCCATTCGTCTTGGGAGATGCAAGACGAGCCTGCATTCAATTAACTGCAGGGATATCTGGCCTTATGTCGCGTCAGAAAATCTCGGTGCCATTCCACTTGAGGCCACTTATTCAGGGTCCCTCTCACATACCTGTAGCTGAGAGAAGCCTCCTCTTGAGGTGCTTGTGGAAAGTTGGTATTCCTCTTGAGTCGAATCCAGGGACTAAGCTCTCATCTCGAGTTGATTTGGGGTCCACGGAGCCCTTCTTTGTTGCTCCAGTGACCTCAGGATCCCTCTAGACTTGAGCCAGTGATCTTGGGTTTTCTCTGGAGTGGCATCAAGGAAATCAAGGCTCCTTTCTCGTTTGATGTGGAACACGGAATTGCTCTGCATGCAGTGCAGGGGAATCGGGCCTCATCTCGTGGCGAGGGGGAAGTCTCATGGTTTTTCCCGAGTTGCGGCCGGAACCTGGGGTATATTCGCGAGTTACGACTGGGAGGGCCCTTCCAGACACGTGTTTGTTCAGCGACGTCAGGACTCCTGCCTAGGTGCGAGGGACAACTCGGGATTCTCCTCGAGTCTTGGAATGGCATTTGGGTCGCGTCTCCACATGAGCGGGAGACCCAGGGTCCCTTTGCACTTGCCACAGGAATCCGGTGAATCCTATCCATTTCCAAGAAGAGTCAGGCATCGTCTCCTTTGGAAGCATTGATCTCCGCGGACCTCTCGAGTTTTCAAAGGATGTGAGGCCTCCGGTCGCGATGAGGAGGAGAATTAGGTCTTTCTCTGTGGTCTCCACTGGGGATTCAGACAACCCTTCGTCTTTGGAGATGCAAGACGAGCCTGCATTCAATTCACTGCAGGGATATCCGGCCTTACTTCGAGTCAGAGCTTCTCGGTGTCCATTCCACTTGAGGCCACAAACTCAGGGTCCCTCTCACATACCTGTAGCTGAGACAAGCCTCCTCTTGAGGTGCTTGTGGAAAGTTGGTATTCCTCTTCAGTCGCAGCCAGGGACTGAGCTCTCATCTCGAGTTGATTTGGGGTCCACGGAGCCCTTTCGTGTTGCTACAGTGACCTCAGGATCCCTCTAGACTTGAGACAGTGATCTTGGGTTTTCTCTGGAGTGCCATCAAGGAAATCAAGGCTCCTTTCACGTTTGATGTGGAACACGGAATTGCTCTGCATGCAGTGCAGAGGAATCGGGCCTCATCTCACGGCGAGGGGGAAGTCTCATGGTTTTTCTCGAGTTGCGGCCGGAACCTGGGGTATATTCTCGAGTTACGACGGGGCGGGCCCTTCCAGACACGTGTTTGTTCAGCGACGTCAGCACTCATGCCTAGGTGCGAGGGACACCTCGGGATTCTCCTCGAGTCTTCGCATGGCAATTGGGACGCGTCTCCACGTGAGGCGGGAGACCCAGTGTCCCTTTCCACGTGCCGCAGGGATCCTGGGACTCCTATCCATTTTCAAGAGGAGTCAGGCCTCGTCTCCTTTGGAAGCATTGATCTCCGCGGACCTCTCGAGTTTTCAAAGGATGTGAGGCCTCCGGTCGCGATGAGGCGGAGAACTAGGTCTTTCTCTGTGGTCTCCACAGGGGATTCAGACAATCCTTCGTCTTGGGAGATGCAAGGCGAGCCTGCATTCAATTCACTGCAGGGATATCCGACCTTACTTCGAGTCAGAGCATCTCGGTGTCCATTCCACTTGAGGCCACAAATTCAGGGTCCCTCTCAGATACCTGTAGCTGAGAGAAGCCTCCTCTTGAGGTGCTTGTGGAAAGTTGGTATTCCTCTTGAGTCGAAGCCAGGGACTAAGCTCTCATCTCGAGTTGATTTGGGGTCCACGGAGCCCTTTCGTGTTGCTCCAGTGACCTCAGGATCCCTCTAGACTTGAGACAGTGATCTTGGGTTTTCTCTGGAGTGCCATCAAGGAAATCAAGGCTCCTTTCACGTTTGATGCGGAACACGGAATTGCTCTGCACACAGTGCAGGGCAATCGGGCCTCATCTCGCGGCGAGGGGGAAGTCTCATGGTTTTTCTCGAGTTGCGGCCGGAACCTGGGGTATATTCTAGAGTTACGACGGGGAGGGCCCTTCCAGACACGTGTTTGCTCAGCGACGTCAGGACTCCTGCCTAGGTGCGAGGGACACCTCGGGATTCACCTCGAGTCTTGGCATGGCAATTGGGACGCGTCTCCACGTGAGGCGGGACACCCATGGTCCCTTTCCACGTGCCACAGGGATCCTGGGACTCCCATCCATTTTCAAGAGGAGTCAGGCATCGTCTCCTTTGAAAGCATTGATCTCCGCGGACCTCTCGAGTTTTCAAAGGATGTGAGGCCTCCGGTCGCGATGAGGCGGAGAATTAGGTCTTTCTCTGTGGTCTCCACAGGGGATTCAGACATCCCTTCGTCTTGGGAGATGCAAGACGAGCTTGCATTCAATTTACTGCAGTGATATCCGGCCTTACTTCGAGTCAGAGCATCTCGGTGTGCATTCCACTTGAGGCCACAAACTCAGGGTCAATCTCACATACCTGTAGCTGAGAGAAGCCTTCTCTTGAGGTGCTTGTGGAAAGCTGGTATTCCTCTTGAGTCGAAGCCGGGGACTAAGCTCTCATCTCGAGTTGATTTCGGGTCCATGGAGCCCTTTCCTGTTGCTCCTGTGACCTCAGGATCCCTCTAGACTTGAGACAGTGATCTTGGGTTTTCTCTGGAGTGCCATCAAGGAAATCAAGGCTCCTTTCACGTTTGATGTGGAACACGGAATTGCTCTGCACGCAGTGCAGGGGAATCGGTCCTCATCTCGTGGCAAGGGGTAAGTCTCATGGTTTTTCTCAAGTTGTGGCCGGAACCTGGGGTATATTCTCGAGTTAAGATGGGGAGGGCCCTTCCAGACACGTGTTTGTTCAGCGACGTCAGGACTCCTGCCTAGGTGCGAGGGACACCTCGGGATTCTCCTCGAGTCTTGGCATGGCAATTGGGACGCGTCTCCACGTGAGGCGGGAGACCCAGGGTCCCTTTCCACGTGCCACATGGATCCTGGGACTCCTATCCATTTTCAAGACGAGTCAGGCATCGTCTCCTTTGGAAGCATTGATCTCCGCGGACCTCTCGAGTTTTCAAATGATGTGAGGCCTCCGGTCGCGATGAGGCGGAGAACTAGGTCTTTCTCTGTGGTCTCCACAGGGGATGCAGACATCCCTTCGTCTTGGGAGATGCAAGACGAGCCTGCATTCAATTCACTGCAGGGATATCCGGCCTTACTTCAATTCAGAGCAACTCGGTGTCCATTCCACTTGAGGCCACAAACTCAGGGTCCCTCTCACATACCTGTAGCTGAGAGAAGCCTCCTCTTGAGGTGCTTGTGGAAAGTTGGTATTCCTCTTGAGTCGAAGCCAGGGACTAAGCTCTCATCTCGAGTTGATTTGGGGTCCACGGAGCCCTTTCGTGTTGCTCCAGTGACCTCAGGATCCCTCCAGACTTGAGACAGTGATCTTGGGGTTTGTCTGGAATGCCATCAAGGAAATCAAGGCTCCTTTCACGTTTGATGTGGAACACGGAATTGCTCTGCATGCAGCGCAGGGAAATCGGGCCTCATCTCGCGGCGAGGGGGAAGTCGCATGGTTTTTCTCGAGTTGCGGCCGGAACCTGCGGTATATTCTCGAGTTACGACGGGGAGGGCCCTTCCAGACACGTGTTTGTTCAGCGACGTCAGGACTCCTTCCTAGGTGCGAGGGACACCTCGGTATTCTCCTCGAGTCTTGGCATGGCAATTGGGACGCGTCTCCACGTGAGGCGGGAGACCCAGGGTCCCTTTCCACGTGCCACAGGGATCCTGGGACTCCTATCGATTTTCAAGAGGAGTCAGGCATCGTCTCCTTTGGAAGCATTGATCTCCGCGGACCTCTCGAGTTTTCAAAGGATGTGAGGCCTCCGTCAGCGATGAGGCGGAGAACTAGGTCTTTCTCTCTGGTCTCCACAGGGGATGCAGACATCCCTTCGTCTTGGAGATGCAAGACGAGCCTGCATTCAATTCACTGCAGGGATATCCGTCCTTACTTTGAGTCAGAGCATCTCGGTGTTCATTCCACTTGAGGCCACAATCTCAGGGACCCTCTCACATACCTGTAGCTGAGAGAAGACTCCCCTGAGGTGCTTGTGGAAAGTTGGTATTCCTCTTGAGTCGAAGCCAGGGACTAACCTCACATCTCGAGTTGATTTGGGTCTGCAGAGCCCTTTCGTGTTGCTACAGTGACCTCAGGATCCCTCTAGACGTGAGTCTGTGATCTTGGGTTTTCACTGGAGTGCCATCAAGGAAATCAAGGCTCTTTTCACGTTTGATCTGGGATACGGAATTGCTCTGCATGCAGTGTAGCGGAATCGGGACTCATCTCCTGGCGAGGGGGAAGTCTCACGGTTTTTCTCGAGTTGCGGCCGGAACCTGAGGTATATTCTCGAGTTACGTCGGGTAGGGCCCTTCCAGACACGTGTTTGTTCAGCGACGTCAGGACTCCTGCCTAGGTGCGAGGGACACCTTGGGATTCTCCTCGAGTCTTGGCATGGCAATTGGGACGCGTCTCCACGTGAGGCGGGAGACCCAGGGTCCCTTTCCACGTGCCACAGGGTTCCTGGGACTCCTATCCATTTTCAAGAGGAGTCAGGCATCGTCTCCTTTGGAAGCATTGATCTCCGCAGACCTCTCGAGTTTTCAAAGGATGTGAGGCCTCCGGTCTCGATGAGGCGGAGGACTAGGTCTTTTTCTGTGGTCTCCACAGGGGATTCAGACATCCCTTCGTCTTGGGAGATGCAAGACGAGCCTGCATTCAATTCACTGCAGGGATATCCGGGCTTACTTCGAGTCAGAGCATCTCGGTGTCCATTCCACTTGAGGCCACAAACTCAGGGTCCCTCTCACATACCTGTAGCTGAGAGAAGCCTCCTCTTGAGGTGCTTGTGGAAAGTAGGTATTCCTCTTGAGTCGAAGCCAGGGACTAAGCTCTCATCTCGAGTTGATTTGGGGTCCACGGATCCCTTTCGTGTTGCTCCAGTGACCTCAGGATCCCTCTAGACTTGAGACAGTGATCTTGGGTTTTCCCTGGAGTGCCATCACGGAAATCAAGGCTCCTTTCACGTTTGATGTGGAACACGGAATTGCTCTGCACGCAGTGCAGGGGAATCGGGCCTCCTCTCGCGGCGAGGGGGAAGTCTCATCGTTTTTCTCGAGTTGCGGCCAGAACCTGGGGTATATTCTCGAGTTTCGACTGTGAGGGCCCTTCCAGACACGTATTTTTTCAGCGAAGTCAGGACTCCTGCCTAGGTGCTAGGGACACCTCGGGATTCTCCTCGAGTCTTGGCATGGCAATTGGGACGCGTCTCCACGTGAGGCGGGAGACCCAGTGTCCCTTTCCACGCGCCACAGGGATCCTGTGACTGCTATCCATTTTCAAGAGGAGTCAGGCAACGTCTCCTTTGGAAGCATTGATCTCCGCGGACCTCTCGAGTTTTCAAAGGATGTGAGGCCTCCGTTCGTGTTGAGGCGGAGAACTAGGTCTTTCTCTGTGTTCTCCACAGGGGATTCAGACATCCCTTCGTCTTGGGAGATGCAAGACGAGCCTGCATTCAATTCACTGCAGGGATATCCGGCCTTACTTCGAGTCAGATCATCTCGGTGTCCATTCCACTTGAGGCCACAAACTCAGGGTCCCTCTCACATACCTGTAGCTGAGAAAAGCCTCCTCTTGAGGTGCTTGTGGAAAGTTGGTATTCCTCTTGAGTCGAAGCCAGGGACTAAGCTCTCATCTCGAGTTGATTTGGGGTCAACGGAGCCCTTCTTTGTTGCTTCAGTGACCTCAGGATCCCTCTAGACATGAGACAGTGATCTTGGGTTTTCTCTGGAGTGCCATCAAGGAAATCAAGGCTCCTTTCACGTTTGATGTGGAACACAGTGTCGCTCTGCACGCAGTGCAGGAAAATAGGGCCTCATCTCGCGGCGAGGGGGAAGTCTCATGGTTTTTCTCGAGTTGCGGCCGGAACCTGGGGTATATTCTCGAGTTGCGACGGGGAGGGCCCTTCCAGACACGTGTTCGTTCAGCGACGTCAGGACTCCTGCCTAGGTGCGAGGGACACCTCGGGATTCTCCTCGAGTCTTGGCATGGCAATTGGGACGCGTCTCCACGTGAGGCGGGAAACCCAGGGTCCCTTTCCACGTGCCACAGGGATCCTGGGACTCCTATCCATTATCAAGAGGAGTCAGACAATGTCTCCTTTGGAAGCATTGATCTCCGCGGACCTCTCGAGTTTTCAAGGGATGTGAGGCCTCCGGTCGCGATGAGTCGGAGAACAAGGTCTTTCTCTGTGGTCTCCACAGGGGATTTAGATATCCATTCGTCTTGGGAGATGCAAGACGAGCCTGCATTCAATTAACTGCAGGGATATCTGGCCTTATGTCGCGTCAGAAAATCTCGGTGCCATTCCACTTGAGGCCACTTATTCAGGGTCCCTCTCACATACCTGTAGCTGAGAGAAGCCTCCTCTTGAGGTGCTTGTGGAAAGTTGGTATTCCTCTTGAGTCGAATCCAGGGACTAAGCTCTCATCTCGAGTTGATTTGGGGTCCACGGAGCCCTTCTTTGTTGCTCCAGTGACCTCAGGATCCCTCTAGACTTGAGCCAGTGATCTTGGGTTTTCTCTGGAGTGGCATCAAGGAAATCAAGGCTCCTTTCTCGTTTGATGTGGAACACGGAATTGCTCTGCATGCAGTGCAGGGGAATCGGGCCTCATCTCGTGGCGAGGGGGAAGTCTCATGGTTTTTCCCGAGTTGCGGCCGGAACCTGGGGTATATTCGCGAGTTACGACTGGGAGGGCCCTTCCAGACACGTGTTTGTTCAGCGACGTCAGGACTCCTGCCTAGGTGCGAGGGACAACTCGGGATTCTCCTCGAGTCTTGGAATGGCATTTGGGTCGCGTCTCCACATGAGCGGGAGACCCAGGGTCCCTTTGCACTTGCCACAGGAATCCGGTGAATCCTATCCATTTCCAAGAAGAGTCAGGCATCGTCTCCTTTGGAAGCATTGATCTCCGCGGACCTCTCGAGTTTTCAAAGGATGTGAGGCCTCCGGTCGCGATGAGGAGGAGAATTAGGTCTTTCTCTGTGGTCTCCACTGGGGATTCAGACAACCCTTCGTCTTTGGAGATGCAAGACGAGCCTGCATTCAATTCACTGCAGGGATATCCGGCCTTACTTCGAGTCAGAGCTTCTCGGTGTCCATTCCACTTGAGGCCACAAACTCAGGGTCCCTCTCACATACCTGTAGCTGAGACAAGCCTCCTCTTGAGGTGCTTGTGGAAAGTTGGTATTCCTCTTCAGTCGCAGCCAGGGACTGAGCTCTCATCTCGAGTTGATTTGGGGTCCACGGAGCCCTTTCGTGTTGCTACAGTGACCTCAGGATCCCTCTAGACTTGAGACAGTGATCTTGGGTTTTCTCTGGAGTGCCATCAAGGAAATCAAGGCTCCTTTCACGTTTGATGTGGAACACGGAATTGCTCTGCATGCAGTGCAGAGGAATCGGGCCTCATCTCACGGCGAGGGGGAAGTCTCATGGTTTTTCTCGAGTTGCGGCCGGAACCTGGGGTATATTCTCGAGTTACGACGGGGCGGGCCCTTCCAGACACGTGTTTGTTCAGCGACGTCAGCACTCATGCCTAGGTGCGAGGGACACCTCGGGATTCTCCTCGAGTCTTCGCATGGCAATTGGGACGCGTCTCCACGTGAGGCGGGAGACCCAGTGTCCCTTTCCACGTGCCGCAGGGATCCTGGGACTCCTATCCATTTTCAAGAGGAGTCAGGCCTCGTCTCCTTTGGAAGCATTGATCTCCGCGGACCTCTCGAGTTTTCAAAGGATGTGAGGCCTCCGGTCGCGATGAGGCGGAGAACTAGGTCTTTCTCTGTGGTCTCCACAGGGGATTCAGACAATCCTTCGTCTTGGGAGATGCAAGGCGAGCCTGCATTCAATTCACTGCAGGGATATCCGACCTTACTTCGAGTCAGAGCATCTCGGTGTCCATTCCACTTGAGGCCACAAATTCAGGGTCCCTCTCAGATACCTGTAGCTGAGAGAAGCCTCCTCTTGAGGTGCTTGTGGAAAGTTGGTATTCCTCTTGAGTCGAAGCCAGGGACTAAGCTCTCATCTCGAGTTGATTTGGGGTCCACGGAGCCCTTTCGTGTTGCTCCAGTGACCTCAGGATCCCTCTAGACTTGAGACAGTGATCTTGGGTTTTCTCTGGAGTGCCATCAAGGAAATCAAGGCTCCTTTCACGTTTGATGCGGAACACGGAATTGCTCTGCACACAGTGCAGGGCAATCGGGCCTCATCTCGCGGCGAGGGGGAAGTCTCATGGTTTTTCTCGAGTTGCGGCCGGAACCTGGGGTATATTCTAGAGTTACGACGGGGAGGGCCCTTCCAGACACGTGTTTGCTCAGCGACGTCAGGACTCCTGCCTAGGTGCGAGGGACACCTCGGGATTCACCTCGAGTCTTGGCATGGCAATTGGGACGCGTCTCCACGTGAGGCGGGACACCCATGGTCCCTTTCCACGTGCCACAGGGATCCTGGGACTCCCATCCATTTTCAAGAGGAGTCAGGCATCGTCTCCTTTGAAAGCATTGATCTCCGCGGACCTCTCGAGTTTTCAAAGGATGTGAGGCCTCCGGTCGCGATGAGGCGGAGAATTAGGTCTTTCTCTGTGGTCTCCACAGGGGATTCAGACATCCCTTCGTCTTGGGAGATGCAAGACGAGCTTGCATTCAATTTACTGCAGTGATATCCGGCCTTACTTCGAGTCAGAGCATCTCGGTGTGCATTCCACTTGAGGCCACAAACTCAGGGTCAATCTCACATACCTGTAGCTGAGAGAAGCCTTCTCTTGAGGTGCTTGTGGAAAGCTGGTATTCCTCTTGAGTCGAAGCCGGGGACTAAGCTCTCATCTCGAGTTGATTTCGGGTCCATGGAGCCCTTTCCTGTTGCTCCTGTGACCTCAGGATCCCTCTAGACTTGAGACAGTGATCTTGGGTTTTCTCTGGAGTGCCATCAAGGAAATCAAGGCTCCTTTCACGTTTGATGTGGAACACGGAATTGCTCTGCACGCAGTGCAGGGGAATCGGTCCTCATCTCGTGGCAAGGGGTAAGTCTCATGGTTTTTCTCAAGTTGTGGCCGGAACCTGGGGTATATTCTCGAGTTAAGATGGGGAGGGCCCTTCCAGACACGTGTTTGTTCAGCGACGTCAGGACTCCTGCCTAGGTGCGAGGGACACCTCGGGATTCTCCTCGAGTCTTGGCATGGCAATTGGGACGCGTCTCCACGTGAGGCGGGAGACCCAGGGTCCCTTTCCACGTGCCACATGGATCCTGGGACTCCTATCCATTTTCAAGACGAGTCAGGCATCGTCTCCTTTGGAAGCATTGATCTCCGCGGACCTCTCGAGTTTTCAAATGATGTGAGGCCTCCGGTCGCGATGAGGCGGAGAACTAGGTCTTTCTCTGTGGTCTCCACAGGGGATGCAGACATCCCTTCGTCTTGGGAGATGCAAGACGAGCCTGCATTCAATTCACTGCAGGGATATCCGGCCTTACTTCAATTCAGAGCAACTCGGTGTCCATTCCACTTGAGGCCACAAACTCAGGGTCCCTCTCACATACCTGTAGCTGAGAGAAGCCTCCTCTTGAGGTGCTTGTGGAAAGTTGGTATTCCTCTTGAGTCGAAGCCAGGGACTAAGCTCTCATCTCGAGTTGATTTGGGGTCCACGGAGCCCTTTCGTGTTGCTCCAGTGACCTCAGGATCCCTCCAGACTTGAGACAGTGATCTTGGGGTTTGTCTGGAATGCCATCAAGGAAATCAAGGCTCCTTTCACGTTTGATGTGGAACACGGAATTGCTCTGCATGCAGCGCAGGGAAATCGGGCCTCATCTCGCGGCGAGGGGGAAGTCGCATGGTTTTTCTCGAGTTGCGGCCGGAACCTGCGGTATATTCTCGAGTTACGACGGGGAGGGCCCTTCCAGACACGTGTTTGTTCAGCGACGTCAGGACTCCTTCCTAGGTGCGAGGGACACCTCGGTATTCTCCTCGAGTCTTGGCATGGCAATTGGGACGCGTCTCCACGTGAGGCGGGAGACCCAGGGTCCCTTTCCACGTGCCACAGGGATCCTGGGACTCCTATCGATTTTCAAGAGGAGTCAGGCATCGTCTCCTTTGGAAGCATTGATCTCCGCGGACCTCTCGAGTTTTCAAAGGATGTGAGGCCTCCGTCAGCGATGAGGCGGAGAACTAGGTCTTTCTCTCTGGTCTCCACAGGGGATGCAGACATCCCTTCGTCTTGGAGATGCAAGACGAGCCTGCATTCAATTCACTGCAGGGATATCCGTCCTTACTTTGAGTCAGAGCATCTCGGTGTTCATTCCACTTGAGGCCACAATCTCAGGGACCCTCTCACATACCTGTAGCTGAGAGAAGACTCCCCTGAGGTGCTTGTGGAAAGTTGGTATTCCTCTTGAGTCGAAGCCAGGGACTAACCTCACATCTCGAGTTGATTTGGGTCTGCAGAGCCCTTTCGTGTTGCTACAGTGACCTCAGGATCCCTCTAGACGTGAGTCTGTGATCTTGGGTTTTCACTGGAGTGCCATCAAGGAAATCAAGGCTCTTTTCACGTTTGATCTGGGATACGGAATTGCTCTGCATGCAGTGTAGCGGAATCGGGACTCATCTCCTGGCGAGGGGGAAGTCTCACGGTTTTTCTCGAGTTGCGGCCGGAACCTGAGGTATATTCTCGAGTTACGTCGGGTAGGGCCCTTCCAGACACGTGTTTGTTCAGCGACGTCAGGACTCCTGCCTAGGTGCGAGGGACACCTTGGGATTCTCCTCGAGTCTTGGCATGGCAATTGGGACGCGTCTCCACGTGAGGCGGGAGACCCAGGGTCCCTTTCCACGTGCCACAGGGTTCCTGGGACTCCTATCCATTTTCAAGAGGAGTCAGGCATCGTCTCCTTTGGAAGCATTGATCTCCGCAGACCTCTCGAGTTTTCAAAGGATGTGAGGCCTCCGGTCTCGATGAGGCGGAGGACTAGGTCTTTTTCTGTGGTCTCCACAGGGGATTCAGACATCCCTTCGTCTTGGGAGATGCAAGACGAGCCTGCATTCAATTCACTGCAGGGATATCCGGGCTTACTTCGAGTCAGAGCATCTCGGTGTCCATTCCACTTGAGGCCACAAACTCAGGGTCCCTCTCACATACCTGTAGCTGAGAGAAGCCTCCTCTTGAGGTGCTTGTGGAAAGTAGGTATTCCTCTTGAGTCGAAGCCAGGGACTAAGCTCTCATCTCGAGTTGATTTGGGGTCCACGGAGCCCTTTCGTATTGCTACAGTGACCTCAGGATCCCTCTAGACTTGAGACAGTGATCTTGGGTTTTCTCTAGAGTGCCATCAAGGAAATCAAGGCTCCTTTCACGTTTGATGTGGAACACGGAGTTGCTCTGCACGCAGTGCAGGAAAATAGGGCCTCATCTCGCGGCGAGGGGGAAGTCTCATGGTTTTTCTCGAGTTGCGGCCGGAACCTGGGGTATATTCTCGAGTTACGACGGGGAGGGCCCTTCCAGACACGTGTTCGTTCAGCGACGTCAGGACTCCAGCCTAGGTGCGAGGGACACCTCGGGATTCTCCTCGAGTCTTGGCATGGCAATTGGGACGCGTCTCCACGTGAGGCGGGAGACCCATGTTCCCTTTCCACGTGCCACAGGGATCCTGGGACTCCTATCCATTTTCAAGAGGAGTCAGGCAATGTCTCCTTTGGAAGCATTGATCTCCGCGGACCTCTCGAGTTTTCAAAGGATGTGAGGCCTCCGGTCGCGATGAGTCGGAGAACTAGGTCTTTCTCTGTGGTCTCCACAGGGGATTCAGACATCCCTTCGTCTTGGGAGATGCAAGACGAGCCGGTATTCAATTCACTGCAGGGATATCTGGCCTTATGTCGAGTCAGAACATCTCGGTGTCCATTCCACTTGAGGCCACTTACTCAGGGTCCCTCTCACATACCTGTAGCTGAGAGAAGCCTCCTCTTGAGGTGCTTGTGGAAAGTTGGTATTCCTCTTGAGTCGAAGCCAGGGACTAAGCTCTCATCTCGAGTTGATTTGGGGTCCACGGAGCCCTTTCGTGTTGCTACAGTGACCTCAGGATCCCTCTAGACTTGAGACAGTGATCTTGGGTTTTCTCTGGAGTGCCATCAAGGAAATCAAGGCTCCTTTCACGTTTGATGTGGAACACGGAATTGCTCTACACGCAGTGCAGGGGAATCGGGCCTCATCTCGCGGCGAGGGGGAAGTCTCATGGGTTTTCTCGAGTTGCGGCCGGAACCTGGGGTATATTCTCGAGTTACGACGGGGAGGGCCCTTCCAGACACGTGTTTGTTCAGCGACGCCAGGACTTCTGCCTAGGTGCGAGGGACACCTCGGGATTCTCCTCGAGTCTTGGCATGGCAATTGGGACGCGTCTCCACGTGAGGCGGGAGACCCAGGGTCCCTTTCCACGTGCCACAGGGATCTTGGGACTCCTATCCACTTTCAAGAGGAGTCAGGCATCGTCTCCTTTGGAAGCACTGATCTCCGCGGACCTCTCGAGTCTTCAAAGGATGTGAGGCATCCGGTCGCGAGAAGGCAGAGTATTAGGTATTTCTCTGTGGTCTCCACAGGGGATTCAGACAACCCTTCGTCTTGGGAGATGCAAGACGAGCCTGCATTCAATTCACTGCAGGGATATCCGGCCTTACTTCGAGTCAGAGCATCTCGGTGTCCATTCCACTTGAGGCCACAAACTCAGGGTCCCTCTCACATACCTGTAGCTGAGAGAAGCCTCCTCTTGAGGTGATTGTGGAAAGTTGGTATTCCCCTTGAGTCGAAGCTAGGGACTAAGCTCTCATCTCGAGTTGATTTGGGGTCCACGGATCCCTTTCTTGTTGCTCCAGTGCCCTCAGGATCCCTCTAGACTTGAGCCAGTGATCTTGGGTTTTCTCTGGAGTGCCATCAAGGATATCAAGGCTCCTTTCACGTTTGATGTGGAACACGGAATTGCTCTGCACGCAGTGCAGGGGATTCGGGCCTCATCTCTCGGCGAGGGGGAAGTCTCATGGTTTTTCTCGAGTTGCGGCCGGAACCTGGGGTATATTCTCGAGTTACAACGGGGAGGGCCCTTCCAGACACGTGTTTGTTCAGCGACGTCAGGACTCCTGCCTAGGTGCGAGGGACACCTCGGGATTCTCCTCGAGTCTTGGCATGGCAATTGGGACACCTCTCCACGTGAGGCGGGAGACCCAGTGTCCCTTTCCACGTGCCACAGGGATCCTGGGACTCCGATCCATTTTCAAGAGGAGTCAGGCATCGTCTCCTTTGGAAGCACTGATCTCCGCGGACCTCTCGAGTCTTCAAAGGATGTGAGGCCTCCGGTCGCGAGGAGGCAGAGTATTAGGTCTTTCTCTGTGGTCTCCACAGGGGATTCAGACAACCCTTCGTCTTGGGAGATGCAAGACGAGCCTGCATTCAATTCACTGCAGGGATATCCGGCCTTACTTCGAGTCAGAGCATCTCGGTGTCCATTCCACTTGAGGCCACAAACTCAGGGTCCCTCTCACATACCTTTAGCTGAGAGAAGCCTCCTCTTGAGGTGCTTGTGGAAAGGTGGTATTCCGCTTGAGTCGAAGCCAGGGACTAAGCTCTCATCTCGAGTTGATTTGGGGTCCACAGAGCCCTTTCTTGTATCTCCTGTGACCTGAGGATCCCTCTAGACTTGAGACAGTGATCTTGGGTTTTCTCTGGAGTGCCATCAAGGAAATCAAGGCTCCTTTCACGTTTGATGTGGAACACGGAATAGCTCTGCATGCAGTGCAGGGGAATCGGGCCTCATGTCGCGGCGAGGGGCAAGTCTCATGGTTTTTCTCGAGTTGCGGCCGGAACCTGGGGTATATTCTCGAGTTACGACGGGGAGGGCCCGTCCAGACACGTGTTTGTTCAGCAACGTCAGGACTCCTGCCTAGATGCGAGGGATACCTCGGGATTCTCCTCTAGTCTTGGCATGGCAATTGGGACGCGTCTCCACGTGAGGCGGGAGACCAAGGGCCCCTTTCCACGTGCCACAGGGATCCTGGGACTCCTATCCACTTTCAAGAGGAGTCAGGCATCGACTCCATTGGAAGTATTGATCTCCGCGGACCTCTCCAGTTTCAAAGGATGTGAGGCCTCCGGTCGCTATGAGGCAGAGGACTAGGTCTTTCTCTGTGGTCTCCACAGGGGATTCAGACAACCCTTCGTCTTGGGAGGTGCAAGACGAGCCTGCATTAAATTCACTGCACGGATATCCGGCCTTACTTCGAGTCAGAGCATCTCCGTGTCCATTCCACTTGAGGCCACAAACTCAGGGTCCCTCTCACATACCTGTAGCTGAGAGAAGCCTCCTCTTGAGGTGCTTGTGGAAAGTTGGTATTCCTCTTGAGTTGAAGCCAGGGACGAAGCTCTCATCTCGAGTTGATTTGGGGTCCACGGAGCCCTTTCGTGTTGCTCCAGTGACCTCAGGATCCCTCTCGACTTGAGACAGTGATCTTGGGTTTTCTCTGGGGTGCCATCAAGGAAATCAAGGCTCCTTTCACGTTTGATGTGGAACACGGAATTGCTCTGCATGCAGTGCAGGGGAATCGGGCCTCATCTAGCCGCGAGGGGTAGGTCTCATGGAATTTCTCGAGTTGCGGCCGGAACCTGGGGTATATTCTCGAGTTACTATGGGGAGGGCCCTTCCAGACACGTGTTTGTTCAGCGAAGTCAGGACTCCTGCCTAGGTGCGAGGGACACCTCGGGATTCTCCTCGAGTCTTGGCATGGCAATTGGGACGCGTCTCCACCTGAGGCGGGAGACCCAGGGTCCCTTTCCACGTGCCACAGGGATCCTGGGACTCCTATCCATTTTGAAGAGGATTCAGGCATCGTCTCCTTTGGAAGCATTGATCTCCGTGGACCTCTCGAGTTTTCAAAGGATGTGAGGCCTCCGGTCGCGATGAGGCGGAGAACTAAGTCTTTGTCTGTGGTCTCCACAGGGGATTCAGACATCCCTTCGTCTTGGGAGATGCAAGACGAGCCTGCATTCAATTCTCTGCATGGATATCTGCCCTTACTTCGAGTCAGAGCATCTCGGTGTCCATTCCACTTGAGGCCACAAACTCAAGGTCCCTCTCACATACCTGTAACTGAGAGAGGCCTCCTCTTGAGGTGCTTGTGGAAAGTTGGTATTCCTCTTGAGTCGAAGCCAGGCACGAAGCTCTCCTCTCGAGTTGATTTGTGGTCCACGGAGCTCTTTCTTGTTGCTACAGTGACCTCAGGATCCCTCTAGACTTGAGACAGTGATCTTGGCTTTTCTTTGGAGTGCCATCAAGGAAATCAAGAATCTTTTCACGTTTGATGTGGAACACGGAATTGGTCTGCACGCAGTGCAGGGGAATCGGGCCTCATCTCAAGGCGAGGGGGAAGTCTCATGATGTTTCTCGAGTTGCGGCCGGAACCTGGGGTATATTCTCGAGTTACGACGGGGAGAGCCTTTCCAGACACGTGTTTGTTCTGCGACGTCAGGATTCCTGCCTAGGTGCGAGGGACACCTCGGCATTCTCCTCGAGTCTTGGCATGGCAATTAGGACAATTCTCCACGTGAGGCGGGAGACCCAGGGTCCCGTTCCACGTGCCACAGGGATTCTTGGACTCCTATCCATTTTCAAGAGGAGTCAGGCATCGTCTCCTTTACAAGCATTGATCTCCGCGGACCTCTCGAGTTTTCAAAGGATGTGACGCCTCCGGTCGTGATGAGGCGGAGAACTAGGTCTTTCTCTGTGGTCTCCACAGTGGATTCAGACATCCCTTCGTCTTGCGACATGCAAGACGAGCCTGCATTCAATTCACTGCAGGGATGTCCGGCCTTACTTCGAGTCAGAGCATCTCGGTGTCCATTCCACTTTAGGCCACAAACTCAGGGTCCCTCTCACATACCTGTAGCTGAGAGCAGCCTCCTCTTGAGGTGCTTGTGGAAAGTTGGTATTCCTCTTGAGTCGAAGCCAGGGACGAAGCTCTCATCTCGAGTTGATTTGGGGTTCACGGAGCCCTTTCGAGTTGCTACAGTGACCTCAGGATCCCTCTAGACTTGAGACAGTGATCTTGGGGTTTCTCTGGAGTGCCATCAAGGAAATCAAGGCTCCTTTCACGTTTGATGTGGAACACGGAATTGCTCTGCACGCAGTGCAGGGGAATCGGGCCTCATCTTGCGGCGAGGGGGAAGGCTCATGGTTTTTCTCGAGTTGCAGCCCGAACCTTGGGTATATTCTCGAGTTACGATGGGGAGGGCCCTTCCAGACACGTGTTTGTTCAGCGACGTCAGGACTCCTGCCTAGGTGCGAGGGACACCTCGGGATTCTCCTTGATCCTTGGCATGGCAATTGGGACGCGTCTCCAGTGAGGCGGAAGACCCAGGGTCCCTTTCCACGTGCCACAGGGATTCTGGGACTCCTATCCATTTTCAAGAGGAGTCAGGCATCGGCTCCTTAGGAAGCATTGATCTCCGCGGACCTCTCGAGTTTTCAAAGGATGTGATGCCTCCGGTCGCCATGAGAGGGAGAACTAGGTCTTTCTCTGTGGTCTCCACAGGGGATTCAGACATCCCTTCGTCTTGGGAGATGCAAGACGAGACTTCATTCAATTTACTGCAGGGATATCCGGCCATACTTCGAGTCAGAGCATCTCGGTGTCCATTCCGCTTGAGGCCACAAACTCAGGGACCCTCTCACATACATGTAGCTGAGAGAAGCCTCCTCTTGAAGTGCTTGTGGAAAGTTGGTATTCCTCTTGAGTCGAAGCCAGGGACGAAGCTCTCATCTCGAGTTGATTTGGGGTCCACGGAGCCCTTTCGTGTTGCTACAGTGACCTCAGGATCCCTCTAGAATTGAGACAGTGATCTTGGGTTTTCTCTGGAGTGCCATCAAGGAAATCAAGGCTCCTTTCACGTCTGATGTGGACACGGATTGCTCTGCACGCAGTGCAGGGGAATCGGGCCTCATCTCGCGACAAGGGTGATGTCTCATGGTTTTTCCGGAGTTTCGGCCGGAACCTGGGGTATATTCTCGAGTTACTATGGGGAGGGCCCTTCCAGACACGTGTTTGTTCAGCGACGTCAGGACTCCTGCCTAGGTGCGAGGGACACCTCGGGATTGTCCTCGAGTCTTGGCATGGCAATTGGGACGCGTCTCCACGTGAGGCGGGAGACCCAGGGTCCCTTTCCACGTGCCACAGGGATCCTGGGACTCCTATCCATTTTCAAGAGGAGTCAGGCATCGTCTCCATTGGAAGTATTGATCTCCGCGGACCTCTCCAGTTTCAAAGGATGTGAGGCCTCCGGTCTCGATGAGGCGGAGAACGAGGTCTTTCTCTGTGGTCTCCACAGGGGATTCAGACAACCCTTCGTCTTGGGAGATGCAAGACGAGCCTGCATTAAATTCACTGCAGGGATATCCGGCCTTACTTCGAGTCAGAGCATCTCCGTGTCCATTCCACTTGAGGCCACAAACTCAGGGTCCCTCTCACATACCTGTAGCTGAGAGAAGCCTCCTCTTGAGGTGCTTGTGGAAAGTTGGTATTCCCCTTGAGTTGAAGCCAGGGACGAAGCTCTCATCTCGAGTTGATTTGGGGTCCACGGAGCCCTTTCGCGTTGCTCCAGTGACCTCAGGATCCCTCTCGACTTGAGACAGTGATCTTGGGTTTTCTCTGGAGTACCATCAAGGAAATCAAGGCTCCTTTCACGTTTGATGTGGAACACGGAATTGCTCTGCACGCAGTGCAGGGGAATTGGGCCTCATCTAGCCGCGAGGGGTAGGTCTCATGGAATTTCTCGAGTTGCGGCCGGAACCTGGGGTATATTCTCGAGTTACTATGGGGAGGGCCCTTCCAGACACGTGTTTGTTCAGCGAAGTCAGGACTCCTGCCTAGGTGCGAGGGACACCTCGGGATTCTCCTCGAGTCTTGGCATGGCAATTGGGACGCGTCTCCACCTGAGGCGGGAGACCCAGGGTCCCTTTCCATGTGCCACAGGGATCCTGGGACTCCTATCCATTTTGAAGAGGATTCAGTTATCGTCTCCTTTGGAAGCATTGATCTCCGTGGACCTCTCGAGTTTTCAAAGGATGTGAGGCCTCCGGTCGCGATGAGGCGGAGAACTAAGTCTTTGTCTGTGGTCTCCACAGGGGATTCAGACATCCCTTCGTCTTGGGAGATGCAAGACGAGCCTGCATTCAATTCTCTGCATGGATATCTGCCCTTACTTCGAGTCAGAGCATCTCGGTGTCCATTCCACTTGAGGCCACAAACTCAAGGTCCCTCTCACATACCTGTAACTGAGAGAGGCCTCCTCTTGAGGTGCTTGTGGAAAGTTGGTATTCCTCTTGAGTCGAAGCCAGGGACGAAGCTCTCCTCTCGAGTTGATTTGTGGTCCACGGAGCTCTTTCTTGTTGCTACAGTGACCTCAGGATCCCTCTAGACTTGAGACAGTGATCTTGGCTTTTCTTTGGAGTGCCATCAAGGAAATCAAGAATCTTTTCACGTTTGATGTGGAACACGGAATTGGTCTGCACGCAGTGCAGGGGAATCGGGCCTCATCTCAAGGCGAGGGGGAAGTCTCATGATGTTTCTCGAGTTGCGGCCAGAACCTGGGGTATATTCTCGAGTTACGACGGGGAGGGCCTTTCCAGACACGTGTTTGTTCTGCGATGTCAGGATTCCTGCCTAGGTGCGAGGGACACCTCGGCATTCTCCTCGAGTCTTGGCATGGCAATTAGGACAAGTCTCCACGTGAGGCGGGAGACCCAGGGTCCCGTTCCACGTGCCACAGGGATTCTTGGACTCCTATCCATTTTCAAGAGGAGTCAGGCATCGTCTCCTTTACAAGCATTGATCTCCGCGGACCTCTCGAGTTTTCAAAGGATGTGACGCCTCCGGTCGTGATGAGGCGGAGAACTAGGTCTTTCTCTGTGGTCTCCACAGTGGATTCAGACATCCCTTCGTCTTGCGACATGCAAGACGAGCCTGCATTCAATTCACTGCAGGGATGTCCGGCCTTACTTCGAGTCAGAGCATCTCGGTGTCCATTCTACTTGAGGCCACAAACACAGGTTCCCTCTCACATACCTTTAGCTGAGAGAAGCCTCCTCTTGAGGTGCTCGTGGAAAGTTGGTATTCCTCTTGAGTCGAAGCCAGGGACGAAGCTCTCATCTCGAGTTGATTTGGATTCCACGGACCCCTTTCGTGTTGCTACAGTGACCTCAGGATCCCTCTCGACTTGAGACAGTGATCTTGGGGTTTCTCTGGAGTGCCATCAAGTAAATCAAGGCTCCTTTCACGTTTAATGTGGAACACGGAATTGCTCTGCCCGCAGTGCAGGGGAATCGGGCCTCATCTTACGGCGACTGGGAAGGCTCATGGTTTTTCTCGAGTTGCAGTCAGAACCTGGGGTATATTCTCGAGTTACGATGGGGAGGGCCCTTCCAGACACGTGTTTGTTCAGCGACGTCAGGACTCCTGCCTAGGTGCGAGGGACACCTCGGTATTCTCCTTGAGCCTTGGCCTGACAATTGGGACGCGTCTCCAGTGAGGCGCAAGACCCAGGGTCCCTTTCCACGTGCCACAGGGATTCTGGGACTCCTATCCATTTTCAAGAGGAGTCAGGCATCGTCTCCTTAGGAAGCATTGATCTCCGCGGACCTCTCGAGTTTTCAAAGTATTTGAGGCCTATTGTCGCGATGAGGCGGAGATCTAGGTCTTTGTCTGTGGTGTCCACAGGGGATTCAGACATCCCTTCGTCTTGGGAGAACCACGACGAGCCTGCATTCAATTCACTGCAGGGATATCCGGCCTTACATTGAGTCAGAGCATCTCGGTGTCCATTCCACTTGAGGCCACAAACTCAGGGTCCCTCTCACATACCTGTAGCTGAGAGAAACCTCCTCTTGAGGAGCTTGTGGAAAGTTGGTATTCCTCTTGAGTCGAAGCCAGGGACGAAGCTCTCATCTCGAGTTGATTTGGGGTGCACGGAGCCCTTTCGTGTTGCTACAGTGACCTCAGGATCCCTCTAGACTTGAGACAGTGATCTTGGCTTTTCTTTGGAGTGCCATCAAGGAAATCAAGAATCCTTTCACGTTTGATGTGGAACACGGAATTGGTCTGCACGCAGTGCAGGAGAATCGGGCCACATCTGAAGGCGAGGGGGAAGTCTTATGGTTTTTCTCGAGTTGCGGCCGGAACCTGGGGTATATTCCTGAGTTACGACGGGGAGGGCCCTTCCAGACAAGTGTTTGTTCAGCGACGTCAGGACTAGTGCCTAGGTGCGAGGAACACCTCGGGATTCTCCTCGAGTCTTGGCATGGCAATTAGGACATGTCTCCATGTGAGGCGGGAGACCCAGGTTTCCGTTCCACGTGCCACAGGGTTTCTTGGACTCCTATCCAATTTCAAGAGGAGTCAGGCATCGTCTCCTTAGGAAGCATTGATCTCCGCGGACCTCTCGAGTTTTCAAAGATGTGATGCCTCCGGTCGCCATGAGAGGGAGAACTAGGTCTTTCTCTGTGGTCTCCACAGGGGATTCAGACATCCCTTCGTCTTGGGAGATGCAAGACGAGACTTCATTCAATTCACTGCAGGGATATCCGGCCTTACTTCGAGTCAGAGCATCTCGGTGTCCATTCTACTTGAGGCCACAAACTCAGGGTCCCTCGCACATACCTGTAGCTGACAGAAACCGCCTCTTGAGGTGCATGTGGAAAGTTGGTATTCCTCTTGAGTCGAAGCCAGGGACTAAGCTCTCATCTCGACTTGATTTGGGGTCCACGGAGACCTTTCTTGTTGCTACAGTGACCTCAGGATCCCTCTAGACTTCAGACAGTGATCTTGGGTTTTCTCTGGAGTGCCATCAAGGAAATCAAGGCTCCTTTCACGTTTGATGTGGAACACGGAATTGCTCTGCATGCAGTGCAGGTAAATCGGGCCTCATCTCGTGGCGAGGGGGAAGTCTCATGGTTTTTCTCGAGTTGCGGCAGGAACCCGGGGTATATTCTCGAGTTACGACGGGGAGGGCCCTTCCAGACACGTGTTTGTTCAGTGACGTCAGGACTCCTGCCTAGGTGTGAGGGACACCTCGGGATTATCCTCGAGTCTTGGCATGGCAATTGGGACGCGTCTCCATGTGAGGCGGGAGACCCAGGTTCCCGTTCCACGTGCCACAGGGTTTCTTGGACTCCTATCCATTTTCAAGAGGAGTCAGGCATCGTCTCCTTAGGAAGCATTGATCTCCGCGGACCTCTCGAGTTTTCAAAGATGTGATGCCTCCGGTCGCCATGAGAGGGAGAACTATGTCTTTCTCTGTGGTATCCACAGGGTATTCAGACATCCCTTCGTCTTGGGAGATGCAAGACGAGCCTGCATTCAATTCACTGCAGGGATATCCAGCCTTACTTCGAGTCAGAGCTTCTCGGTGTCCATTCCACTTGAATCCCCAACTCAGGGCCCTCTCACATAACTTTATCTGAGAGAAGCCTCCTCTTGAGGTGCTTGTGGAAAGTTGCTATTCCTCTAGAGTCGAAGCCAATGAATAAGCTCTCATCACGAGTTGATTTGGGGTCCATGGACCCATTTCATGTTGCTACAGTGACCTCAGGATCCCTCTAGACTTGAGACAGTGATCTCGGGTTTTCTCTGGAGTGCCATCAAGGAAATCAAGGCTCCTTTCACGTTTGATGTGGAACACGGAATTGCTCTGCACGCAGTGCAGGGGAATCGGGCCTCATCTCGCGGCGAGGGGGAAGTCTCATGGTTTTTCTCGAGTTGCGGCCGGAACCTGGGGTATATTCTCGAGTTACGACGGGGAGGTCCGTTCCAGACACGTGTTTGTTCAGCGACGTCAGGACTCCTGCCTAGGTGCGAGGGACACCTCGGGATTCTCCTCGAGTCTTGGCATGGCAATTGGGACGCGTCTCCACGTGAGGCGGGAGATCCAGGGTCCCTTTCCATGTGCCACAGGGATCCTGGGACTCCTATCCATTTTCAAGAGGAGTCAGGCATCGTCTCCTTTGGAAGCATTGATCTCCGCGGACCTCTCGACTTCTCAAAGGATGTGAGGACTCACGTCGCGATGAGGCGGAGAACAATGTCTTTCTCTATGGTCTCCATAGGGGATTCATACATCCCTTCTTCTTAGGAGATGCAAGACGAGCCTGCATTCAATTCACTGCAGGGATATCCGGCCTTTATTCGAATCAGTGCATCTCGGTGTCCATTACATTTGAGGCCACACACTCAGGGTCCCTCTCACATAAATGTAGCTGAGAGAAACCTCATCTTGAGGTGCTTGTGGAAAGTTGGTATTCCTCTTGAGTCGAAGCCAGGGAGTAAGCTCTCATCTCGAGTTGATTTGGGGTCCACGGAGCTCATTCGTGTTGCTACAGTGACCTCAGGATCCCTCTAGACTTGAGACAGTGATCTTGGCTTTTCTCTGGAGTGCCATCAAGGAAATCAAGGCTCCTTTCACGTTTGATGTGGAACACGGAATTGCTCTGCACGCAGTGCAGGGGAATCGGGCCTCATCTCGCGGCGAGGGGGAATTCTCATGGTTTTTGTCGAGTTGCGGCCGGAACCTGGGGTATGTTCTCGAGTTACGACGGGGAGGGCCCTTCCAGACACCTGTTTGTTCAGCGACGTCAGGACTCCTGCCTAGGTGCGAGGCACAACTCGGGATTCTCCTCGAGTCTTGGCATGGCAATTGGGACGCGTCTCCACGTGAGGCGGGAGACCCAGGGTCCCTTTCCACGTGCCACAGGGATCCTGGGACCCCTATCCATTTTCAAGAGGAGTCAGGCATCGTCTCCTTTGGAAGCATTGATCTCCGCACACCTCTCGAGGTTTCAAAGGATGTGAGGCCTCAATTAGGGATGAGGCGGAGAACTAGGTCTTTCTCTGTGGTCTCCACAGTGGATTCAGACATCCCTTCCTCTTGGGAGATGCAAAACGAGCCTGCATTCAATTCACTGCAGGGATATCCGGCCTTACTTCGAGTCAGAGCATCACGCTATCCATTCGACTGGAGGCCACCAGCTCAGGGTCCCTCTCACATACCTGAAGGTGACAGAAGCCTCCTCTTGAGGTGCTTGTGGAAAGTTGGTATTCCTCTTGAGTCGAAGGCAGGGACGAAGCTCTCATCTCGAGTTGTTTGCAGCCTACGAAGCCCTTTCGTGTTGCTACAGTGACCTCAGGATCCCTCTAGAATTGAGACAGTGATCTTGGGTTTTCTCTGGAGTGCCATCAAGGTAATCAAGGCTCCTTTCACGTTTGATGTGGAACACGGAATTGCTTTGCTCGCAGTGCAGGGGAATCGGGCCTCATCTTGCCGCGAGGGGGAAGTCTCATGGTTTTTCTCGAGTTGCGGCCGGAACCTGGGGTATATTCTGGAGTTACGACGGGGAGGGCCCTTCCAGACACGTGTTTGTTCAGCGACGTCAGGACTCCTGCCTAGGTGCGAGGGACAACTCGGGATTCTCCTCGAGTCTTGGAATGGCAATTGGGACCCGTCTGCACGTGAGGCGGGAGACCCAGGGTCCCTTTCCACGTGCTACAGGGATCCTGGGACTCCTATCCATTTTCAAGAGGAGTCAGGCATCGTCTCCTTTGGAAGCCTTGATCTCCGTGGACCTCTCGAGTTTTCAAAGGATTAGAGGCCTCCGGTCGCGATGAGGCGGAGAACTAGGTTTTCTCTGTGGTCTCCACTGTGGATTCAGACATCCCTTCGTCTTGGGAGATGCAAGACGAGCCTGCATTCAATTCACAGCAGGGATATCCGGCCTTACTTCGAGTCAGAGCATCACAGTGTCCATTGCACTTGAGGCCACAAACTCAGGGTTTCTCTCACATACCTGTATCTCAGAGAAGCCTCCTCTTGAGGTGCTTGTGGAAAGTTGGTATTCCTCTAGAGTAGAAGCCACGGACGAAGCTCTCATCTCGAGTTGATTTGGGGTCCACGGAGCCCTTTCGTGTTGCTACAGTGACCTCAGGATCCCTCTCGACTTGAGACAGTGATCTTGGGTTTTCTCTGGGGTGCCATCAAGGAAATCAAGTCTCCTTTAACGTCTGATGTGGAACACGGAATTGCTCTGCACGCAGTGCAGGGGAATCGGGCCTCATCTTGCCGCGAGGGGGAAGTCTCATGGTTTTTCTCGAGTTGCGGCCGGAACCTGGGGTATATTCTGGAGTTACGACGGGGAGGGCCCTTCCAGACACGTGTTTGTTCAGCGACGTCAGGACTCCTGCCTAGGTGCGAGGGACACCTCGCGATTCTCCTCGAGTCTTGGCATGGCAATTGGGACGCGTCTCCACGTGAGGCGGGAGACCCAGTGTCCCTTTCCACGTGCCACAGGGATCCTGGGATTCCTATCCATTTTCAAGAGGAGTCAGGCATCGTCTCCTCTGGAAGCTTTGTTCTGCGTGGACCTCTCGAGTTTTCAAAGGATGTGAGGCATCCGGTCGCGATGAGGCCGAGAACTAGGTCTTTCTCTGTGGTCTCCACAGGGGATTCAGACATCCCTTCGTCTTGGGAGATGCAAGACGAGCCTGCATTCAATTCACTGCAGGGATATCCGGCCTTACTTTGAGTCAGAGCATCTCGGTGTCCATTCCACTTGAGGCCACAAACTCAGGGTCCCTCTCACATACCTGTAGCTGAGAGAAGCCTCCTCTTGAGGTGCTTGTGGAAAGTTGGTATTCCTCTTGAGTCGAAGCCAGGGACAAGCTCTCATCTCGAGTTGATTTGGGGTCCACGGAGCCCTTTCGTGTTGCTCCAGTGACCTCAGGATCCCTCTAGACTTGAGACAGTGATCTTGGGGTTTCTCTGGAGTGCATCAAGGAAATCTAGGCTCCTTTCACTTTTGATGTGGAACACGGAATTGCTCTGCACGCAGTGCAGGGGAATCGGGCCTCATCTCGCGGCGAGGGGGAAGTCTCATGGTTTTTCTCGAGTTGCGGCCGTAACCTGGGGTATATTCTCGAGTTACGACGGGGAGGGCCCTTCCAGACACGTGTTTGTTCAGCGACGTCAGGACTCCTGCCTAGGTGCTAGGGACACCTCGGGATTCTCCTCGAGTCTTGGCATGGCAATTGGGACGCGTCTCCACGTGAGGCGGGAGACCCAGGTTCCCTTTCCACGTGCCACAGGGATCCTGGGACTCCTATCCATTTTCAAGAGGAGTCAGGCATCGTCTCCTTTGGAAGCATTGATCTCCACGGACCTCTCGAGTTTTCAAAGGATGTGAGGCCTCCGGTCGCGTTGAGTCGGACGACTAGGTCTTTCTCTGTGGTCTCCACAGGGGAATAAGACATCCCTTTGTCTTGGGAGATGCAAGACGAGCCTGCATTCAATTCACTGCAGGCATATCCGGCCTTACTTCGAGTCAGAGCATCTCGGTGTCCATTCCACTTGAGGCCACAAACTCATGGTCCCTCTCACATACCTGTAGCTGAGAGAAGCCTCCTCTTGAGGTGCTTGTGGAAAGTTGGTATTCCTCTTGAGTCGAAGCCAGGGACTAAGCTCTCATCTCGAGTTGATTTGGGGTCCACGGAGCCCTTTCTTGTTGCTCCAGTGACCTCAGGATCCCTCTAGACTTCAGACAGTGATCTTGGGTTTTCTCTGGAGTGCCATCAAGGAAATCAAGGCTCCTTTCACGTTTGATTTGGAACACGGAATTGCTCTGCACGCAGTGCAGGGGAATTGGGCCTCATCTCGCGGCGAGCTGGAAGTCTCATGGTTTTTCTCGAGTTGCGGCCGGAACCTGGGGTATATTCTCGAGTTACGACGGGGAGGGCACTTCCAGACACGTGTTTGTTCAGCGACGTCAGGACTCCTGCCTAGGTGCGAGGGACACCTCGGGATTCTCCTCGAGTCTTGGCATGGCAATTGGGACCCGTCTCCACGTGAGGTGCGAGACCCAGTGTCCCTTTCCACGTGCCACAGGGATTCTGGGACTTCTATCCATTTGCAAGAGGAGTCAGGCATCGTCTCCTTTGGCAGCATTGATCTGAGCGAACCTCTCGAGTTTTCAAAGGATGTGAGGCCTCCGTTCGCGTTGAGGCGGAGGACTAGGTCTTTCTCTGTGGTCTCCACAGGGGATTCAGACATCCCTTTGTCTTGGGAGATGCAAGACGAGCCTGCATTCAATTCACTGCAGGGATATCCGGCCTTACTTCAAGTCAGAGCATCTCGGTGTCTATTCCACTTGAGGCCACAAACTCAGGGTCCCTCTCACGTACCTGTAGCTGAGAGAAGCCTCCTCTTGAGGTGCTTGTGGAAAGTTGGTATTCCTCTTGAGTCGAAGCCAGGGACTAAACTCTCATCTCGAGTTGATTTGGGGACCACGGAGCCCTTTCGTGTTGCTACAGTGACCTCAGGATCCCTCTAGACTTCAGACAGTGATCTTCGGTTTTCTCTGGAGTGCCATCAAGGAAATCAAGGCTCCTTTCACGTTTGATGTGGAACACGGAATTGCTCTGCACGCAGTGCAGGGGAATCGGGTCTCATCTCGTGGCGAGGGGGAAGTCTCATTGTTTTTCTCGAGTTGCAGCCGGAACCTGGGGTATATTCTCGAGTTACGACGGGGAGGGCCCTTCCAGACACGTGTTTGTTCAGCGAAGTCAGGACTCCTGCCTAAGTGCGAGGGACACCTCGGGATTCTCCTCGAGTCTTGGTATGGCAATTGGGACGCGTCTCCACGTGAGGCGGGAGACCCAGTGTCCCTTTCCACGTGCCACAGGGATCCTGGGACTCCTATCCATTTTCAAGAGGAGTCAGGCATCGTCTCCTTTGGAAGCATTGATCTCCGCGGACCTCTCGAGTTTTCAAAAGATGTGAGGCCTCCGGTCGCGATGAGGCGGAAAACTAGGTCTTTCTCAGTGGTCTCCACAGGGCATTCAGACATCCCTTCGTCTTGGGAGATGCAAGACGTGCCTGCATTCAATTCACTGCAGGGATATCCGGCCTTACTTCGAGTCAGAGCATCTCCGTGTCCATTCCACTTGAGGCCACAAACTCAGGGTCCCTCTCACATACCTGTAGCTGAGAGAAGCCTCCTCTTGAGGTGCTTGTGGAAAGTTGGTATTCCTCTTGAGTCGAAGCCAGGGACTACGCTCTCATCTCGAGTTGATTTGGGGTCCACGGAGCCCTTTCCTGTTGCTACAGTGACCTCAGGATCCCTCTAGACTTCAGACAGCGATCTTGGGTTTTCTCTGGAGTGCCATCAAGGAAATCAAGGCTCCTTTCACGTTTGACGTGGAACACGGAATTGCTCTGCATGCAGTGCAGGGGAATCGGGCCTCATCTCGCGGCGAGGGGGAAGTCTCATGGTTTTTCTCGAGTTCCGGCCGGAACCTGGGGTATGTTCTCGAGTTACGACAGGGAGGGCCCTTCCAGACACGTGTTTGTTCAGCGAAGTCAGGACTCCTGCCTAGGTGTGAGGCACAACTCGGGATTCTCCTCGAATCTTGGCATGGCAATTGGGACGCATCTCCACGTGAGGCGGGAGACCCAGGGTCCCTTTCCACGTGCCACAGGGATCCTGGGACTCCTATCCATTTTCAAGAGGAGTCAGGCATCGTCTCCTTTGGAAGCATTGATCTCCGCGGACCTCTCGAGTTTTCAAAGGATGTGATGCCTCCGGTCGTGATGTGGCGGACTACTAGGTCTTTCTCTGTGGTCTCCACAGGGGATTCAGACATCCCTTCGTCTTGGGAGATGCAAGACGAGCCTGCATTCACTTCACTGCCGGGATATCCGGCCTTACTTCGAGTCAGAGCATCTCGGTGTCCATTCCACTTGAGGCCACAAACTCAGGGTCCCTCTCACATACCTGTAGCTGAGAGAAGCCTCCTCTTGAGGTGCTTGTGGAAAGGTGCTATTCCTCTTGAGTCGAAGCCAGGGACGAAGCTCTCATCTCTAGTTGATTTGGGGTCCACGGAGCCCTTTCGTGTTGCTACAGTGACCTCAGGATCCCTCTAGACTTGAGACAGTGATCTTGGGTTTTCTCTGGAGTGCCATCAAGGAAATCAAGGCTCCTTTCACGTTTGATGTGGAACACGGAATTGCTCTGCACGCAGTGCAGGGGAATCGGGCCTCATCTCGCGGCGAGGGGGAAGGCTCAAGGTTTTTCTCGAGTTGCGCCGGAACCTGGGGTATATTCTCGAGTTGCGACGGGGAGGACCCTTCCAGACACGTGTTTGTTCAGCGACGTGAGGACTCCTGCCTAGGTGCGAGGGACAACTCGGGATTCTCCTCGAGTCTTGGCATGGCAATTGGGACGCGTCTCCACGTGAGGCGGGAGACCCAGGGTCCCTTTCCACGTGCCACACGGATCCTGGGACTCCTATCCATTTTCAAGAGGAGTCAGGCATCGTCTCCTTTGGAAGCCTTGATCTCCGCGGACCTCTCGAGTTTTCAAAGGATTAGAGGCCTCCGGTCGCGATGAGGCGGAGAACTAGGTTTTCTCTGTGGTCTCCACAGTGGATTCAGACATCCCTTCGTCTTGGGAGATGCAAGACGAGCCTGCATTGAATTCACAGCAGGGATATCCGGCCTTACTTCGAGTCAGAGCATCACAGTGTCCATTGCACTTGAGGCCACAAACTCAGGGTTTCTCTCACATACCTGTATCTCAGAGAAGCCTCCTCTTGAGGTGCTTGTGGAAAGTTGGTATTCCTCTAGAGTAGAAGCCAGGGCCGAAGCTCTCATCTCGAGTTGATTTAGGGTCCATGGAGCCCTTTCCTGTTGCTCCAGTGACCTCAGGATCCCTCTAGCCTTGAGACAGTGATCTTGGATTTTCTCTGGAGTGCCATCAAGGAAATCAAGGCTCCTTTCACGTTTGATGTGGAACACGGAATTGCTCTGCACGCAGTGCAGGGGAATCGGGCCTCATCTCACGGCGAGGGGGAAGTCTCATGGTTTTTCTCGAGTTGCGGCCGGAACCTGGGGTATATTCTCGAGTTACGACGGGGAGGGCCCTTCCAGACACGTGTTTGTTCAGCGACGTCAGGACCCCTGCCTAGGTTCGAGGGACACCTCGGGATTCTCCTCGAGTTTTGGCATGGCAATTGGGACGCGTCTCCACGTGAGGCGGGAGACCCAGGGTCCCTTTCCACGTGCCACAGGGATCCTGGGACTCCTATCCATTTTCAACATGAGTCAGGCATCGTCTCCTTTGGAATCATTGATCTCCGCGGACCTCTCGAGTTTTCAAAGGATGTGAGGCCTCTGGTCGCGAGGAGGCGGAGAACTATGTCTTTCTCTGTGGTCTCCACAGGGGAATCAGACATCCCTTCGTCTTGGGAGATGCAAGACGAGCCTGCATTTAATTCACTGCAGGGATATCTGGCCTTACTTCGAGTCAGAGAATCTCGGTGTCCATTCCACTTGAGGCCACAAACTCAGGGTCCCTCTCACATACCTGTAGCTGAGAGAAGCCTCCTCTTGAGGTGCTTGTGGAAAGTTGGTATTCCCCTTGAGTCGAAGCCAGGGACTAAGCTCTCATCTCGAGTTGATTTACGGTCCATGGAGCCCTTTCCTGTTGCTCCAGTGACCTCAGGATCCCTCTAGAATTGAGACAGTGATCTTGGGTTTCTCTGGAATGCCATCAAGGAAATCAAGGCTCCTTTCACGTTTGATGTGGAACACGGAATTGCTCTGCACGCTGTGCAGGGGAATCGGGCCTCATCTCGCGGGGAGGGGGAAGTCTCATGGTTTTTCTCGAGTTGCGGCCGGAACCTGGGGTACATTCTAAAGTTACTACGGGGAGGGCCCTTCCAGACACGTGTTTGTTCAGCGAAGTCAAGACTCCTGCCTAGGTGCGAGGGACACCTCGGGATACTCGTCGAGTCTTGGCATGGCAATTGGGACGGGTCTCCACGTGAGGCGGAAGACCCAGTGTCTCTTTCCACGTGCCAAAGGGATCCTGAGACTCCTATCCATTTTCAAGAAGAGACAGGCATCGTCTCCTTTGGAAGCATTGATCTCCGCGGACCTCTCGAGTTTTCAAAGGATGTGAGGCCTTCGGTCGCGATGAGGCGGAGAACTAGGTCTTTCTCTGTGGTCTCCACAGGGGATTCAGACATCACTTCGTCTTGGGAGATGCAAGACGAGCCTGCATTCAATTCACTGCAGGGATATCCGGCCTTACTTCACGTCAGAGCATCTCGGTGTCCATTCCACTTGAGGCCACAAACTCAGGGTCCCTCTCACATACCTGCAGCTGAGAGAAGCCTCCTCTTGAGGTGCTTGTGTAACGTTGGTATTCCTCTTGAGTTGAAGCCAGGGACTAAGCTCTCATCTCGAGTTGATTTGGGGTCCTTGGAGCCCTTTCCTGTTGCTACAGTGTCCTCAGGATCCCTCTAGACTTGAGACAGTGATCTTGGGTTTTCTCAGGAGTGCCATCAATAAAAGCAGGGCTCCTTTCACGTTTGATGTCAATCACGGAATTGTGCTGCACGCAGTGCAGGGGAATCGGGCCTCATCTCGCGGCGAGGGGTAAGTCTCATGGTTTTTCTCTAGTTGCGGCCGGAACCTGGGGTATATTCTCGAGTTATGAAGGGGAGGGCCCTTCCAGACACGTGTTTGTTCAGCGACGTCAGGACTCCTGCCTAGGTGCGAGGGAGACCTTGGGATTCTCCTCGAGTTTTGGCATGGCAATTGGGACGCATCTCCACGAGAGGCGGAAGACCCAGTGTCCCTTTCCACGTGCCACAGGGATCCTGGGACTCCTATCCATTTTCAAGAGGAGTCAGGCATCGTCTCCTTTGGAAGCATTGATCTCCGCGGACCTCTCGAGTTTTCAAAGGATGTGAGGCCTCCGGTCGCGATGAGGCGGAGAACTAGGTTTTTCTCTGTGGTCTCCACAGGGGATTCAGACATCCCTTCGTCTTGGGAGATGCAAGGCGAGCCTGCATTCAATTCACTGCAGGGATATCCGGCCTTACTTCGAGTCAGAGCATCTCCGTGTCCATTCCACTTGAGGCCACAAACTCAGGGTCCCTCTCACATACCTGTAGCTGAGAGAAGCCTCCTCTTGAGGTGCTTGTGGAAAGGTGCTATTCCTCTTGAGTAGAAGCCAGGGACGAAGCTCTCATCTCGAGTTGATTTGGGGTCCACGGAGCCCTTTCGTGTTGCTACAGTGACCTCAGGATCCCTCTAGACTTGAGACAGTGATCTTGGGTTTTCTTTGGAGTGCCATCAAGGAAATCAAGTCTAGTTTTACGTCTGATGTGGAACACGGAATTGCTCTGCACGCAGTGCAGGGGAATCGGGCCTCATCTTGCGGCGAGGGGGAAGTCTCATGGTTTTTCTCGAGAAGCGGCTGGAACCTGGGGAATATTCTCGAGTTGCGACGGGGAGGACCCTTCCAGACACGTGTTTGTTCAGCGACGTGAGGACTCCTGCCTAGGTGCGAGGGACAACTCGGGATTCTCCTCGAGTCTTGGCATGGCAATTGGGACGCGTCTCCACGTGAGGCGGGAGACCCAGGGTCCCTTTCCACGTGCCACACGGATCCTGGGACTCCTATCCATTTTCAAGAGGAGTCAGGCATCGTCTCCTTTGGAAGCCTTGATCTCCGCGGACCTCTCGAGTTTTCAAAGGATTAGAGGCCTCCGGTCGCGATGAGGCGGAGAACTAGGTTTTCTCTGTGGTCTCCACAGTGGATTCAGACATCCCTTCGTCTTGGGAGATGCAAGACGAGCCTGCATTGAATTCACAGCAGGGATATCCGGCCTTACTTCGAGTCAGAGCATCACAGTGTCCATTGCACTTGAGGCCACAAACTCAGGGTTTCTCTCACATACCTGTATCTCAGAGAAGCCTCCTCTTGAGGTGCTTGTGGAAAGTTGGTATTCCTCTAGAGTAGAAGCCAGGGCCGAAGCTCTCATCTCGAGTTGATTTAGGGTCCATGGAGCCCTTTCCTGTTGCTCCAGTGACCTCAGGATCCCTCTAGCCTTGAGACAGTGATCTTGGATTTTCTCTGGAGTGCCATCAAGGAAATCAAGGCTCCTTTCACGTTTGATGTGGAACACGGAATTGCTCTGCACGCAGTGCAGGGGAATCGGGCCTCATCTCACGGCGAGGGGGAAGTCTCATGGTTTTTCTCGAGTTGCGGCCGGAACCTGGGGTATATTCTCGAGTTACGACGAGGAGGGCCCTTCCAGACACGTGTTTGTTCAGCGACGTCAGGACCCCTGCCTAGGTTCGAGGGACACCTCGGGATTCTCCTCGAGTTTTGGCATGGCAATTGGGACGCGTCTCCACGTGAGGCGGGAGACCCAGGGTCCCTTTCCACGTGCCACAGGGATCCTGGGACTCCTATCCATTTTCAACATGAGTCAGGCATCGTCTCCTTTGGAATCATTGATCTCCGCGGACCTATCGAGTTTTCAAAGGATGTGAGGCCTCTGGTCGCGAGGAGGCGGAGAACTATGTCTTTCTCTGTGGTCTCCACAGGGGAATCAGACATCCCTTCGTCTTGGGAGATGCAAGACGAGCCTGCATTTAATTCACTGCAGGGATATCTGGCCTTACTTCGAGTCAGAGAATCTCGGTGTCCATTCCACTTGAGGCCACAAACTCAGGGTCCCTCTCACATACCTGTAGCTGAGAGAAGCCTCCTCTTGAGGTGCTTGTGGAAAGTTGGTATTCCCCTTGAGTCGAAGCCAGGGACTAAGCTCTCATCTCGAGTTGATTTACGGTCCATGGAGCCCTTTCCTGTTGCTCCAGTGACCTCAGGATCCCTCTAGAATTGAGACAGTGATCTTGGGTTTCTCTGGAATGCCATCAAGGAAATCAAGGCTCCTTTCACGTTTGATGTGGAACACGGAATTGCTCTGCACGCTGTGCAGGGGAATCGGGCCTCATCTCGCGGGGAGGGGGAAGTCTCATGGTTTTTCTCGAGTTGCGGCCGGAACCTGGGGTACATTCTAAAGTTACTACGGGGAGGGCCCTTCCAGACACGTGTTTGTTCAGCGAAGTCAGGACTCCTGCCTAGGTGCGAGGGACACCTCGGGATACTCGTCGAGTCTTGGCATGGCAATTGGGACGGGTCTCCACGTGAGGCGGAAGACCCAGTGTCTCTTTCCACGTGCCAAAGGGATCCTGAGACTCCTATCCATTTTCAAGAAGAGACAGGCATCGTCTCCTTTGGAAGCATTGATCTCCGCGGACCTCTCGAGTTTTCAAAGGATGTGAGGCCTTCGGTCGCGATGAGGCGGAGAACTAGGTCTTTCTCTGTGGTCTCCACAGGGGATTCAGACATCACTTCGTCTTGGGAGATGCAAGACGAGCCTGCATTCAATTCACTGCAGGGATATCCGGCCTTACTTCACGTCAGAGCATCTCGGTGTCCATTCCACTTGAGGCCACAAACTCAGGGTCCCTCTCACATACCTGCAGCTGAGAGAAGCCTCCTCTTGAGGTGCTTGTGTAAAGTTGGTATTCCTCTTGAGATGAAGCCAGGGACTAAGCTCTCATCTCGAGTTGATTTGGGGTCCTTGGAGCCCTTTCCTGTTGCTACAGTGTCCTCAGGATCCCTCTAGACTTGAGACAGTGATCTTGGGTTTTCTCAGGAGTGCCATCAATAAAAGCAGGGCTCCTTTCACGTTTGATGTCAATCACGGAATTGTGCTGCACGCAGTGCAGGGGAATCGGGCCTCATCTCGCGGCGAGGGGTAAGTCTCATGGTTTTTCTCTACTTGCGGCCGGAACCTGGGGTATATTCTCGAGTTATGAAGGGGAGGGCCCTTCCAGACACGTGTTTGTTCAGCGACGTCAGGACTCCTGCCTAGGTGCGAGGGAGACCTTGGGATTCTCCTCGAGTTTTGGCATGGCAATTGGGACGCATCTCCACGAGAGGCGGAAGACCCAGTGTCCCTTTCCACGTGCCACAGGGATCCTGGGACTCCTATCCATTTTCAAGAGGAGTCAGGCATCGTCTCCTTTGGAAGCATTGATCTCCGCGGACCTCTCGAGTTTTCAAAGGATGTGAGGCCTCCGGTCGCGATGAGGCGGAGAACTAGGTTTTTCTCTGTGGTCTCCACAGGGGATTCAGACCTCCCTTCGTCTTGGGAGATGCAAGGCGAGCCTGCATTCAATTCACTGCAGGGATATCCGGCCTTACTTCGAGTCAGAGCATCTCCGTGTCCATTCCACTTGAGGCCACAAACTCAGGGTCCCTCTCACATACCTGTAGCTGAGAGAAGCCTCCTCTTGAGGTGCTTGTGGAAAGGTGCTATTCCTCTTGAGTAGAAGCCAGGGACGAAGCTCTCATCTCGAGTTGATTTGGGGTCCACGGAGCCCTTTCGTGTTGCTACAGTGACCTCAGGATCCCTCTAGACTTGAGACAGTGATCTTGGGTTTTCTTTGGAGTGCCATCAAGGAAATCAAGTCTAGTTTTACGTCTGATGTGGAACACGGAATTGCTCTGCACGCAGTGCAGGGGAATCGGGCCTCATCTTGCGGCGAGGGGGAAGTCTCATGGTTTTTCTCGAGAAGCGGCTGGAACCTGGGGAATATTCTCGAGTTACGACGGGGAGGGCCCTTCCAGACACGTGTTTGTTCAGCGACGTCAGGACTCCTGCCTAGGTGCGAGGGACACCTCGGTATTCTCCTCGAGTCTTGGCATGGCAATTGGGACGCGTCTCCACGTGAGGCGGGAGACCCAGGGTCCCTTTCCACGTGCCACAGGGATCCTGGGACTCCTATCCATTTTCAAGAGGAGTCAGGCATCGTCTCCTTTGGAAGCATTGATCTCCGCGGACCTCTCGAGTTTTCAAAGGATGTGAGGCCTCCGGTCGCGATGAGGCGGAGAACTAGGTCTTTCTCTGTGGTCTCTACAGGGGATTCAGACATCCCTTCGTCTTGGGAGATGCAAGGCGAGCCTGCATTCATTTCACTGCAGGGATATCCGGCCTTACTTCGAGTCAGAGCATCTCCGTGTCCATTCCACTTGAGGCCAAAAACTCAGGGTCCCTCTCACATACTTGTAGCTGAGAGAAGCCTCCTCTTGAGGTGCTTGTGGAAAGTTGGTATTCCTCTTGAGTCGAAGCCAGGGACTAAGCTCTCATCTCGAGTTGACTTGGGGTCCACGGAGCCCTTTCGTGTTGCTCCAGTGACCTCAGGATCCGTCTAGACTTGAGACAGTGATCTTGGGTTTTCTCTGGAGTGCCATCAAGGAAATCAAGGCTCCTTTCACGTTTGATGTGGAACACGGAATTGCTCTGCACGCAGTGCAGGGGAATCGGGCCTCATCTCGCGGCGAGGGGGATCTCTCATGGTTTTTCTCGAGTTGCGGCTGGAACCTGGGGTATATTCTCGAGTTACTACGGGGAGGGCCCTTCCAGACACGTGTTTGTTCAGCGACGTCAGGACTCCTGCCTAGGTGCGAGGGACACCTCGGGATTCTCCTCGAGACTTGGCATGGCAATTGGGACGCGTCTTCATGTGAGACGGGAGACACAGGGTCCCTTTCGACGTGCCACAGGGATCCTGGGACTCCTATCCATTTTCAAGAGTACTCAGGCATCGTCTCCTTTGGAAGCATTGATCTCCGCGGACCTCTCGAGTTTTCAAAGGATGTGAGGCCTCCGGTCGCGATGAGGCGGAGATCTAGGTCTTTCTCTGTGGTCTCCACGGGGGATTCAGATATCCCTTCCTCTTGGGAGATGCAAGACGAGCCTGCATTCAATTCACTGCAGGGATATCCGGCCTTACTTCGAGTCAGAGCATCTCGGAGTCCATTCCACTTGAGCCCACAAACTCAGGGTCCCTCTCACATACCTGTAGCTGAGAGAAGCCTCCTCTTGAGGTGCTTGTGGAAAGTTGGTATTCCTCTTCAGTCGAAGCGAGGAACTAAGCTCTAATCTCGAGTTGATTTGGGGTCCGCGGAGCCCTTTCGTGTTGCTACAGTGACGTCAGGATCCCTCTAGACTTGAGACAGTGATCTTGGGTTTTCTCTGTAGTGCCATCAAGGAAATCAAGTCTCCTTTCACGTTTGTTGTGGAACATGGAATTGCTCTGCACGCAGTGCAGGGGAATCGGGCCTCATCTCGCTGCGAGGGGGAAGTCTCATGGTTTTTCTCGAGTTGCGGCTGGAACCTGGGGTATATTCTCGAGTTAAGACGGGGAGGGCCCTTCCAGATACGTGTTTGTTCAGCGACGTCAGGACTCCTGCCTAGGTGCGAGGGACACCTCGGAATTCTCCTCGAGTCTTGGCATGGCAATTGGGACGCATCTCCACGTGAGGCGGGAGACCCAGGATCCCTTTCCACGTGCCACAGGGATCCTGGGACTCCTATCCATTTCAAAAGGTGTCAGGCATCGTCTCCTTTGGAAACATTGATCTGCGCGGACCGCTCGAGTTTTCAAAGGATGTGAGGCCTCCGGTCGCGATGAGGCGGAGGACTAGGTCTTTCTCTGTGGTCTCCACAGGGGATTCAGACATCCCTCCATCTGGGAGATGCAAGACGAGCCTGCATTCAACTCACTGCAGCGATATCCGGCCTGACTTCGAGTCAGAGCATCTCGGTGTCCATTCCACTTGAGGCCACAAACTCAGGGTCTCTCTCACATACCTGTAGCTGAGAGAAGCCTCCTCTTGAGGTGCTTGTGGAAAGTTGGTATTCCTCTTGAGTCGAAGCCAGGGACTAAGCTCTCATCTCGAGTCGATTTGGGGTCCACGGAGCCCTTTCGTGTTGCTCCAGTGACCTCAGGATCCCTCTAGACTTGAGACAGTGATCTTGGGTTTTCTCTGGAGTGCCATCAAGGAAATCAAGGCTCCTTTCACGTTTGAAGTGGAACACGGAATTGCTCTCCACGCAGTGCAGGGGAATCGGGCCTCATCTTGCGGCGAGGGGGAAGTCTCATGGTTTTTCAAGAGTTGCGGCCGGAACCTGGGGTATATTCTCGAGTTACGACGGGGAGGTTCCTTCCAGACACGTCTTTGTTCAGCGACGTCAGGACTCGGGCCTAGGTGCGAGGGACACCTAGAGATTCTCCTCGAGTCTTGGCATGGCAATTGGGACGCGTCTCCACGTGAGGCGGGAGACCCAGGGTCCCTTTCCACGTGCCACAGGGATTCTGGGACTCCTATCCATTTCAAGAGGAGTCAGGCATCGTCTCCTTTGGAAGCATTGATCTGCGCGGACCGCTCGAGTTTTCAAAGGATGTGATGCCTCCGGTCGTGATGAGGCGGACTACTAGGTCTTTCTCTGTGGTCTCCACAGGGGATTCAGACATCCCTTCGTCTTGGGAGATGCAAGACGAGCCTGCATTCACTTCACTGCCGGGATATCCGGCCTTACTTCGAGTCAGAGCATCTCGGTGTCCATTCCACTTGAGGCCACAAACTCAGGGTCCCTCTCACATACCTGTAGCTGAGAGAAGCCTCCTCTTGAGGTGCTTGTGGAAAGGTGCTATTCCTCTTGAGTCGAAGCCAGGGACGAAGCTCTCATCTCTAGTTGATTTGGGGTCCACGGAGCCCATTCGTGTTGCTACAGTGACCTCAGGATCCCTCTAGACTTGAGACAGTGATCTTGGGTTTTCTCTGGAGTGCCATCAAGGAAATCAAGGCTCCTTTCACGTTTGATGTGGAACACGGAATTGCTCTCCACGCAGTGCAGGGGAATCGGGCCTCATCTCGCGGCGAGGGGGAAGGCTCAAGGTTTTTCTCGAGTTGCGCCGGAACCTGGGGTATATTCTCGAGTTGCGACGGGGAGGACCCTTCCAGACACGTGTTTGTTCAGCGACGTGAGGACTCCTGCCTAGGTGCGAGGGACAACTCGGGATTCTCCTCGAGTCTTGGCATGGCAATTGGGACGCGTCTCCACGTGAGGCGGGAGACCCAGGGTCCCTTTCCACGTGCCACACGGATCCTGGGACTCCTATCCATTTTCAAGAGGAGTCAGGCATCGTCTCCTTTGGAAGCCTTGATCTCCGCGGACCTCTCGAGTTTTCAAAGGATTAGAGGCCTCCGGTCGCGATGAGGCGGAGAACTAGGTTTTCTCTGTGGTCTCCACAGTGGATTCAGACATCCCTTCGTCTTGGGAGATGCAAGACGAGCCTGCATTCAATTCACAGCAGGGATATCCGGCCTTACTTCGAGTCAGAGCATCACAGTGTCCATTGCACTTGAGGCCACAAACTCAGGGTTTCTCTCACATACCTGTATCTCAGAGAAGCCTCCTCTTGAGGTGCTTGTGGAAAGTTGGTATTCCTCTAGAGTAGAAGCCAGGGCCGAAGCTCTCATCTCGAGTTGATTTAGGGTCCATGGAGCCCTTTCCTGTTGCTCCAGTGACCTCAGGATCCCTCTAGCCTTGAGACAGTGATCTTGGATTTTCTCTGGAGTGCCATCAAGGAAATCAAGGCTCCTTTCACGTTTGATGTGGAACACGGAATTGCTCTGCATGCAGTGCAGGGGAATCGGGCCTCATCTCGCGGCGAGATGGAAATCTCATGGTTTTTCTCGAGTTGCGGCCGGAACCTGATTTATATTTTCGAGTTACGACGGGGAGGGCCCTTCCAGAAACGTGTTTGTTCAGCGACGTCAAGACTCCTGCGTCGGTGCGAGGGACACCTCGGGATTCTCCTCGAGTCTTGGCATGGCAATTGGGACGCGTCTCCACGTGAGGCGGGAGACCCAGGGTCCCTTTCCATGTGCCACAGGGATCCTGGGACTCCTATCCATTTTCAAGAGGAGTCAGGCATCGTCTCCTTTGGAAGCATTGATCTCCGCACACCTCTCGAGTTCTCAGAGGATGTGAGGCCTCAATTCGGGATGAGGCGGAGAACTAGGTCTTTCTCTGTGGTCTCCACAGTGGATTCAGACATCCCTTCCTCTTGGGAGATGCAAAACGAGCCTGCATTCAATTCACTGCAGGGATATCCGGCCTTACTTCGAGTCAGAGCATCACGCTATCCATTCGACTTGAGGCCACCAGCTCAGGGTCCCTCTCACATACTTGAAGGTGACAGAAGCCTCCTCTTGAGGTGCTTGTGGAAATTTGGTATTCCTCTTGAGTCGAAGGCAGGGACGAAGCTCTCATCTCGAGTTGTTTGCGGCACACGAAGCCCTTTCGTGTTGCTACAGTGACCTCAGGATCCCTCTAGACTTGAGACAGTGATTTGGGTTTTCTCTGGAGTGCCATCAAGGAAATCAAGGCTCCTTTCACGTTTGATGTGGAACACGGAATTGCTCTGCATGCAGTGCAGGGGAATCGGGCCTCATCTCGCGGCGAGATGGAAATCTCATGGTTTTTCTCGAGTTGCGGCCGGAACCTGGGGTATATTCTCGAGTTACGACGGGGAGGGCCCTTCCAGACACGTGTTTGTTCAGCGACGTCAGGACTCCTGCCTAGGTGCGAGGGACACCTCGGGATTCTCCTCGAGTCTTGGCATGGCAATTGGGACACGTCTCCACGTGAGGCGGGAGACCCAGGGTCCCTTTCCACATGCCACAGGGATCCTGGGACTCCTATCCATTTTCAAGAGGAGTCAGGCATCGTCTCCTTTGGAAGCATTGATCTCTGCGGACCTCTCGAGTTTTCAAAGGATGTGTGGCCTCCGGTCGCGATGAGGCGGAGAACTAGTTCTTTCTCTGTGGTCTCCACAGGGGATTCAGACATCCCTTCGTCTTGGGAGATGCAAGACGAGCCTGCATTCAATTCACTGCTGGGATATCCGGCCTTACTTCGAGTCAGAGCATCTCGGTGTCCATTCCACTTGAGGCCACAAACTCAGGGTCCCTCTCACATACCTGTAGCTGAGAGAAGCCTCCTCTTGAGGTGCTTGTGGAAAGTGGGTATTCCTCTTGAGTCGAAGCCAGGGGCTAAGCTCTCATCTCGAGTTGATTTGGGGTCCACGGAGCCCTTTCGTGTTGCTCCAGTGACCTCAGGTTCCCTCTAGACTTGAGACTGTGATCTTGGGTTTTGTCTGGAGTGCCATCAAGGAAATCAAGGCTCCTTTCACGTTTGATGTGGAACACGGAATTGCTCTGCACGCAATGCAGTGGAATCGGGCCTCATCTCGCGGCGAGGGGGAAGTCTCATATTTTTTCTCGAGTTGCGGCCGGAACCTGATTTATATTTTCGAGTTACGACGGGGAGGGCCCTTCCAGACACGTGTTTGTTCAGCGACGTCAGGACTCCTGTCTAGGTGCGAGGGACACCTCGGGATTCTCCTCGAGTCTTGGCATGGCAATTGGGACGCGTCTCCACGTGAGGCGGGAGACCCAGGGTCCCTTTCCACGTGCCACAGGGATCCTGGTATTCCTATCCATTTTCAAGAGGAGTCAGGCATCGTCTCCTTTGGAAGCTTTGTTCTGCGTGGACCTCTCGAGTTTTCAAAGGATGTGAGGCATCCGGTCGCGATGAGGCCGAGAACTAGGTCTTTCTCTGTGGTCTCCACAGGGGATTCAGACATCCATTCGTCTTGGGAGATGCAAGACGAGCATGCATTCAATTCACTGCAGGGATATCCGGCCTTACTTTGAGTCAGAGCATCTCGGTGTCCATTCCACTTGAGGCCACAAACTCAGGGTCCCTCTCACATACCTGTAGCTGAGAGAAGCCTCCTCTTGAGGTGCTTGTGGAAAGTTGGTATTCCTCTTGAGTCGAAGCCAGGGAAAAGCTCTCATCTCGAGTTGATTTGGGGTCCACAGAGCCCTTTCGTGTTGCTCCAGTGACCTCAGGATCCCTCTAGACTTGAGACAGTGATCTTGGGTTTTCTCTGGAGTGCCATCAAGGAAATTAAGGCTCCTTTCACGTTTGATGTGGAACACGGAATTGCTCTGCACGCTTGCAGGGGAATCGGGCCTCATCTCGCGGTGAGGGGGAAGTCTCATGGTTTTTCTCGAGTTGCGGCCGGAACCTGGGGTATATTCTCGAGTTACGACGGGGAGGGCACTTCCAGACACGTGTTTGTTCAGCGATGTCAGGACTCCTGCCTAGGTGCGAGGGACACCTCGGGATTCTCCTCGAGTCTTGGCATGGCAATTGGGACGCGGCTCCACGTGAGGTGCGAGACCCAGTGTCCCTTTCCACGTGCCACAGGGATCCTGGGACTCCTATCCATTTTCAAGAGGAGTCAGTCATCGTCTCCTTTGGAAGCCTAGATCTCAGCGGACCTCTCGAGTTTTCAAAGGATGTGATGCCTCCGTTCGCGATGAGGCGGAGAACTAGGTCTTTCTCTGTGGTCTCCACAGGGGATTCAGACATTCCTTCTTCTTGGGAGATGCAAGACGAGCCTGCATTCAATTCACTGCAGGGATATCCGGCCTTACTTCGAGTCAGAGCATCTCGGTGTCCATTCTACTTGAGGCCACAAACTCAGGGTCCCTCGCACATACCTGTAGCTGACAGAAACCGCCTCTTGAGGTGCATGTGGAAAGTTGGTATTCGTCTTGAATCGAAGCCAGGGACTAAGCTCTCATCTCGACTTGATTTGGGGTCCACGGAGACCTTTCTTGTTGCTACAGTGACCTCAGGATCCCTCTAGACTTGAGACAGTGATCTTGGGTTTTCTCTGGAGTGCCATCAAGGAAATCAAGGCTCCTTTCACGTTTGATGTGGAACACGGAATTGCTCTGCATGCAGTGCAGGTAAATCGGGTCTCATCTCGTGGCGAGGGGGAAGTCTCATGGTTTTTCTCGAGTTGCGGCAGGAACCCGGGGTATATTCTCGAGTTACGACGGGGAGGGCCCTTCCAGACACGTGTTTGTTCAGTGACGTCTGGACTCCTGCCTAGGTGTGAGGGACACCTCGGGATTATTCTCGAGTCTTGGCATGGCAATTGGGACGCGTCTCCACGTGAGGCGGGAGACCCAGGGTCCCTTTCCACGTGCCACGCGGATCCTGGGACTCCTATCCATTTTCAAGAGGTGTCAGGCATAGTCTCCTTTGGAAGCATTGACCTCCGCGGACCTCTCAAGTTTTCAAAGGATGTGAGGCCTCCGGTCGCGATGAGGCGGAGATCTAGGTCTTTCTCTGTGGTCTCCACAGGGCATTCAGACATCCCTTCGTCTTGGGAGATGCAAGACGAGCCTGCATTCAATTCACTGCAGGGATATCCAGCCTTACTTCGAGTCAGAGCTTCTCGGTGTCCATTCCACTTGAATCCCCAACTCAGGGCCCTCTCACATAACTTTATCTGAGAGAAGCCTCCTCTTGAGGTGCTTGTGGAAAGTTGCTATTCCTATAGAGTCGAAGCCAGTGACTAAGCTCTCATCACGAGTTGATTTGGGGTCCATGGACCCATTTCGTGTTGCCACAGTGACCTCAGGATCCCTCTAGACTTGAGACAGTGATCTCGGGTTTTCTCTGGAGTGCCATCAAGGAAATCAAGGCTCCTTTCACGTTTGATGTGGAACACGGAATTGCTCTGCACGCAGTGCAGGGGAATCGGGCCTCATCTCGCGGCGAGGGGGAAGTCTCATGGTTTTTCTCGAGTTGCGGCCGGAACCTGGGGTATATTCTCGAGTTACGACGGGGAGGTCCGTTCCAGACACGTGTTTGTTCAGCGACGTCAGGACTCCTGCGTCGGTGCGAGGGACACCTCGGGATTCTCCTCGAGTCTTGGCATGGCAATTGGGACGCGTCTCCACGTGAGGCGGGAGATCCAGGGTCAATTTCCATGTGTCACAGGGATCCTGGGACTCCTATCCATTTTCAAGAGGAGTCAGGCATCGTCTCCTTTGGAAGCATTGATCTCCGCTGACCTCTCGAGTTCTCAAAGGATGTGAGGACTCACGTTGCGATGAGGCGGAGAACAATGTCTTTCTCTATGGTCTCCACAGGGGATTCATACATCCCTTCTTCTTAGGAGATGCAAGACGAGCCTGCATTCAATTCACTGCAGGGATATCCGGCCTTTATTCGAATCAGTGCATCTCGGTGTCCATTACATTTGAGGCCACACACTCAGGGTCCCTCTCACATAAATGTAGCTGAGAGAAACCTCATCTTGAGGTGCTTGTGGAAAGTTGGTATTCCTCTTGAGTCGAAGCCAGGGAGTAAGCTCTCATCTCAAGTTGATTTGGGGTCCACGGAGCTCTTTCGTGTTGCTACAGTGACCTCAGGATCCCTCTAGACTTGAGACAGTGATCTTGGATTTTCTCTGGAGTGCCATCAAGGAAATCAAGGCTCCTTTCACGTTTGATGTGGAACACGCAATTGCTCTGCACGCAGTGCAGCGGAATCGGGCCTCATCTCGCGGCGAGGGGCAATTCTCATGGTTTTTGTCGAGTTGCGGCCGGAACCTGGGGTATGTTCTCGAGTTACGACGGGGAGGGCCCTTCCAGACACCTGTTTGTTCAGCGACGTCAGGACTCCTACCTAGGTGCGAGGCACAATTCGGGATTCTCCTCGAGTCTTGGCATGGCAATTGGGACGCGTCTCCACGTGAGGCGGGAGACCCAGGGTCCCTTTCCACGTGCCACAGGGATCCTGGGACCCCTTTCCATTTTCAAGAGGAGTCAGGCATCGTCTCCTTTGGAAGCATTGATCTCAGCACACCTCTCGAGGTTTCAAAGGATGTGAGGCCTCAATTCGGGATGAGGCGGAGAACTAGGTCTTTCTCTGTGGTCTCCACAGTGGATTCAGACATCCCTACCTCTTGGGAGATGCAAAACGAGCCTGCATTCAATTCACTGCAGGGATATCCGGCCTTACTTCGAGTCAGAGCATCACGCTATCCATTCGACTTGAGGCCACCAGCTCAGGGTCCCTCTCACATACCTGAAGGTGACAGAAGCCTCCTCTTGAGGTGCTTGTGGAAAGTTGGTATTCCTCTTGAGTCGAAGGCAGGGACGAAGCTCTCATCTCGAGTTGTTTGCCGCACACGAAGCCCTTTCGTGTTGCTACAGTGACCTCAGGATCCCTCTAGAATTGAGACAGTGATTTGGGTTTTCTCTGGAGTGCCATCAAGGTAATCAAGGCTCCTTTCACGTTTGATGTGGAACACGCAATTGCTTTGCTCGCAGTGCAGGGGAATCGGGCCTCATCTTGCCGCGAGGGGGAAGTCTCATGGTTTTTCTCGAGTTGCGGCCGGAACCTGGGGTATATTCTGGAGTTACGACGGGGAGGGCCCTTCCAGACACGTGTTTGTTCAGCGACGTCAGGACTCCTGCCTAGGTGCGAGGGACAACTCGGGATTCTCCTCGAGTCTTGGCATGGCAATTGGGACCCGTCTCCACGTGAGGCGGGAGACCCAGGGTCCCTTTCCACGTGCCACAAGGATCCTGGGACACCTATCCATTTTCAAGAGGAGTCAGGCATTCTCCTTTGGAAGCATTGATCTCCGCGGAACTCTCGAGTTTTCAAAGGATGTGAGGCGTCCTGATTGCGATGAGGCGGAGAACGAGGTCTTTCTCTGTGGTCTCCACAGGGGATTCAGACATCCCTTCGTCTTGGGAGATGCAAGACGAGCCTGCATTCAATTCACTGCAGGGATATCTGGCCTTACTTCGAGTCAGAGCATCTCCGTGTCCATTCCACTTGAGGCCACAAACTCAGGGTCCCTCTCACATACCTGTAGCTGAGAGAAGCCTCCTCTTGAGGTGCTTCTGGAAAGTTGGTATTCCTCTTGAGTCGAAGCCAGGGACTACGCTCTCATCTCGAGTTGATTTGGGGTCCACGGAGCCCTTTCCTGTTGCTACAGTGACCTCAGGATCCCTCTAGACTTCAGACAGCGATCTTGGGTTTTCTCTGGAGTGCCATCAAGGAAATCAAGGCTCCTTTCACGTTTGACGTGGAACACGGAATTGCTCTGCATGCAGTGCAGGGGAATCGGGCCTCATCTCGCGGCGAGGGGGAAGTCTCATGGTTTTTCTCGAGTTGCGGCCGGAACCTGGGGTATGTTCTCGAGTTACGACGGGGAGGACACTTCCAGACACGTGTTTGTTCAGCAAAGTCAGGACTCCTGCCTAGGTGTGAGGCACAACTCGGGATTCTCCTCGAATCTTGGCATGGCAATTGGGACGCGTCTCCACATGAGGCGGGAGACCCAGGGTCCCTTTCCACGTGCCACAGGGATCCTGGGACTCCTATCCATTTTCAAGAGGAGTCAGGCATCGTCTCCTTTGGAAGCATTGATCTCCCCGGACCTCTCGAGTTTTCAAAGGATGTGATGCCTCCGGTCGTGATGAGGCGGACTACTAGTTCTTTCTCTGTGGTATCCACAGGGGATTCAGACATCTCTTCGTCTTGGGAGATGCAAGACGAGCCTGCATTCAATTCACTGCAGGGATATCCGGCCTTACTTCGAGTCAGAGCATCTCGGTGTCCATTCCACTTGAGGCCACAAACTCAGGGTCCCTCTCACATACCTGTAGCTGAGAGAAGCCTCCTCTTGAGGTGCTTGTGGAAAGGTGCTATTCCTCTTGAGTCGAAGCCAGGGACTAAGCTCTCATCTCGAGTTGATTTGGGGTCCACGGAGCCCTTTCGTGTTGCTACAGTGACCTCAGGATCCCTCTAGACTTGAGACAGTGATCTTGGGTTTTCTCTGGAGTGCCATCAAGGAAATCAAGGCTCCTTTCAGGTTTGATGTGGAACACGGAATTGCTCTGCACGCAGTGCAGGGGAATCGGGCCTCATCTCGCGGCGAGGGGGAACTCTCATGGTTTTTCTCGAGTTGCGCCGGAACCTGGGGTATATTCTCGAGTTGCGACGGGGAGGACCCTTCCAGACACGTGTTTGTTCAGCGACGTGAGGACTCCTGCTTAGGTGCGAGGGACAACTCGGGATTCTCCTCGAGTCTTGGCATGGCAATTGGGACGCGTCTCCACGTGAGGCGGGAGACCCAGGGTCCCTTTCCACGTGCCACAGGGATCCTGGTACTCCTATCCATTTTCAAGAGGAGTCAGGCATCGTCTCCTTTGGAAGCCTTGATCTCCGCGGACCTCTCGAGTTTTCAAAGGATTAGAGGCCTCCGGTCGCGATGAGGCGGAGAACTAGGTTTTCTCTGTGGTCTCCACAGTGGATTCAGACATCACTTCGTCTAGGGAGATGCAAGACGAGCCTGCATTCAATTCACAGCAGGGATATCCGGCCTTACTTCGAGTCAGAGCATCACAGTGTCCATTGCACTTGAGGCCACAAACTCAGGGTTTCTCTCACATACCTGTATCTCAGAGAAGTCTCCTCTTGAGGTGCTTGTGGAAAGTTGGTATTCCTCTAGAGTAGAAGCCAGGGACGAAGCTCTCATCTCGAGTTGATTTGGGGTCCACGGGGCCCTTTCGTGTTGCTCCAGTGACCTCAGGATCCCTCTAGACTTGAGACAGTGATCTTGGGTTTTCTTTGGAGTGCCCTCAAGGAAATCAAGTCTAGTTTAACGTCTGATGTGGAACACAGAATTGCTCTGCACGCAGTGCAGGGGAATCGGGCCTCATCTCGCGGCGAGGGGGATATCTCATGGTTTTTCTCGAGAAGCGGCTGGAACCTGGGGAATATTCTCGAGTTACGACGGGGAGGGCCCTTCCAGACAAGTGTTTGTTCAGCGACGTCAGGACTCCTGCCTAGGTGCGAGGGACACCTCGGTATTCTCCTCGAGTCTTGGCATGGCAATTGGGACGCGTCTCCACGTGAGGCGGGAGACCCAGGGTCCCTTTCCACGTGCCACAGGGATCCCGGGATTCCTATCCATTTTCAAGAGGAGTCAGGCATCGTCTCCTTTGGAAGCTTTTTTCTGCGTGGACCTCTCGAGTTTTCAAAGGATGTGAGGCATCCGGTCGCGATGAGGCCGAGAACTAGGACTTTCTCTGTGGTCTCCACAGGGGATTCAGACATCCCTTCGTCTTGGGAGATGCAAGACGAGCCTGCATTCAATTCACTGCAGGGATATCCAGCCTTACTTCGAGTCAGAGCTTCTCGGTGTCCATTCCACTTGAATCCCCAACTCAGGGCCCTCTCACATAACTTTATCTGAGAGAAGCCTCCTCTTGAGGTGCTTGTGGAAAGTTGCTATTCCTCTAGAGTCGAAGCCAGTGACTAAGCTCTCATCACGAGTTGATTTGGGGTCCATGGACCCATTTCGTGTTGCTACAGTGACCTCAGGATCCCTCTAGACTTGAGACAGTGATCTCGGGTTTTCTCTGGAGTGCCATCAAGGAAATCAAGGCTCCTTTCACGTTTGATGTGGAACACGGAATTGCTCTGCACGCAGTGCAGGGGAATCGGGCCTCATCTCGCGGCGAGGGGGAAGTCTCATGGTTTTTCTCGAGTTGCGGCCGGAACCTGGGGTATATTCTCGAGTTACGACGGGGAGGTCCGTTCTAGACACGTGTTTGTTCAGCGACGTCAGGACTCCTGCGTCGGGGCGAGGGACACCTCGGTATTCTCCTCGAGTCTTGGCATGGCAATTGGGACGCGTCTCCACGTGAGGCGGGAGATCCAGGTTCCCTTTCCATGTGCCACAGGGATCCTGGGACTCCTATCCATTTTCAAGAGGAGTCAGGCATCGTCTCCTTTGGAAGCATTGATCTCAGCACACCTCTCGAGGTTTCAAAGGATGTGAGGCCTCAATTCGGGATGAGGCGGAGAACTAGGTCTTTCTCTGTGGTCTCCACAGTGGATTCAGACATCCCTACCTCTTGGGAGATGCAAAACGAGCCTGCATTCAATTCACTGCAGGGATATCCGGCCTTACTTCGAGTCAGAGCATCACGCTATCCATTCGACTTGAGGCCACCAGCTCAGGGTCCCTCTCACATACCTGAAGGTGACAGAAGCCTCCTCTTGAGGTGCTTGTGGAAAGTTGGTATTCCTCTTGAGTCGAAGGCAGGGACGAAGCTCTCATCTCGAGTTGTTTGCCGCACACGAAGCCCTTTCGTGTTGCTACAGTGACCTCAGGATCCCTCTAGAATTGAGACAGTGATTTGGGTTTTCTCTGGAGTGCCATCAAGGT